>NW_026907699.1:0-300000 GCF_028389875.1 Rhea pennata | reverse complement strand
GCTGTCCGCAAACAGCCTCCAAACAAAGCAGGGCGCTAAGGCAAGAGAACTAAGAGCCCCAGGAGGGAATCTGCCTGCGAGGGAAGCTGTGCAGCACATCCCTTGTTCCGCTCGCCACTTCCCTGACTCTTAGGCAAAGCCCATCTCAGCTGGCTTGTAGGCGTGCCTCCGTGCTCAGAAGCAGCCCCGTGGCAGGTAGGACAGTGCGAGATGTCTTCTGGGCACGCAGCATGCTGCTTCCCATGCCCGGGACAAACTGCGAGCAGGTGCCTCGCTTGCGCTTCAATCTGCCGAGACTTGGAGCTGGCCAGCGCGCACCTTCCCGCTGTGTGTGCTGCTGTCCGCAAACAGCCTCCAAACAAAGCAGGGCACTAAGGCAAGAGAACTAAGTGCCCCAGGAGGGAATCTGCCTGCGAGGGAAGCTGTGCAGCACATCCCTTGTTCCGCTCGCCACTTCCCTGACTCTTAGGCAAAGCCCATCTCAGCTGGCTTGTAGGCGTGCCTCCGTGCTCAGAAGCAGCCCCGAGGAAGGCAGGACAGTGCGGGATGTCTTCTGGGCACGCAGCATGCTGCTTCCCATGCCCGGGACAAACCGCGAGCAGGTGCCTGGCTTGCGCTTCTATGTGCCGAGACTTGGAGCTGGCCAGCGCGCACCTTCCCGCTGTGTGTGCTGCTGTCCGCAAACAGCCTCCAAACAAAGCAGGGCGCTAAGGCAAGAGAACTAAGAGCCCCAGGAGGGAATCTGCCTGCGAGGGAAGCTGTGCAGCACATCCCTTGTTCCGCTCGCCACTTCCCTGACTCTTAGGCAAAGCCCATCTCAGCTTGCTTGTAGGTGTGCCTCCGTGCTCAGAAGCAGCCCCGAGGAAGGCAGGACAGTGCGGGATGTCTTCTGGGCACGCAGCATGCTGCTTCCCATGCCCGGGACAAACCGCGAGCAGGTGCCTGGCTTGCGCTTCAATCTGCCGAGACTTGGAGATGACCAGCGCGCACCTTCCCGCTGTGTGTGCTGCTGTCCGCAAACAGCCTCCAAACAAAGCAGGGCACTAAGGCAAGAGAAGTAAGCGCCCCAGGAGGGAATCTGCCTGCGAGGGAAGCTGTGCAGCACATCCCTTGTTCCGCTCGCCACTTCCCTGACTCTTAGGCAAAGCCCATCTCAGCTGGCTTGTAGGCGTGCCTCCGTGCTCAGAAGCAGCCCCGTGGCAGGTAGGACAGTGCGAGATGTCTTCTGGGCACGCAGCATGCTGCTTCCCATGCCCGGGACAAACTGCGAGCAGGTGCCTCGCTTGCGCTTCAATCTGCCGAGACTTGGAGCTGGCCAGCGCGCACCTTCCCGCTGTGTGTGCTGCTGTCCGCAAACAGCCTCCAAACAAAGCAGGGCGCTAAGGCAAGAGAACTAAGAGCCCCAGGAGGGAATCTGCCTGCGAGGGAAGCTGTGCAGCACATCCCTTGTTCCGCTCGCCACTTCCCTGACTCTTAGGCAAAGCCCATCTCAGCTTGCTTGTAGGTGTGCCTCCGTGCTCAGAAGCAGCCCCGAGGAAGGCAGGACAGTGCGGGATGTCTTCTGGGCACACAGCATGCTGCTTCCCATGCCCGGGACAAACCGCGAGCAGGTGCCTCGCTTGCGCTTCAATCTGCCGAGACTTGGAGCTGGCCAGCGCGCACCTTCCCGCTGTGTGTGCTGCTGTCCGCAAACAGCCTCCAAACAAAGCAGGGCACTAAGGCAAGAGAAGTAAGCGCCCCAGGAGGGAATCTGCCTGCGAGGGAAGCTGTGCAGCACATCCCTTGTTCCGCTCGCCACTTCCCTGACTCTTAGGCAAAGCCCATCTCAGCTGGCTTGTAGGTGTGCCTCCGTGCTCAGAAGCAGCCCCGAGGAAGGCAGGACAGTGCGGGATGTCTTCTGGGCACGCAGCATGCTGCTTCCCATGCCCGGGACAAACTGCGAGCAGGTGCCTCGCTTGCGCTTCTATGTGCCGAGACTTGGAGCTGACCAGCGCGCACCTTCCCGCTGTGTGTGCTGCTGTCCGCAAACAGCCTCCAAACAAAGCAGGGCACTAAGGCAAGAGAAGTAAGTGCCCCAGGAGGGAATCTGCCTGCGAGGGAAGCTGTGCAGCACATCCCTTGTTCCACTCGCCACTTCCCTGACTCTTAGGCAAAGCCCATCTCAGCTGGCTTGTAGGCATGCCTCCGTGCTCAGAAGCAGCCCCGTGGCAGGCAGGGCAGTGCGAGATGTCTTCTGGGCACGCAGCATGCTGCTTCCCATGCCCGGGACAAACCGCGAGCAGGTGCCTCGCTTGCGCTTGTATGTGCCGAGACTTGGAGCTGGCCAGCGCGCACCTTCCCGCTGTGTGTGCTGCTGTCCGCAAACAGCCTCCAAACAAAGCAGGGCGCTAAGGCAAGAGAACTAAGAGCCCCAGGAGGGAATCTGCCTGCGAGGGAAGCTGTGCAGCACATCCCTTGTTCCGCTCGCCACTTCCCTGACTCTTAGGCAAAGCCCATCTCAGCTTGCTTGTAGGTGTGCCTCCGTGCTCAGAAGCAGCCCCGAGGAAGGCAGGACAGTGCGGGATGTCTTCTGGGCACACAGCATGCTGCTTCCCATGCCCGGGACAAACCGCGAGCAGGTGCCTCGCTTGCGCTTCAATCTGCCGAGACTTGGAGCTGACCAGCGCGCACCTTCCCGCTGTGTGTGCTGCTGTCCGCAAACAGCCTCCAAACAAAGCAGGGCACTAAGGCAAGAGAAGTAAGCGCCCCAGGAGGGAATCTGCCTGCGAGGGAAGCTGTGCAGCACATCCCTTGTTCCGCTCGCCACTTCCCTGACTCTTAGGCAAAGCCCATCTCAGCTGGCTTGTAGGCGTGCCTCCGTGCTCAGAAGCAGCCCCGTGGCAGGTAGGACAGTGCGAGATGTCTTCTGGGCACGCAGCATGCTGCTTCCCATGCCCGGGACAAACTGCGAGCAGGTGCCTCGCTTGCGCTTCAATCTGCCGAGACTTGGAGCTGGCCAGCGCGCACCTTCCCGCTGTGTGTGCTGCTGTCCGCAAACAGCCTCCAAACAAAGCAGGGCACTAAGGCAAGAGAACTAAGTGCCCCAGGAGGGAATCTGCCTGCGAGGGAAGCTGTGCAGCACATCCCTTGTTCCGCTCGCCACTTCCCTGACTCTTAGGCAAAGCCCATCTCAGCTGGCTTGTAGGCGTGCCTCCGTGCTCAGAAGCAGCCCCGTGGCAGGTAGGACAGTGCGAGATGTCTTCTGGGCACGCAGCATGCTGCTTCCCATGCCCAGGACAAACTGCGAACAGGTGCCTGGCTTGCGCTTCAATCTGCCGAGACTTGGAGCTGGCCAGCGCGCACCTTCCCGCTGTGTGTGCTGCTGTCCGCAAACAGCCTCAAAACAAAGCAGGGCGCTAAGGCAAGAGAACTAAGAGCCCCAGGAGGGAATCTGCCTGCGAGGGAAGCTGTGCAGCACATCCCTTGTTCCACTCGCCACTTCCCTGACTCTTAGGCAAAGCCCATCTCAGCTGGCTTGTAGGCGTGCCTCCGTGCTCAGAAGCAGCCCCGAGGAAGGCAGGACAGTGCGGGATGTCTTCTGGGCACGCAGCATGCTGCTTCCCATGCCCGGGACAAACCGCGAGCAGGTGCCTCGCTTGTGCTTCAATCTGCCGAGACTTGGAGCTGGCCAGCGCGCACCTTCCCGCTGTGTGTGCTGCTGTCCGCAAACAGCCTCCAAACAAAGCAGGGCACTAAGGCAGGAGAACTAAGAGCCCCAGGAGGGAATCTGCCTGCGAGGGAAGCTGTGCAGCACATCCCTTGTTCCGCTCGCCACTTCCCTGACTCTTAGGCAAAGCCCATCTCAGCTGGCTTGTAGGCGTGCCTCCGTGCTCAGAATCAGCCCCGAGGAAGGCAGGACAGTGCGGGATGTTTTCTGGGCACGCAGCATGCTGCTTCCCATGCCCGGGACAAACTGCGAGCAGGTGCCTCGCTTGCGCTTCAATCTGCCGAGACTTGGAGCTGGCCAGCGCGCACCTTCCCGCTGTGTGTGCTGCTGTCCGCAAACAGCCTCCAAACAAAGCAGGGCACTAAGGCAAGAGAACTAAGCGCCCCAGGAGGGAATCTGCCTGCGAGGGAAGCTGTGCAGCACATCCCTTGTTCCGCTCGCCACTTCCCTGACTCTTAGGCAAAGCCCATATCAGCTTGCTTGTAGGTGTGCCTCCGTGCTCAGAAGCAGCCCCGAGGAAGGCAGGACAGTGCGGGATGTCTTCTGGGCACGCAGCATGCTGCTTCCCATGCCCGGGACAAACTGCGAGCAGGTGCCTCGCTTGCGCTTCTATGTGCCGAGACTTGGAGCTGACCAGCGCGCACCTTCCCGCTGTGTGTGCTGCTGTCCGCAAACAGCCTCCAAACAAAGCAGGGCACTAAGGCAAGAGAAGTAAGTGCCCCAGGAGGGAATCTGCCTGCGAGGGAAGCTGTGCAGCACATCCCTTGTTCCACTCGCCACTTCCCTGACTCTTAGGCAAAGCCCATCTCAGCTTGCTTGTAGGCGTGCCTCCGTGCTCAGAAGCAGCCCCGAGGAAGGCAGGACAGTGCGGGATGTCTTCTGGGCACGCAGCATGCTGCTTCCCATGCCCAGGACAAATTGCGAGCAGGTGCCTCGCTTGCGCTTCAATCTGCCGAGACTTGGAGCTGGCCAGCGCGCACCTTCCCGCTGTGTGTGCTGCTGTCCGCAAACAGCCTCCAAACAAAGCAGGGCACTAAGGCAAGAGAAGTAAGCGCCCCAGGAGGGAATCTGCCTGCGAGGGAAGCTGTGCAGCACATCCCTTGTTCCGCTCGCCACTTCCCTCACTCTTAGGCAAAGCCCATCTCAGCTGGCTTGTAGGTGTGCCTCCGTGCTCAGAATCAGCCCCGAGGAAGGCAGGACAGTGCGGGATGTCTTCTGGGCACGCAGCATGCTGCTTCCCATGCCCGGGACAAACCGCGAGCAGGTGCCTGGCTTGCGCTTCAATCTGCCGAGACTTGGAGCTGGCCAGCGCGCACCTTCCCGCTGTGTGTGCTGCTGTCCGCAAACAGCCTCCAAACAAAGCAGGGCACTAAGGCAGGAGAACTAAGAGCCCCAGGAGGGAATCTGCCTGCGAGGGAAGCTGTGCAGCACATCCCTTGTTCCGCTCGCCACTTCCCTGACTCTTAGGCAAAGCCCATCTCAGCTGGCTTGTAGGCGTGCCTCCGTGCTCAGAATCAGCCCCGAGGAAGGCAGGACAGTGCGGGATGTTTTCTGGGCACGCAGCATGCTGCTTCCCATGCCCGGGACAAACTGCGAGCAGGTGCCTCGCTTGCGCTTCCATCTGCCGAGACTTGGAGCTGGCCAGCGCGCACCTTCCCGCTGTGTGTGCTGCTGTCCGCAAACAGCCTCCAAACAAAGCAGGGCACTAAGGCAAGAGAAGTAAGCGCCCCAGGAGGGAATCTGCCTGCGAGGGAAGCTGTGCAGCACATCCCTTGTTCCGCTCGCCACTTCCCTGACTCTTAGGCAAAGCCCATCTCAGCTGGCTTGTAGGTGTGCCTCCGTGCTCAGAAGCAGCCCCGAGGAAGGCAGGACAGTGCGGGATGTCTTCTGGGCACGCAGCATGCTGCTTCCCATGCCCGGGACAAACTGCGAGCAGGTGCCTCGCTTGCGCTTCTATGTGCCGAGACTTGGAGCTGACCAGCGCGCACCTTCCCGCTGTGTGTGCTGCTGTCCGCAAACAGCCTCCAAACAAAGCAGGGCACTAAGGCAAGAGAAGTAAGTGCCCCAGGAGGGAATCTGCCTGCGAGGGAAGCTGTGCAGCACATCCCTTGTTCCACTCGCCACTTCCCTGACTCTTAGGCAAAGCCCATCTCAGCTGGCTTGTAGGCATGCCTCCGTGCTCAGAAGCAGCCCCGTGGCAGGCAGGGCAGTGCGAGATGTCTTCTGGGCACGCAGCATGCTGCTTCCCATGCCCGGGACAAACCGCGAGCAGGTGCCTCGCTTGCGCTTGTATGTGCCGAGACTTGGAGCTGGCCAGCGCGCACCTTCCCGCTGTGTGTGCTGCTGTCCGCAAACAGCCTCCAAACAAAGCAGGGCGCTAAGGCAAGAGAACTAAGAGCCCCAGGAGGGAATCTGCCTGCGAGGGAAGCTGTGCAGCACATCCCTTGTTCCGCTCGCCACTTCCCTGACTCTTAGGCAAAGCCCATCTCAGCTTGCTTGTAGGTGTGCCTCCGTGCTCAGAAGCAGCCCCGAGGAAGGCAGGACAGTGCGGGATGTCTTCTGGGCACACAGCATGCTGCTTCCCATGCCCGGGACAAACCGCGAGCAGGTGCCTCGCTTGCGCTTCAATCTGCCGAGACTTGGAGCTGACCAGCGCGCACCTTCCCGCTGTGTGTGCTGCTGTCCGCAAACAGCCTCCAAACAAAGCAGGGCACTAAGGCAAGAGAAGTAAGCGCCCCAGGAGGGAATCTGCCTGCGAGGGAAGCTGTGCAGCACATCCCTTGTTCCGCTCGCCACTTCCCTGACTCTTAGGCAAAGCCCATCTCAGCTGGCTTGTAGGCGTGCCTCCGTGCTCAGAATCAGCCCCGAGGAAGGCAGGACAGTGCGGGATGTTTTCTGGGCACGCAGCATGCTGCTTCCCATGCCCGGGACAAACTGCGAGCAGGTGCCTCGCTTGCGCTTCAATCTGCCGAGACTTGGAGCTGGCCAGCGCGCACCTTCCCGCTGTGTGTGCTGCTGTCCGCAAACAGCCTCCAAACAAAGCAGGGCACTAAGGCAAGAGAACTAAGCGCCCCAGGAGGGAATCTGCCTGCGAGGGAAGCTGTGCAGCACATCCCTTGTTCCGCTCGCCACTTCCCTGACTCTTAGGCAAAGCCCATATCAGCTTGCTTGTAGGTGTGCCTCCGTGCTCAGAAGCAGCCCCGAGGAAGGCAGGACAGTGCGGGATGTCTTCTGGGCACGCAGCATGCTGCTTCCCATGCCCGGGACAAACTGCGAGCAGGTGCCTCGCTTGCGCTTCTATGTGCCGAGACTTGGAGCTGACCAGCGCGCACCTTCCCGCTGTGTGTGCTGCTGTCCGCAAACAGCCTCCAAACAAAGCAGGGCACTAAGGCAAGAGAAGTAAGTGCCCCAGGAGGGAATCTGCCTGCGAGGGAAGCTGTGCAGCACATCCCTTGTTCCACTCGCCACTTCCCTGACTCTTAGGCAAAGCCCATCTCAGCTTGCTTGTAGGCGTGCCTCCGTGCTCAGAAGCAGCCCCGAGGAAGGCAGGACAGTGCGGGATGTCTTCTGGGCACGCAGCATGCTGCTTCCCATGCCCAGGACAAATTGCGAGCAGGTGCCTCGCTTGCGCTTCAATCTGCCGAGACTTGGAGCTGGCCAGCGCGCACCTTCCCGCTGTGTGTGCTGCTGTCCGCAAACAGCCTCCAAACAAAGCAGGGCACTAAGGCAAGAGAAGTAAGCGCCCCAGGAGGGAATCTGCCTGCGAGGGAAGCTGTGCAGCACATCCCTTGTTCCGCTCGCCACTTCCCTCACTCTTAGGCAAAGCCCATCTCAGCTGGCTTGTAGGTGTGCCTCCGTGCTCAGAATCAGCCCCGAGGAAGGCAGGACAGTGCGGGATGTCTTCTGGGCACGCAGCATGCTGCTTCCCATGCCCGGGACAAACCGCGAGCAGGTGCCTGGCTTGCGCTTCAATCTGCCGAGACTTGGAGCTGGCCAGCGCGCACCTTCCCGCTGTGTGTGCTGCTGTCCGCAAACAGCCTCCAAACAAAGCAGGGCACTAAGGCAGGAGAACTAAGAGCCCCAGGAGGGAATCTGCCTGCGAGGGAAGCTGTGCAGCACATCCCTTGTTCCGCTCGCCACTTCCCTGACTCTTAGGCAAAGCCCATCTCAGCTGGCTTGTAGGCGTGCCTCCGTGCTCAGAATCAGCCCCGAGGAAGGCAGGACAGTGCGGGATGTTTTCTGGGCACGCAGCATGCTGCTTCCCATGCCCGGGACAAACTGCGAGCAGGTGCCTCGCTTGCGCTTCCATCTGCCGAGACTTGGAGCTGGCCAGCGCGCACCTTCCCGCTGTGTGTGCTGCTGTCCGCAAACAGCCTCCAAACAAAGCAGGGCACTAAGGCAAGAGAAGTAAGCGCCCCAGGAGGGAATCTGCCTGCGAGGGAAGCTGTGCAGCACATCCCTTGTTCCGCTCGCCACTTCCCTGACTCTTAGGCAAAGCCCATCTCAGCTGGCTTGTAGGTGTGCCTCCGTGCTCAGAAGCAGCCCCGAGGAAGGCAGGACAGTGCGGGATGTCTTCTGGGCACGCAGCATGCTGCTTCCCATGCCCGGGACAAACTGCGAGCAGGTGCCTCGCTTGCGCTTCTATGTGCCGAGACTTGGAGCTGACCAGCGCGCACCTTCCCGCTGTGTGTGCTGCTGTCCGCAAACAGCCTCCAAACAAAGCAGGGCACTAAGGCAAGAGAAGTAAGTGCCCCAGGAGGGAATCTGCCTGCGAGGGAAGCTGTGCAGCACATCCCTTGTTCCACTCGCCACTTCCCTGACTCTTAGGCAAAGCCCATCTCAGCTGGCTTGTAGGCATGCCTCCGTGCTCAGAAGCAGCCCCGTGGCAGGCAGGGCAGTGCGAGATGTCTTCTGGGCACGCAGCATGCTGCTTCCCATGCCCGGGACAAACCGCGAGCAGGTGCCTCGCTTGCGCTTGTATGTGCCGAGACTTGGAGCTGGCCAGCGCGCACCTTCCCGCTGTGTGTGCTGCTGTCCGCAAACAGCCTCCAAACAAAGCAGGGCGCTAAGGCAAGAGAACTAAGAGCCCCAGGAGGGAATCTGCCTGCGAGGGAAGCTGTGCAGCACATCCCTTGTTCCGCTCGCCACTTCCCTGACTCTTAGGCAAAGCCCATCTCAGCTGGCTTGTAGGTGTGCCTCCGTGCTCAGAAGCAGCCCCGAGGAAGGCAGGACAGTGCGGGATGTCTTCTGGGCACGCAGCATGCTGCTTCCCATGCCCGGGACAAACCGCGAGCAGGTGCCTCGCTTGCGCTTCAATCTGCCGAGACTTGGAGCTGACCAGCGCGCACCTTCCCGCTGTGTGTGCTGCTGTCCGCAAACAGCCTCCAAACAAAGCAGGGCGCTAAGGCAAGAGAAGTAAGCGCCCCAGGAGGGAATCTGCCTGCGAGGGAAGCTGTGCAGCACATCCCTTGTTCCGCTCGCCACTTCCCTGACTCTTAGGCAAAGCCCATCTCAGCTGGCTTGTAGGCGTGCCTCCGTGCTCAGAAGCAGCCCCGTGGCAGGTAGGACAGTGCGAGATGTCTTCTGGGCACGCAGCATGCTGCTTCCCATGCCCAGGACAAACTGCGAACAGGTGCCTGGCTTGCGCTTCTATGTGCCGAGACTTGGAGCTGGCCAGCGCGCACCTTCCCGCTGTGTGTGCTGCTGTCCGCAAACAGCCTCAAAACAAAGCAGGGCGCTAAGGCAAGAGAACTAAGAGCCCCAGGAGGGAATCTGCCTGCGAGGGAAGCTGTGCAGCACATCCCTTGTTCCACTCGCCACTTCCCTGACTCTTAGGCAAAGCCCATCTCAGCTGGCTTGTAGGTGTGCCTCCGTGCTCAGAAGCAGCCCCGTGGCAGGTAGGACAGTGCGAGATGTCTTCTGGGCACGCAGCATGCTGCTTCCCATGCCCGGGACAAACTGCGAGCAGGTGCCTCGCTTGCGCTTCAATCTGCCGAGACTTGGAGCTGGCCAGCGCGCACCTTCCCGCTGTGTGTGCTGCTGTCCGCAAACAGCCTCCAAACAAAGCAGGGCACTAAGGCAAGAGAACTAAGTGCCCCAGGAGGGAATCTGCCTGCGAGGGAAGCTGTGCAGCACATCCCTTGTTCCGCTCGCCACTTCCCTGACTCTTAGGCAAAGCCCATCTCAGCTGGCTTGTAGGCGTGCCTCCGTGCTCAGAAGCAGCCCCGAGGAAGGCAGGACAGTGCGGGATGTCTTCTGGGCACGCAGCATGCTGCTTCCCATGCCCGGGACAAACCGCGAGCAGGTGCCTGGCTTGCGCTTCTATGTGCCGAGACTTGGAGCTGGCCAGCGCGCACCTTCCCGCTGTGTGTGCTGCTGTCCGCAAACAGCCTCCAAACAAAGCAGGGCGCTAAGGCAAGAGAACTAAGAGCCCCAGGACGGAATCTGCCTGCGAGGGAAGCTGTGCAGCACATCCCTTGTTCCGCTCGCCACTTCCCTGACTCTTAGGCAAAGCCCATCTCAGCTTGCTTGTAGGTGTGCCTCCGTGCTCAGAAGCAGCCCCGAGGAAGGCAGGACAGTGCGGGATGTCTTCTGGGCACGCAGCATGCTGCTTCCCATGCCCGGGACAAACCGCGAGCAGGTGCCTCGCTTGCGCTTCAATCTGCCGATACTTGGAGATGACCAGCGCGCACCTTCCCGCTGTGTGTGCTGCTGTCCGCAAACAGCCTCCAAACAAAGCAGGGCACTAAGGCAAGAGAAGTAAGCGCCCCAGGAGGGAATCTGCCTGCGAGGGAAGCTGTGCAGCACATCCCTTGTTCCGCTCGCCACTTCCCTGACTCTTAGGCAAAGCCCATCTCAGCTGGCTTGTAGGCGTGCCTCCATGCTCAGAAGCAGCCCCGAGGAAGGCAGGACAGTGCGGGATGTCTTCTGGGCACGCAGCATGCTGCTTCCCATGCCCGGGACAAACCGCGAGCAGGTGCCTCGCTTGCGCTTCAATCTGCCGAGACTTGGAGCTGACCAGCGCGCACCTTCCCGCTGTGTGTGCTGCTGTCCGCAAACAGCCTCCAAACAAAGCAGGGCACTAAGGCAAGAGAAGTAAGCGCCCCAGGAGGGAATCTGCCTGCGAGGGAAGCTGTGCAGCACATCCCTTGTTCCGCTCGCCACTTCCCTGACTCTTTGGCAAAGCCCATCTCAGCTGGCTTGTAGGCGTGCCTCCGTGCTCAGAAGCAGCCCCGTGGCAGGCAGGATAGTGCGAGATGTCTTCTGGGCACGCAGCATGCTGCTTCCCATGCCCGGGACAAAGTGCGAGCAGGTGCCTCGCTTGCGCTTCTATGTGCCGAGACTTGGAGCTGGCCAGCGTGCACCTTCCCGCTGTGTGTGCTGCTGTCCACAAACAGCCTCCAAACAAAGCAGGGCGCTAAGGCAAGAGAACTAAGAGCCCCAGGAGGGAATCTGCCTGCGAGAGAAGCTGTGCAGCACATCCCTTGTTCCGCTCGCCACTTCCCTGACTCTTAGGCAAAGCCCATCTCAGCTTGCTTGTAGGTGTGCCTCCGTGCTCAGAAGCAGCCCCGAGGAAGGCAGGACAGTGCGGGATGTCTTCTGGGCACGCAGCATGCTGCTTCCCATGCCCGGGACAAACCGCGAGCAGGTGCCTGGCTTGCGCTTCAATCTGCCGAGACTTGGAGCTGACCAGCGCGCACCTTCCCGCTGTGTGTGCTGCTGTCCGCAAACAGCCTCCAAACAAAGCAGGGCACTAAGGCAAGAGAAGTAAGCGCCCCAGGAGGGAATCTGCCTGCGAGGGAAGCTGTGCAGCACATCCCTTGTTCCGCTCGCCACTTCCCTGACTCTTAGGCAAAGCCCATCTCAGCTGGCTTGTAGGCGTGCCTCCGTGCTCAGAAGCAGCCCCGTGGCAGGTAGGACAGTGCGAGATGTCTTCTGGGCACGCAGCATGCTGCTTCCCATGCCCGGGACAAACTGCGAGCAGGTGCCTCGCTTGCGCTTCAATCTGCCGAGACTTGGAGCTGGCCAGCGCGCACCTTCCCGCTGTGTGTGCTGCTGTCCGCAAACAGCCTCCAAACAAAGCAGGGCACTAAGGCAAGAGAACTAAGTGCCCCAGGAGGGAATCTGCCTGCGAGGGAAGCTGTGCAGCACATCCCTTGTTCCGCTCGCCACTTCCCTGACTCTTAGGCAAAGCCCATCTCAGCTGGCTTGTAGGCGTGCCTCCGTGCTCAGAAGCAGCCCCGTGGCAGGTAGGACAGTGCGAGATGTCTTCTGGGCACGCAGCATGCTGCTTCCCATGCCCAGGACAAACTGCGAACAGGTGCCTGGCTTGCGCTTCAATCTGCCGAGACTTGGAGCTGGCCAGCGCGCACCTTCCCGCTGTGTGTGCTGCTGTCCGCAAACAGCCTCAAAACAAAGCAGGGCGCTAAGGCAAGAGAACTAAGAGCCCCAGGAGGGAATCTGCCTGCGAGGGAAGCTGTGCAGCACATCCCTTGTTCCGCTCGCCACTTCCCTGACTCTTAGGCAAAGCCCATCTCAGCTGGCTTGTAGGCGTGCCTCCGTGCTCAGAAGCAGCCCCGAGGAAGGCAGGACAGTGCGGGATGTCTTCTGGGCACGCAGCATGCTGCTTCCCATGCCCGGGACAAACCGCGAGCAGGTGCCTCGCTTGTGCTTCAATCTGCCGAGACTTGGAGCTGGCCAGCGCGCACCTTCCCGCTGTGTGTGCTGCTGTCCGCAAACAGCCTCCAAACAAAGCAGGGCACTAAGGCAGGAGAACTAAGAGCCCCAGGAGGGAATCTGCCTGCGAGGGAAGCTGTGCAGCACATCCCTTGTTCCGCTCGCCACTTCCCTGACTCTTAGGCAAAGCCCATCTCAGCTGGCTTGTAGGCGTGCCTCCGTGCTCAGAATCAGCCCCGAGGAAGGCAGGACAGTGTGGGATGTTTTCTGGGCACGCAGCATGCTGCTTCCCATGCCCGGGACAAACTGCGAGCAGGTGCCTCGCTTGCGCTTCCATCTGCCGAGACTTGGAGCTGGCCAGCGCGCACCTTCCCGCTGTGTGTGCTGCTGTCCGCAAACAGCCTCCAAACAAAGCAGGGCACTAAGGCAAGAGAAGTAAGCGCCCCAGGAGGGAATCTGCCTGCGAGGGAAGCTGTGCAGCACATCCCTTGTTCCGCTCGCCACTTCCCTCACTCTTAGGCAAAGCCCATCTCAGCTTGCTTGTAGGTGTGCCTCCGTGCTCAGAAGCAGCCCCGAGGAAGGCAGGACAGTGCGGGATGTCTTCTGGGCACACAGCATGCTGCTTCCCATGCCCGGGACAAACCGCGAGCAGGTGCCTGGCTTGCGCTTCAATCTGCCGAGACTTGGAGCTGGCCAGCGCGCACCTTCCCGCTGTGTGTGCTGCTGTCCGCAAACAGCCTCCAAACAAAGCAGGGCACTAAGGCAAGAGAAGTAAGCGCCCCAGGAGGGAATCTGCCTGCGAGGGAAGCTGTGCAGCACATCCCTTGTTCCGCTCGCCACTTCCCTGACTCTTAGGCAAAGCCCATCTCAGCTGGCTTGTAGGCGTGCCTCCGTGCTCAGAAGCAGCCCCGTGGCAGGTAGGACAGTGCGAGATGTCTTCTGGGCACGCAGCATGCTGCTTCCCATGCCCGGGACAAACTGCGAGCAGGTGCCTCGCTTGCGCTTCAATCTGCCGAGACTTGGAGCTGGCCAGCGCGCACCTTCCCGCTGTGTGTGCTGCTGTCCGCAAACAGCCTCCAAACAAAGCAGGGCACTAAGGCAAGAGAACTAAGTGCCCCAGGAGGGAATCTGCCTGCGAGGGAAGCTGTGCAGCACATCCCTTGTTCCGCTCGCCACTTCCCTGACTCTTAGGCAAAGCCCATCTCAGCTTGCTTGTAGGTGTGCCTCCGTGCTCAGAAGCAGCCCCGTGGCAGGTAGGACAGTGCGAGATGTCTTCTGGGCACGCAGCATGCTGCTTCCCATGCCCAGGACAAACTGCGAACAGGTGCCTCGCTTGCGCTTCAATCTGCCGAGACTTGGAGCTGGCCAGCGCGCACCTTCCCGCTGTGTGTGCTGCTGTCCGCAAACAGCCTCAAAACAAAGCAGGGCGCTAAGGCAAGAGAACTAAGAGCCCCAGGAGGGAATCTGCCTGCGAGGGAAGCTGTGCAGCACATCCCTTGTTCCGCTCGCCACTTCCCTGACTCTTAGGCAAAGCCCATCTCAGCTGGCTTGGAGGCGTGCCTCCGTGCTCAGAAGCAGCCCCGTGGCAGGTAGGACAGTGCGAGATGTCTTCTGGGCACGCAGCATGCTGCTTCCCATGCCCAGGACAAACTGCGAACAGGTGCCTCGCTTGCGCTTCTATGTGCCGAGACTTGGAGCTGGCCAGCGCGCACCTTCCCGCTGTGTGTGCTGCTGTCCGCAAACAGCCTCCAAACAAAGCAGGGCACTAACGCAAGAGAAGTAAGCGCCCCAGGAGGGAATCTGCCTGCGAGGGAAGCTGTGCAGCACATCCCTTGTTCCGCTCGCCACTTCCCTGACTCTTAGGCAAAGCCCATCTCAGCTGGCTTGTAGGCGTGCCTCCGTGCTCAGAAGCAGCCCCGAGGAAGGCAGGACAGTGCGGGATGTCTTCTGGGCACGCAGCATGCTGCTTCCCATGCCCGGGACAAACCGCGAGCAGGTGCCTCGCTTGTGCTTCAATCTGCCGAGACTTGGAGCTGGCCAGCGCGCACCTTCCCGCTGTGTGTGCTGCTGTCCGCAAACAGCCTCCAAACAAAGCAGGGCACTAAGGCAGGAGAACTAAGAGCCCCAGGAGGGAATCTGCCTGCGAGGGAAGCTGTGCAGCACATCCCTTGTTCCGCTCGCCACTTCCCTGACTCTTAGGCAAAGCCCATCTCAGCTGGCTTGTAGGCGTGCCTCCGTGCTCAGAATCAGCCCCGAGGAAGGCAGGACAGTGCGGGATGTTTTCTGGGCACGCAGCATGCTGCTTCCCATGCCCGGGACAAACTGCGAGCAGGTGCCTCGCTTGCGCTTCCATCTGCCGAGACTTGGAGCTGGCCAGCGCGCACCTTCCCGCTGTGTGTGCTGCTGTCCGCAAACAGCCTCCAAACAAAGCAGGGCACTAAGGCAAGAGAAGTAAGCGCCCCAGGAGGGAATCTGCCTGCGAGGGAAGCTGTGCAGCACATCCCTTGTTCCGCTCGCCACTTCCCTCACTCTTAGGCAAAGCCCATCTCAGCTTGCTTGTAGGTGTGCCTCCGTGCTCAGAAGCAGCCCCGAGGAAGGCAGGACAGTGCGGGATGTCTTCTGGGCACACAGCATGCTGCTTCCCATGCCCGGGACAAACCGCGAGCAGGTGCCTGGCTTGCGCTTCAATCTGCCGAGACTTGGAGCTGGCCAGCGCGCACCTTCCCGCTGTGTGTGCTGCTGTCCGCAAACAGCCTCCAAACAAAGCAGGGCACTAAGGCAAGAGAAGTAAGCGCCCCAGGAGGGAATCTGCCTGCGAGGGAAGCTGTGCAGCACATCCCTTGTTCCGCTCGCCACTTCCCTGACTCTTAGGCAAAGCCCATCTCAGCTGGCTTGTAGGCGTGCCTCCGTGCTCAGAAGCAGCCCCGTGGCAGGTAGGACAGTGCGAGATGTCTTCTGGGCACGCAGCATGCTGCTTCCCATGCCCGGGACAAACTGCGAGCAGGTGCCTCGCTTGCGCTTCAATCTGCCGAGACTTGGAGCTGGCCAGCGCGCACCTTCCCGCTGTGTGTGCTGCTGTCCGCAAACAGCCTCCAAACAAAGCAGGGCACTAAGGCAAGAGAACTAAGTGCCCCAGGAGGGAATCTGCCTGCGAGGGAAGCTGTGCAGCACATCCCTTGTTCCGCTCGCCACTTCCCTGACTCTTAGGCAAAGCCCATCTCAGCTTGCTTGTAGGTGTGCCTCCGTGCTCAGAAGCAGCCCCGTGGCAGGTAGGACAGTGCGAGATGTCTTCTGGGCACGCAGCATGCTGCTTCCCATGCCCAGGACAAACTGCGAACAGGTGCCTCGCTTGCGCTTCAATCTGCCGAGACTTGGAGCTGGCCAGCGCGCACCTTCCCGCTGTGTGTGCTGCTGTCCGCAAACAGCCTCAAAACAAAGCAGGGCGCTAAGGCAAGAGAACTAAGAGCCCCAGGAGGGAATCTGCCTGCGAGGGAAGCTGTGCAGCACATCCCTTGTTCCGCTCGCCACTTCCCTGACTCTTAGGCAAAGCCCATCTCAGCTGGCTTGGAGGCGTGCCTCCGTGCTCAGAAGCAGCCCCGTGGCAGGTAGGACAGTGCGAGATGTCTTCTGGGCACGCAGCATGCTGCTTCCCATGCCCAGGACAAACTGCGAACAGGTGCCTCGCTTGCGCTTCTATGTGCCGAGACTTGGAGCTGGCCAGCGCGCACCTTCCCGCTGTGTGTGCTGCTGTCCGCAAACAGCCTCCAAACAAAGCAGGGCACTAACGCAAGAGAAGTAAGCGCCCCAGGAGGGAATCTGCCTGCGAGGGAAGCTGTGCAGCACATCCCTTGTTCCGCTCGCCACTTCCCTGACTCTTAGGCAAAGCCCATCTCAGCTGGCTTGTAGGCGTGCCTCCGTGCTCAGAAGCAGCCCCGAGGAAGGCAGGACAGTGCGGGATGTCTTCTGGGCACGCAGCATGCTGCTTCCCATGCCCGGGACAAACCGCGAGCAGGTGCCTCGCTTGTGCTTCAATCTGCCGAGACTTGGAGCTGGCCAGCGCGCACCTTCCCGCTGTGTGTGCTGCTGTCCGCAAACAGCCTCCAAACAAAGCAGGGCACTAAGGCAGGAGAACTAAGAGCCCCAGGAGGGAATCTGCCTGCGAGGGAAGCTGTGCAGCACATCCCTTGTTCCGCTCGCCACTTCCCTGACTCTTTGGCAAAGCCCATCTCAGCTGGCTTGTAGGCGTGCCTCCGTGCTCAGAATCAGCCCCGAGGAAGGCAGGACAGTGCGGGATGTTTTCTGGGCACGCAGCATGCTGCTTCCCATGCCCGGGACAAACTGCGAGCAGGTGCCTCGCTTGCGCTTCCATCTGCCGAGACTTGGAGCTGGCCAGCGCGCACCTTCCCGCTGTGTGTGCTGCTGTCCGCAAACAGCCTCCAAACAAAGCAGGGCACTAAGGCAAGAGAAGTAAGCGCCCCAGGAGGGAATCTGCCTGCGAGGGAAGCTGTGCAGCACATCCCTTGTTCCGCTCGCCACTTCCCTGACTCTTAGGCAAAGCCCATCTCAGCTGGCTTGTAGGTGTGCCTCCGTGCTCAGAAGCAGCCCCGAGGAAGGCAGGACAGTGCGGGATGTCTTCTGGGCACGCAGCATGCTGCTTCCCATGCCCGGGACAAACTGCGAGCAGGTGCCTCGCTTGCGCTTCTATGTGCCGAGACTTGGAGCTGACCAGCGCGCACCTTCCCGCTGTGTGTGCTGCTGTCCGCAAACAGCCTCCAAACAAAGCAGGGCACTAAGGCAAGAGAAGTAAGTGCCCCAGGAGGGAATCTGCCTGCGAGGGAAGCTGTGCAGCACATCCCTTGTTCCACTCGCCACTTCCCTGACTCTTAGGCAAAGCCCATCTCAGCTGGCTTGTAGGCGTGCCTCCGTGCTCAGAAGCAGCCCCGTGGCAGGCAGGGCAGTGCGAGATGTCTTCTGGGCACGCAGCATGCTGCTTCCCATGCCCGGGACAAACCGCGAGCAGGTGCCTCGCTTGCGCTTCTATGTGCCGAGACTTGGAGCTGGCCAGCGTGCACCTTCCCGCTGTGTGTGCTGCTGTCCGCAAACAGCCTCCAAACAAAGCAGGGCACTAAGGCAGGAGAACTAAGAGCCCCAGGAGGGAATCTGCCTGCAAGGGAAGCTGTGCAGCACATCCCTTGTTCCGCTCGCCACTTCCCTGACTCTTTGGCAAAGCCCATCTCAGCTGGCTTGTAGGTGTGCCTCCGTGCTCAGAAGCAGCCCCGAGGAAGGCAGGACAGTGCGGGATGTCTTCTGGGCACGCAGCATGCTGCTTCCCATGCCCGGGACAAACCGCGAGCAGGTGCCTCGCTTGCGCTTGTATGTGCCGAGACTTGGAGCTGGCCAGCGCGCACCTTCCCGCTGTGTGTGCTGCTGTCCGCAAACAGCCTCCAAACAAAGCAGGGCGCTAAGGCAAGAGAACTAAGAGCCCCAGGAGGGAATCTGCCTGCGAGGGAAGCTGTGCAGCACATCCCTTGTTCCGCTCGCCACTTCCCTGACTCTTAGGCAAAGCCCATCTCAGCTGGCTTGTAGGCGTGCCTCCGTGCTCAGAAGCAGCCCCGTGGCAGGTAGGACAGTGCGAGATGTCTTCTGGGCACGCAGCATGCTGCTTCCCATGCCCGGGACAAACTGCGAGCAGGTGCCTCGCTTGCGCTTCAATCTGCCGAGACTTGGAGCTGGCCAGCGCGCACCTTCCCGCTGTGTGTGCTGCTGTCCGCAAACAGCCTCCAAACAAAGCAGGGCACTAAGGCAAGAGAACTAAGTGCCCCAGGAGGGAATCTGCCTGCGAGGGAAGCTGTGCAGCACATCCCTTGTTCCGCTCGCCACTTCCCTGACTCTTAGGCAAAGCCCATCTCAGCTGGCTTGTAGGCGTGCCTCCGTGCTCAGAATCAGCCCCGAGGAAGGCAGGACAGTGCGGGATGTCTTCTGGGCACGCAGCATGCTGCTTCCCATGCCCGGGACAAACCGCGAGCAGGTGCCTGGCTTGCGCTTCTATGTGCCGAGACTTGGAGCTGGCCAGCGCGCACCTTCCCGCTGTGTGTGCTGCTGTCCGCAAACAGCCTCCAAACAAAGCAGGGCGCTAAGGCAAGAGAACTAAGAGCCCCAGGAGGGAATCTGCCTGCGAGGGAAGCTGTGCAGCACATCCCTTGTTCCGCTCGCCACTTCCCTGACTCTTAGGCAAAGCCCATCTCAGCTTGCTTGTAGGTGTGCCTCCGTGCTCAGAAGCAGCCCCGAGGAAGGCAGGACAGTGCGGGATGTCTTCTGGGCACGCAGCATGCTGCTTCCCATGCCCGGGACAAACCGCGAGCAGGTGCCTGGCTTGCGCTTCAATCTGCCGAGACTTGGAGATGACCAGCGCGCACCTTCCCGCTGTGTGTGCTGCTGTCCGCAAACAGCCTCCAAACAAAGCAGGGCACTAAGGCAAGAGAAGTAAGCGCCCCAGGAGGGAATCTGCCTGCGAGGGAAGCTGTGCAGCACATCCCTTGTTCCGCTCGCCACTTCCCTGACTCTTAGGCAAAGCCCATCTCAGCTGGCTTGTAGGCGTGCCTCCGTGCTCAGAAGCAGCCCCGTGGCAGGTAGGACAGTGCGAGATGTCTTCTGGGCACGCAGCATGCTGCTTCCCATGCCCGGGACAAACTGCGAGCAGGTGCCTCGCTTGCGCTTCAATCTGCCGAGACTTGGAGCTGGCCAGCGCGCACCTTCCCGCTGTGTGTGCTGCTGTCCGCAAACAGCCTCCAAACAAAGCAGGGCACTAAGGCAAGAGAACTAAGTGCCCCAGGAGGGAATCTGCCTGCGAGGGAAGCTGTGCAGCACATCCCTTGTTCCGCTCGCCACTTCCCTGACTCTTAGGCAAAGCCCATCTCAGCTTGCTTGTAGGTGTGCCTCCGTGCTCAGAAGCAGCCCCGAGGAAGGCAGGACAGTGCGGGATGTCTTCTGGGCACACAGCATGCTGCTTCCCATGCCCGGGACAAACCGCGAGCAGGTGCCTCGCTTGCGCTTCAATCTGCCGAGACTTGGAGCTGACCAGCGCGCACCTTCCCGCTGTGTGTGCTGCTGTCCGCAAACAGCCTCCAAACAAAGCAGGGCACTAAGGCAAGAGAAGTAAGCGCCCCAGGAGGGAATCTGCCTGCGAGGGAAGCTGTGCAGCACATCCCTTGTTCCGCTCGCCACTTCCCTGACTCTTAGGCAAAGCCCATCTCAGCTGGCTTGTAGGCGTGCCTCCGTGCTCAGAAGCAGCCCCGTGGCAGGTAGGACAGTGCGAGATGTCTTCTGGGCACGCAGCATGCTGCTTCCCATGCCCGGGACAAACCGCGAGCAGGTGCCTCGCTTGCGCTTCAATCTGCCGAGACTTGGAGCTGGCCAGCGCGCACCTTCCCGCTGTGTGTGCTGCTGTCCGCAAACAGCCTCAAAACAAAGCAGGGCGCTAAGGCAAGAGAACTAAGAGCCCCAGGAGGGAATCTGCCTGCGAGGGAAGCTGTGCAGCACATCCCTTGTTCCACTCGCCACTTCCCTGACTCTTAGGCAAAGCCCATCTCAGCTGGCTTGTAGGCGTGCCTCCGTGCTCAGAAGCAGCCCCGAGGAAGGCAGGACAGTGCGGGATGTCTTCTGGGCACGCAGCATGCTGCTTCCCATGCCCGGGACAAACCGCGAGCAGGTGCCTCGCTTGTGCTTCAATCTGCCGAGACTTGGAGCTGGCCAGCGCGCACCTTCCCGCTGTGTGTGCTGCTGTCCGCAAACAGCCTCCAAACAAAGCAGGGCACTAAGGCAGGAGAACTAAGAGCCCCAGGAGGGAATCTGCCTGCGAGGGAAGCTGTGCAGCACATCCCTTGTTCCGCTCGCCACTTCCCTGACTCTTTGGCAAAGCCCATCTCAGCTGGCTTGTAGGCGTGCCTCCGTGCTCAGAATCAGCCCCGAGGAAGGCAGGACAGTGCGGGATGTTTTCTGGGCACGCAGCATGCTGCTTCCCATGCCCGGGACAAACTGCGAGCAGGTGCCTCGCTTGCGCTTCAATCTGCCGAGACTTGGAGCTGGCCAGCGCGCACCTTCCCGCTGTGTGTGCTGCTGTCCGCAAACAGCCTCCAAACAAAGCAGGGCACTAAGGCAAGAGAACTAAGCGCCCCAGGAGGGAATCTGCCTGCGAGGGAAGCTGTGCAGCACATCCCTTGTTCCGCTCGCCACTTCCCTGACTCTTAGGCAAAGCCCATCTCAGCTGGCTTGTAGGTGTGCCTCCGTGCTCAGAAGCAGCCCCGAGGAAGGCAGGACAGTGCGGGATGTCTTCTGGGCACGCAGCATGCTGCTTCCCATGCCCGGGACAAACTGCGAGCAGGTGCCTCGCTTGCGCTTCTATTTGCTGAGACTTGGAGCTGGCCAGCGCGCACCTTCCCGCTGTGTGTGCTGCTGTCCGCAAACAGCCTCCAAACAAAGCAGGGCACTAAGGCAAGAGAAGTAAGCGCCCCAGGAGGGAATCTGCCTGCGAGGGAAGCTGTGCAGCACATCCCTTGTTCCACTCGCCACTTCCCTCACTCTTAGGCAAAGCCCATCTCAGCTGGCTTGTAGGTGTGCCTCCGTGCTCAGAATCAGCCCCGAGGAAGGCAGGACAGTGCGGGATGTCTTCTGGGCACGCAGCATGCTGCTTCCCATGCCCGGGACAAACCGCGAGCAGGTGCCTGGCTTGCGCTTCAATCTGCCGAGACTTGGAGCTGGCCAGCGCGCACCTTCCCGCTGTGTGTGCTGCTGTCCGCAAACAGCCTCCAAACAAAGCAGGGCACTAAGGCAGGAGAACTAAGAGCCCCAGGAGGGAATCTGCCTGCGAGGGAAGCTGTGCAGCACATCCCTTGTTCCGCTCGCCACTTCCCTGACTCTTAGGCAAAGCCCATCTCAGCTGGCTTGTAGGCGTGCCTCCGTGCTCAGAATCAGCCCCGAGGAAGGCAGGACAGTGCGGGATGTTTTCTGGGCACGCAGCATGCTGCTTCCCATGCCCGGGACAAACTGCGAGCAGGTGCCTCGCTTGCGCTTCCATCTGCCGAGACTTGGAGCTGGCCAGCGCGCACCTTCCCGCTGTGTGTGCTGCTGTCCGCAAACAGCCTCCAAACAAAGCAGGGCACTAAGGCAAGAGAAGTAAGCGCCCCAGGAGGGAATCTGCCTGCGAGGGAAGCTGTGCAGCACATCCCTTGTTCCGCTCGCCACTTCCCTGACTCTTAGGCAAAGCCCATCTCAGCTGGCTTGTAGGTGTGCCTCCGTGCTCAGAAGCAGCCCCGAGGAAGGCAGGACAGTGCAGGATGTCTTCTGGGCACGCAGCATGCTGCTTCCCATGCCCGGGACAAACTGCGAGCAGGTGCCTCGCTTGCGCTTCTATGTGCCGAGACTTGGAGCTGACCAGCGCGCACCTTCCCGCTGTGTGTGCTGCTGTCCGCAAACAGCCTCCAAACAAAGCAGGGCACTAAGGCAAGAGAAGTAAGTGCCCCAGGAGGGAATCTGCCTGCGAGGGAAGCTGTGCAGCACATCCCTTGTTCCACTCGCCACTTCCCTGACTCTTAGGCAAAGCCCATCTCAGCTGGCTTGTAGGCGTGCCTCCGTGCTCAGAAGCAGCCCCGTGGCAGGCAGGGCAGTGCGAGATGTCTTCTGGGCACGCAGCATGCTGCTTCCCATGCCCGGGACAAACCGCGAGCAGGTGCCTCGCTTGCGCTTGTATGTGCCGAGACTTGGAGCTGGCCAGCGCGCACCTTCCCGCTGTGTGTGCTGCTGTCCGCAAACAGCCTCCAAACAAAGCAGGGCGCTAAGGCAAGAGAACTAAGAGCCCCAGGAGGGAATCTGCCTGCGAGGGAAGCTGTGCAGCACATCCCTTGTTCCGCTCGCCACTTCCCTGACTCTTAGGCAAAGCCCATCTCAGCTGGCTTGTAGGCGTGCCTCCGTGCTCAGAAGCAGCCCCGTGGCAGGTAGGACAGTGCGAGATGTCTTCTGGGCACGCAGCATGCTGCTTCCCATGCCCGGGACAAACTGCGAGCAGGTGCCTCGCTTGCGCTTCAATCTGCCGAGACTTGGAGCTGGCCAGCGCGCACCTTCCCGCTGTGTGTGCTGCTGTCCGCAAACAGCCTCCAAACAAAGCAGGGCACTAAGGCAAGAGAACTAAGTGCCCCAGGAGGGAATCTGCCTGCGAGGGAAGCTGTGCAGCACATCCCTTGTTCCGCTCGCCACTTCCCTGACTCTTAGGCAAAGCCCATCTCAGCTGGCTTGTAGGCGTGCCTCCGTGCTCAGAAGCAGCCCCGAGGAAGGCAGGACAGTGCGGGATGTCTTCTGGGCACGCAGCATGCTGCTTCCCATGCCCGGGACAAACCGCGAGCAGGTGCCTGGCTTGCGCTTCTATGTGCCGAGACTTGGAGCTGGCCAGCGCGCACCTTCCCGCTGTGTGTGCTGCTGTCCGCAAACAGCCTCCAAACAAAGCAGGGCGCTAAGGCAAGAGAACTAAGAGCCCCAGGACGGAATCTGCCTGCGAGGGAAGCTGTGCAGCACATCCCTTGTTCCGCTCGCCACTTCCCTGACTCTTAGGCAAAGCCCATCTCAGCTTGCTTGTAGGTGTGCCTCCGTGCTCAGAAGCAGCCCCGAGGAAGGCAGGACAGTGCGGGATGTCTTCTGGGCACGCAGCATGCTGCTTCCCATGCCCGGGACAAACCGCGAGCAGGTGCCTGGCTTGCGCTTCAATCTGCCGAGACTTGGAGCTGACCAGCGCGCACCTTCCCGCTGTGTGTGCTGCTGTCCGCAAACAGCCTCCAAACAAAGCAGGGCACTAAGGCAAGAGAAGTAAGCGCCCCAGGAGGGAATCTGCCTGCGAGGGAAGCTGTGCAGCACATCCCTTGTTCCGCTCGCCACTTCCCTGACTCTTAGGCAAAGCCCATCTCAGCTGGCTTGTAGGCGTGCCTCCGTGCTCAGAAGCAGCCCCGTGGCAGGTAGGACAGTGCGAGATGTCTTCTGGGCACGCAGCATGCTGCTTCCCATGCCCGGGACAAACCGCGAGCAGGTGCCTCGCTTGCGCTTCAATCTGCCGAGACTTGGAGCTGGCCAGCGCGCACCTTCCCGCTGTGTGTGCTGCTGTCCGCAAACAGCCTCAAAACAAAGCAGGGCGCTAAGGCAAGAGAACTAAGAGCCCCAGGAGGGAATCTGCCTGCGAGGGAAGCTGTGCAGCACATCCCTTGTTCCACTCGCCACTTCCCTGACTCTTAGGCAAAGCCCATCTCAGCTGGCTTGTAGGCGTGCCTCCGTGCTCAGAAGCAGCCCCGAGGAAGGCAGGACAGTGCGGGATGTCTTCTGGGCACGCAGCATGCTGCTTCCCATGCCCGGGACAAACCGCGAGCAGGTGCCTCGCTTGTGCTTCAATCTGCCGAGACTTGGAGCTGGCCAGCGCGCACCTTCCCGCTGTGTGTGCTGCTGTCCGCAAACAGCCTCCAAACAAAGCAGGGCACTAAGGCAGGAGAACTAAGAGCCCCAGGAGGGAATCTGCCTGCGAGGGAAGCTGTGCAGCACATCCCTTGTTCCGCTCGCCACTTCCCTGACTCTTTGGCAAAGCCCATCTCAGCTGGCTTGTAGGCGTGCCTCCGTGCTCAGAATCAGCCCCGAGGAAGGCAGGACAGTGCGGGATGTTTTCTGGGCACGCAGCATGCTGCTTCCCATGCCCGGGACAAACTGCGAGCAGGTGCCTCGCTTGCGCTTCAATCTGCCGAGACTTGGAGCTGGCCAGCGCGCACCTTCCCGCTGTGTGTGCTGCTGTCCGCAAACAGCCTCCAAACAAAGCAGGGCACTAAGGCAAGAGAAGTAAGCGCCCCAGGAGGGAATCTGCCTGCGAGGGAAGCTGTGCAGCACATCCCTTGTTCCGCTCGCCACTTCCCTGACTCTTAGGCAAAGCCCATCTCAGCTGGCTTGTAGGTGTGCCTCCGTGCTCAGAAGCAGCCCCGAGGAAGGCAGGACAGTGCGGGATGTCTTCTGGGCACGCAGCATGCTGCTTCCCATGCCCGGGACAAACTGCGAGCAGGTGCCTCGCTTGCGCTTCCATCTGCCGAGACTTGGAGCTGGCCAGCGCGCACCTTCCCGCTGTGTGTGCTGCTGTCCGCAAACAGCCTCCAAACAAAGCAGGGCACTAAGGCAAGAGAACTAAGTGCCCCAGGAGGGAATCTGCCTGCGAGGGAAGCTGTGCAGCACATCCCTTGTTCCGCTCGCCACTTCCCTGACTCTTAGGCAAAGCCCATCTCAGCTGGCTTGTAGGCGTGCCTCCGTGCTCAGAAGCAGCCCCGTGGCAGGTAGGACAGTGCGAGATGTCTTCTGGGCACGCAGCATGCTGCTTCCCATGCCCGGGACAAACTGCGAACAGGTGCCTGGCTTGCGCTTCAATCTGCCGAGACTTGGAGCTGGCCAGCGCGCACCTTCCCGCTGTGTGTGCTGCTGTCCGCAAACAGCCTCCAAACA
This sequence comes from Rhea pennata, assembly GCF_028389875.1. Taxonomy (NCBI): domain Eukaryota; kingdom Metazoa; phylum Chordata; class Aves; order Rheiformes; family Rheidae; genus Rhea; species Rhea pennata. Next base: position 275,111 of record NW_026907699.1, on the reverse strand, counting down.
AAGCAGGGCGCTAAGGCAAGAGAACTAAGAGCCCCAGGAGGGAATCTGCCTGCGAGGGAAGCTGTGCAGCACATCCCTTGTTCCACTCGCCACTTCCCTGACTCTTTGGCAAAGCCCATCTCAGCTGGCTTGTAGGCGTGCCTCCGTGCTCAGAAGCAGCCCCGTGGCAGGTAGGACAGTGCGAGATGTCTTCTGGGCACGCAGCATGCTGCTTCCCATGCCCGGGACAAACTGCGAGCAGGTGCCTGGCTTGCGCTTCTATGTGCCGAGACTTGGAGCTGGCCAGCGCGCACCTTCCCGCTGTGTGTGGTGCTGTCCGCAAACAGCCTCCAAACAAAGCAGGGCGCTAAGGCAAGAGAACTAAGAGCCCCAGGAGGGAATCTGCCTGCGAGGGAAGCTGTGCAGCACATCCCTTGTTCCGCTCGCCACTTCCCTGACTCTTAGGCAAAGCCCATCTCAGCTGGCTTGTAGGCGTGCCTCCGTGCTCAGAAGCAGCCCCGTGGCAGGCAGGGCAGTGCGAGATGTCTTCTGGGCACGCAGCATGCTGCTTCCCATGCCCGGGACAAACCGCGAGCAGGTGCCTCGCTTGCGCTTCTATGTGCCGAGACTTGGAGCTGGCCAGCGTGCACCTTCCCGCTGTGTGTGCTGCTGTCCGCAAACAGCCTCCAAACAAAGCAGGGCACTAAGGCAAGAGAACTAAGAGCCCCAGGAGGGAATCTGCCTGCGAGGGAAGCTGTGCAGCACATCCCTTGTTCCACTCGCCACTTCCCTGACTCTTTGGCAAAGCCCATCTCAGCTGGCTTGTAGGTGTGCCTCCGTGCTCAGAAGCAGCCCCGAGGAAGGCAGGACAGTGCGGGATGTCTTCTGGGCACGCAGCATGCTGCTTCCCATGCCCGGGACAAACCGCGAGCAGGTGCCTCGCTTGCGCTTCAATCTGCCGAGACTTGGAGCTGACCAGCGCGCATCTTCCCGCTGTGTGTGCTGCTGTCCGCAAACAGCCTCCAAACAAAGCAGGGCACTAAGGCAAGAGAAGTAAGCGCCCCAGGAGGGAATCTGCCTGCGAGGGAAGCTGTGCAGCACATCCCTTGTTCCGCTCACCACTTCCCTGACTCTTTGGCAAAGCCCATCTCAGCTGGCTTGTAGGCGTGCCTCCGTGCTCAGAAGCAGCCCCGTGGCATGTAGGACAGTGCGAGATGTCTTCTGGGCACGCAGCATGCTGCTTCCCATGCCCAGGACAAACTGCGAACAGGTGCCTGGCTTGCGCTTCTATGTGCCGAGACTTGGAGCTGGCCAGCGCGCACCTTCCCGCTGTGTGTGCTGCTGTCCGCAAACAGCCTCCAAACAAAGCAGGGCGCTAAGGCAAGAGAACTAAGAGCCCCAGGAGGGAATCTGCCTGCGAGGGAAGCTGTGCAGCACATCCCTTGTTCCACTCGCCACTTCCCTCACTCTTAGGCAAAGCCCATCTCAGCTGGCTTGTAGGCGTGCCTCCGTGCTCAGAAGCAGCCCCGTGGCAGGTAGGACAGTGCGAGATGTCTTCTGGGCACGCAGCATGCTGCTTCCCATGCCCGGGACAAACCGCGAGCAGGTGCCTCGCTTGCGCTTCTATGTGCCGAGAATTGGAGCTGACCAGCGCGCACCTTCCCGCTGTGTGTGCTGCTGTCCGCAAACAGCCTCCAAACAAAGCAGGGCACTAAGGCAAGAGAACTAAGAGCCCCAGGAGGGAATCTGCCTGCGAGGGAAGCTGTGCAGCACATCCCTTGTTCCGCTCGCCACTTCCCTGACTCTTTGGCAAAGCCCATCTCAGCTGGCTTGTAGGCGTGCCTCCGTGCTCAGAAGCAGCCCCGAGGAAGGCAGGACAGTGCGGGATGTTTTCTGGGCACGCAGCATGCTGCTTCCCATGCCCGGGACAAACTGCGAGCAGGTGCCTCGCTTGCGCTTCTATGTGCCGAGACTTGGAGCTGACCAGCGCGCACCTTCCCGCTGTGTGTGCTGCTGTCCGCAAACAGCCTCCAAACAAAGCAGGGCACTAAGGCAAGAGAAGTAAGTGCCCCAGGAGGGAATCTGCCTGCGAGGGAAGCTGTGCAGCACATCCCTTGTTCCACTCGCCACTTCCCTGACTCTTAGGCAAAGCCCATCTCAGCTTGCTTGTAGGCGTGCCTCCGTGCTCAGAAGCAGCCCCGAGGAAGGCAGGACAGTGCGGGATGTCTTCTGGGCACGCAGCATGCTGCTTCCCATGCCCGGGACAAACTGCGAGCAGGTGCCTCGCTTGCGCTTCAATCTGCCGAGACTTGGAGCTGGCCAGCGCGCACCTTCCCGCTGTGTGTGCTGCTGTCCGCAAACAGCCTCCAAACAAAGCAGGGCACTAAGGCAAGAGAAGTAAGCGCCCCAGGAGGGAATCTGCCTGCGAGGGAAGCTGTGCAGCACATCCCTTGTTCCGCTCGCCACTTCCCTGACTCTTAGGCAAAGCCCATCTCAGCTGGCTTGTAGGCGTGCCTCCGTGCTCAGAAGCAGCCCCGTGGCAGGTAGGACAGTGCGAGATGTCTTCTGGGCACGCAGCATGCTGCTTCCCATGCCCGGGACAAACTGCGAGCAGGTGCCTCGCTTGCGCTTCAATCTGCCGAGACTTGGAGCTGGCCAGCGCGCACCTTCCCGCTGTGTGTGCTGCTGTCCGCAAACAGCCTCCAAACAAAGCAGGGCACTAAGGCAAGAGAACTAAGTGCCCCAGGAGGGAATCTGCCTGCGAGGGAAGCTGTGCAGCACATCCCTTGTTCCACTCGCCACTTCCCTCACTCTTAGGCAAAGCCCATCTCAGCTGGCTTGTAGGCGTGCCTCCGTGCTCAGAAGCAGCCCCGTGGCAGGTAGGACAGTGCGAGATGTCTTCTGGGCACGCAGCATGCTGCTTCCCATGCCCGGGACAAACTGCGAGCAGGTGCCTGGCTTGCGCTTCTATGTGCCGAGACTTGGAGCTGGCCAGCGCGCACCTTCCCGCTGTGTGTGCTGCTGTCCGCAAACAGCCTCCAAACAAAGCAGGGCACTAAGGCAAGAGAACTAAGTGCTCCAGGAGGGAATCTGCCTGCGAGGGAAGCTGTGCAGCACATCCCTTGTTCCGCTCGCCACTTCCCTCACTCTTAGGCAAAGCCCATCTCAGCTTGCTTGTAGGTGTGCCTCCATGCTCAGAAGCAGCCCCGAGGAAGGCAGGACAGTGCGGGATGTCTTCTGGGCACGCAGCATGCTGCTTCCCATGCCCGGGACAAACCGCGAGCAGGTGCCTGGCTTGCGCTTGTATGTGCCGAGACTTGGAGTTGGCCAGCGCGCACCTTCCCGCTGTGTGTGCTGCTGTCTGCAAACAGCCTCCAAACAAAGCAGGGCACTAAGGCAAGAGAAGTAAGCGCCCCAGGAGGGAATCTGCCTGCGAGGGAAGCTGTGCAGCACATCCCTTGTTCCGCTCGCCACTTCCCTGACTCTTAGGCAAAGCCCATCTCAGCTGGCTTGTAGGTGTGCCTCCGTGCTCAGAAGCAGCCCCGAGGAAGGCAGGACAGTGCGGGATGTCTTCTGGGCATGCAGCATGCTGCTTCCCATCCCCGGACAAACTGCGAGCAGGTGCCTCGCTTGCGCTTCAATCTGCCGAGACTTGGAGCTGGCCAGCGCGCACCTTCCCGCTGTGTGTGCTGCTGTCCGCAAACAGCCTCCAAACAAAGCAGGGCACTAAGGCAAGAGAACTAAGAGCCCCAGGAGGGAATCTGCCTGCGAGGGAAGCTGTGCAGCACATCCCTTGTTCCACTCGCCACTTCCCTGACTCTTTGGCAAAGCCCATCTCAGCTGGCTTGTAGGTGTGCCTCCGTGCTCAGAAGCAGCCCCGAGGAAGGCAGGACAGTGCGGGATGTCTTCTGGGCACGCAGCATGCTGCTTCCCATGCCCGGGACAAACCGCGAGCAGGTGCCTCGCTTGCGCTTCAATCTGCCGAGACTTGGAGCTGACCAGCGCGCATCTTCCCGCTGTGTGTGCTGCTGTCCGCAAACAGCCTCCAAACAAAGCAGGGCACTAAGGCAAGAGAAGTAAGCGCCCCAGGAGGGAATCTGCCTGCGAGGGAAGCTGTGCAGCACATCCCTTGTTCCGCTCGCCACTTCCCTGACTCTTTGGCAAAGCCCATCTCAGCTGGCTTGTAGGCGTGCCTCCGTGCTCAGAAGCAGCCCCGTGGCATGTAGGACAGTGCGAGATGTCTTCTGGGCACGCAGCATGCTGCTTCCCATGCCCAGGACAAACTGCGAACAGGTGCCTGGCTTGCGCTTCTATGTGCCGAGACTTGGAGCTGGCCAGCGCGCACCTTCCCGCTGTGTGTGCTGCTGTCCGCAAACAGCCTCCAAACAAAGCAGGGCGCTAAGGCAAGAGAACTAAGAGCCCCAGGAGGGAATCTGCCTGCGAGGGAAGCTGTGCAGCACATCCCTTGTTCCACTCGCCACTTCCCTCACTCTTAGGCAAAGCCCATCTCAGCTGGCTTGTAGGCGTGCCTCCGTGCTCAGAAGCAGCCCCGTGGCAGGTAGGACAGTGCGAGATGTCTTCTGGGCACGCAGCATGCTGCTTCCCATGCCCGGGACAAACCGCGAGCAGGTGCCTCGCTTGCGCTTCTATGTGCCGAGAATTGGAGCTGACCAGCGCGCACCTTCCCGCTGTGTGTGCTGCTGTCCGCAAACAGCCTCCAAACAAAGCAGGGCGCTAAGGCAAGAGAACTAAGAGCCCCAGGAGGGAATCTGCCTGCGAGGGAAGCTGTGCAGCACATCCCTTGTTCCGCTCGCCACTTCCCTGACTCTTAGGCAAAGCCCATCTCAGCTGGCTTGTAGGCGTGCCTCCGTGCTCAGAAGCAGCCCCGAGGAAGGCAGGACAGTGCGGGATGTTTTCTGGGCACGCAGCATGCTGCTTCCCATGCCCGGGACAAACTGCGAGCAGGTGCCTCGCTTGCGCTTCTATGTGCCGAGACTTGGAGCTGACCAGCGCGCACCTTCCCGCTGTGTGTGCTGCTGTCCGCAAACAGCCTCCAAAGAAAGCAGGGCACTAAGGCAAGAGAAGTAAGTGCCCCAGGAGGGAATCTGCCTGCGAGGGAAGCTGTGCAGCACATCCCTTGTTCCACTCGCCACTTCCCTGACTCTTAGGCAAAGCCCATCTCAGCTTGCTTGTAGGCGTGCCTCCGTGCTCAGAAGCAGCCCCGAGGAAGGCAGGACAGTGCGGGATGTCTTCTGGGCACGCAGCATGCTGCTTCCCATGCCCGGGACAAATTGCGAGCAGGTGCCTCGCTTGCGCTTCAATCTGCCGAGACTTGGAGCTGGCCAGCGCGCACCTTCCCGCTGTGTGTGCTGCTGTCCGCAAACAGCCTCCAAACAAAGCAGGGCACTAAGGCAGGAGAACTAAGAGCCCCAGGAGGGAATCTGCCTGCGAGGGAAGCTGTGCAGCACATCCCTTGTTCCGCTCGCCACTTCCCTGACTCTTTGGCAAAGCCCATCTCAGCTGGCTTGTAGGCGTGCCTCCGTGCTCAGAATCAGCCCCGAGGAAGGCAGGACAGTGCGGGATGTTTTCTGGGCACGCAGCATGCTGCTTCCCATGCCCGGGACAAACTGCGAGCAGGTGCCTCGCTTGCGCTTCCATCTGCCGAGACTTGGAGCTGGCCAGCGCGCACCTTCCCGCTGTGTGTGCTGCTGTCCGCAAACAGCCTCCAAACAAAGCAGGGCACTAAGGCAAGAGAAGTAAGCGCCCCAGGAGGGAATCTGCCTGCGAGGGAAGCTGTGCAGCACATCCCTTGTTCCGCTCGCCACTTCCCTGACTCTTAGGCAAAGCCCATCTCAGCTGGCTTGTAGGTGTGCCTCCGTGCTCAGAAGCAGCCCCGAGGAAGGCAGGACAGTGCGGGATGTCTTCTGGGCACGCAGCATGCTGCTTCCCATGCCCGGGACAAACTGCGAGCAGGTGCCTCGCTTGCGCTTCTATGTGCCGAGACTTGGAGCTGACCAGCGCGCACCTTCCCGCTGTGTGTGCTGCTGTCCGCAAACAGCCTCCAAACAAAGCAGGGCACTAAGGCAAGAGAAGTAAGTGCCCCAGGAGGGAATCTGCCTGCGAGGGAAGCTGTGCAGCACATCCCTTGTTCCACTCGCCACTTCCCTGACTCTTAGGCAAAGCCCATCTCAGCTGGCTTGTAGGCGTGCCTCCGTGCTCAGAAGCAGCCCCGTGGCAGGCAGGGCAGTGCGAGATGTCTTCTGGGCACGCAGCATGCTGCTTCCCATGCCCGGGACAAACCGCGAGCAGGTGCCTCGCTTGCGCTTCTATGTGCCGAGACTTGGAGCTGGCCAGCGTGCACCTTCCCGCTGTGTGTGCTGCTGTCCGCAAACAGCCTCCAAACAAAGCAGGGCACTAAGGCAGGAGAACTAAGAGCCCCAGGAGGGAATCTGCCTGCAAGGGAAGCTGTGCAGCACATCCCTTGTTCCGCTCGCCACTTCCCTGACTCTTTGGCAAAGCCCATCTCAGCTGGCTTGTAGGTGTGCCTCCGTGCTCAGAAGCAGCCCCGAGGAAGGCAGGACAGTGCGGGATGTCTTCTGGGCACGCAGCATGCTGCTTCCCATGCCCGGGACAAACCGCGAGCAGGTGCCTCGCTTGCGCTTCTATGTGCCGAGACTTGGAGCTGGCCAGCGCGCACCTTCCCGCTGTGTGTGCTGCTGTCCGCAAACAGCCTCCAAACAAAGCAGGGCGCTAAGGCAAGAGAACTAAGAGCCCCAGGAGGGAATCTGCCTGCGAGGGAAGCTGTGCAGCACATCCCTTGTTCCGCTCGCCACTTCCCTGACTCTTAGGCAAAGCCCATCTCAGCTGGCTTGTAGGCGTGCCTCCGTGCTCAGAAGCAGCCCCGTGGCAGGTAGGACAGTGCGAGATGTCTTCTGGGCACGCAGCATGCTGCTTCCCATGCCCGGGACAAACTGCGAGCAGGTGCCTCGCTTGCGCTTCAATCTGCCGAGACTTGGAGCTGGCCAGCGCGCACCTTCCCGCTGTGTGTGCTGCTGTCCGCAAACAGCCTCCAAACAAAGCAGGGCACTAAGGCAAGAGAACTAAGTGCCCCAGGAGGGAATCTGCCTGCGAGGGAAGCTGTGCAGCACATCCCTTGTTCCGCTCGCCACTTCCCTGACTCTTAGGCAAAGCCCATCTCAGCTGGCTTGTAGGCGTGCCTCCGTGCTCAGAAGCAGCCCCGAGGAAGGCAGGACAGTGCGGGATGTCTTCTGGGCACGCAGCATGCTGCTTCCCATGCCCGGGACAAACCGCGAGCAGGTGCCTGGCTTGCGCTTCTATGTGCCGAGACTTGGAGCTGGCCAGCGCGCACCTTCCCGCTGTGTGTGCTGCTGTCCGCAAACAGCCTCCAAACAAAGCAGGGCGCTAAGGCAAGAGAACTAAGAGCCCCAGGAGGGAATCTGCCTGCGAGGGAAGCTGTGCAGCACATCCCTTGTTCCGCTCGCCACTTCCCTGACTCTTAGGCAAAGCCCATCTCAGCTTGCTTGTAGGTGTGCCTCCGTGCTCAGAAGCAGCCCCGAGGAAGGCAGGACAGTGCGGGATGTCTTCTGGGCACGCAGCATGCTGCTTCCCATGCCCGGGACAAACCGCGAGCAGGTGCCTGGCTTGCGCTTCAATCTGCCGAGACTTGGAGATGACCAGCGCGCACCTTCCCGCTGTGTGTGCTGCTGTCCGCAAACAGCCTCCAAACAAAGCAGGGCACTAAGGCAAGAGAAGTAAGCGCCCCAGGAGGGAATCTGCCTGCGAGGGAAGCTGTGCAGCACATCCCTTGTTCCGCTCGCCACTTCCCTGACTCTTAGGCAAAGCCCATCTCAGCTGGCTTGTAGGCGTGCCTCCGTGCTCAGAAGCAGCCCCGTGGCAGGTAGGACAGTGCGAGATGTCTTCTGGGCACGCAGCATGCTGCTTCCCATGCCCGGGACAAACTGCGAGCAGGTGCCTCGCTTGCGCTTCAATCTGCCGAGACTTGGAGCTGGCCAGCGCGCACCTTCCCGCTGTGTGTGCTGCTGTCCGCAAACAGCCTCCAAACAAAGCAGGGCACTAAGGCAAGAGAACTAAGTGCCCCAGGAGGGAATCTGCCTGCGAGGGAAGCTGTGCAGCACATCCCTTGTTCCGCTCGCCACTTCCCTGACTCTTAGGCAAAGCCCATCTCAGCTTGCTTGTAGGTGTGCCTCCGTGCTCAGAAGCAGCCCCGAGGAAGGCAGGACAGTGCGGGATGTCTTCTGGGCACACAGCATGCTGCTTCCCATGCCCGGGACAAACCGCGAGCAGGTGCCTCGCTTGCGCTTCAATCTGCCGAGACTTGGAGCTGACCAGCGCGCACCTTCCCGCTGTGTGTGCTGCTGTCCGCAAACAGCCTCCAAACAAAGCAGGGCACTAAGGCAAGAGAAGTAAGCGCCCCAGGAGGGAATCTGCCTGCGAGGGAAGCTGTGCAGCACATCCCTTGTTCCGCTCGCCACTTCCCTGACTCTTAGGCAAAGCCCATCTCAGCTGGCTTGTAGGCGTGCCTCCGTGCTCAGAAGCAGCCCCGTGGCAGGTAGGACAGTGCGAGATGTCTTCTGGGCACGCAGCATGCTGCTTCCCATGCCCGGGACAAACTGCGAGCAGGTGCCTCGCTTGCGCTTCAATCTGCCGAGACTTGGAGCTGGCCAGCGCGCACCTTCCCGCTGTGTGTGCTGCTGTCCGCAAACAGCCTCCAAACAAAGCAGGGCACTAAGGCAAGAGAACTAAGTGCCCCAGGAGGGAATCTGCCTGCGAGGGAAGCTGTGCAGCACATCCCTTGTTCCGCTCGCCACTTCCCTGACTCTTAGGCAAAGCCCATCTCAGCTGGCTTGTAGGCGTGCCTCCGTGCTCAGAAGCAGCCCCGTGGCAGGTAGGACAGTGCGAGATGTCTTCTGGGCACGCAGCATGCTGCTTCCCATGCCCAGGACAAACTGCGAACAGGTGCCTGGCTTGCGCTTCAATCTGCCGAGACTTGGAGCTGGCCAGCGCGCACCTTCCCGCTGTGTGTGCTGCTGTCCGCAAACAGCCTCAAAACAAAGCAGGGCGCTAAGGCAAGAGAACTAAGAGCCCCAGGAGGGAATCTGCCTGCGAGGGAAGCTGTGCAGCACATCCCTTGTTCCACTCGCCACTTCCCTGACTCTTAGGCAAAGCCCATCTCAGCTGGCTTGTAGGCGTGCCTCCGTGCTCAGAAGCAGCCCCGAGGAAGGCAGGACAGTGCGGGATGTCTTCTGGGCACGCAGCATGCTGCTTCCCATGCCCGGGACAAACCGCGAGCAGGTGCCTCGCTTGTGCTTCAATCTGCCGAGACTTGGAGCTGGCCAGCGCGCACCTTCCCGCTGTGTGTGCTGCTGTCCGCAAACAGCCTCCAAACAAAGCAGGGCACTAAGGCAGGAGAACTAAGAGCCCCAGGAGGGAATCTGCCTGCGAGGGAAGCTGTGCAGCACATCCCTTGTTCCGCTCGCCACTTCCCTGACTCTTTGGCAAAGCCCATCTCAGCTGGCTTGTAGGCGTGCCTCCGTGCTCAGAATCAGCCCCGAGGAAGGCAGGACAGTGCGGGATGTTTTCTGGGCACGCAGCATGCTGCTTCCCATGCCCGGGACAAACTGCGAGCAGGTGCCTCGCTTGCGCTTCAATCTGCCGAGACTTGGAGCTGGCCAGCGCGCACCTTCCCGCTGTGTGTGCTGCTGTCCGCAAACAGCCTCCAAACAAAGCAGGGCACTAAGGCAAGAGAACTAAGCGCCCCAGGAGGGAATCTGCCTGCGAGGGAAGCTGTGCAGCACATCCCTTGTTCCGCTCGCCACTTCCCTGACTCTTAGGCAAAGCCCATCTCAGCTGGCTTGTAAGTGTGCCTCCGTGCTCAGAAGCAGCCCCGAGGAAGGCAGGACAGTGCGGGATGTCTTCTGGGCACGCAGCATGCTGCTTCCCATGCCCGGGACAAACTGCGAGCAGGTGCCTCGCTTGCGCTTCAATCTGCCGAGACTTGGAGCTGGCCAGCGCGCACCTTCCCGCTGTGTGTGCTGCTGTCCGCAAACAGCCTCCAAACAAAGCAGGGCACTAAGGCAAGAGAACTAAGTGCCCCAGGACGGAATCTGCCTGCGAGGGAAGCTGTGCAGCACATCCCTTGTTCCGCTCGCCACTTCCCTGACTCTTAGGCAAAGCCCATCTCAGCTTGCTTGTAGGTGTGCCTCCGTGCTCAGAAGCAGCCCCGAGGAAGGCAGGACAGTGCGGGATGTCTTCTGGGCACACAGCATGCTGCTTCCCATGCCCGGGACAAACCGCGAGCAGGTGCCTCGCTTGCGCTTCAATCTGCCGAGACTTGGAGCTGGCCAGCGCGCACCTTCCCGCTGTGTGTGCTGCTGTCCGCAAACAGCCTCCAAACAAAGCAGGGCACTAAGGCAAGAGAACTAAGTGCCCCAGGACGGAATCTGCCTGCGAGGGAAGCTGTGCAGCACATCCCTTGTTCCGCTCGCCACTTCCCTGACTCTTAGGCAAAGCCCATCTCAGCTTGCTTGTAGGTGTGCCTCCGTGCTCAGAAGCAGCCCCGAGGAAGGCAGGACAGTGCGGGATGTCTTCTGGGCACACAGCATGCTGCTTCCCATGCCCGGGACAAACCGCGAGCAGGTGCCTCGCTTGCGCTTCAATCTGCCGAGACTTGGAGCTGACCAGCGCGCACCTTCCCGCTGTGTGTGCTGCTGTCCGCAAACAGCCTCCAAACAAAGCAGGGCACTAAGGCAAGAGAAGTAAGCGCCCCAGGAGGGAATCTGCCTGCGAGGGAAGCTGTGCAGCACATCCCTTGTTCCGCTCGCCACTTCCCTGACTCTTAGGCAAAGCCCATCTCAGCTGGCTTGTAGGCGTGCCTCCGTGCTCAGAAGCAGCCCCGTGGCAGGTAGGACAGTGCGAGATGTCTTCTGGGCACGCAGCATGCTGCTTCCCATGCCCGGGACAAACTGCGAGCAGGTGCCTCGCTTGCGCTTCAATCTGCCGAGACTTGGAGCTGGCCAGCGCGCACCTTCCCGCTGTGTGTGCTGCTGTCCGCAAACAGCCTCCAAACAAAGCAGGGCACTAAGGCAAGAGAACTAAGTGCCCCAGGAGGGAATCTGCCTGCGAGGGAAGCTGTGCAGCACATCCCTTGTTCCGCTCGCCACTTCCCTGACTCTTAGGCAAAGCCCATCTCAGCTGGCTTGTAGGCGTGCCTCCGTGCTCAGAAGCAGCCCCGTGGCAGGTAGGACAGTGCGAGATGTCTTCTGGGCACGCAGCATGCTGCTTCCCATGCCCAGGACAAACTGCGAACAGGTGCCTGGCTTGCGCTTCAATCTGCCGAGACTTGGAGCTGGCCAGCGCGCACCTTCCCGCTGTGTGTGCTGCTGTCCGCAAACAGCCTCAAAACAAAGCAGGGCGCTAAGGCAAGAGAACTAAGAGCCCCAGGAGGGAATCTGCCTGCGAGGGAAGCTGTGCAGCACATCCCTTGTTCCACTCGCCACTTCCCTGACTCTTAGGCAAAGCCCATCTCAGCTGGCTTGTAGGCGTGCCTCCGTGCTCAGAAGCAGCCCCGAGGAAGGCAGGACAGTGCGGGATGTCTTCTGGGCACGCAGCATGCTGCTTCCCATGCCCGGGACAAACCGCGAGCAGGTGCCTCGCTTGTGCTTCAATCTGCCGAGACTTGGAGCTGGCCAGCGCGCACCTTCCCGCTGTGTGTGCTGCTGTCCGCAAACAGCCTCCAAACAAAGCAGGGCACTAAGGCAGGAGAACTAAGAGCCCCAGGAGGGAATCTGCCTGCGAGGGAAGCTGTGCAGCACATCCCTTGTTCCGCTCGCCACTTCCCTGACTCTTTGGCAAAGCCCATCTCAGCTGGCTTGTAGGCGTGCCTCCGTGCTCAGAATCAGCCCCGAGGAAGGCAGGACAGTGCGGGATGTTTTCTGGGCACGCAGCATGCTGCTTCCCATGCCCGGGACAAACTGCGAGCAGGTGCCTCGCTTGCGCTTCAATCTGCCGAGACTTGGAGCTGGCCAGCGCGCACCTTCCCGCTGTGTGTGCTGCTGTCCGCAAACAGCCTCCAAACAAAGCAGGGCACTAAGGCAAGAGAAGTAAGCGCCCCAGGAGGGAATCTGCCTGCGAGGGAAGCTGTGCAGCACATCCCTTGTTCCGCTCGCCACTTCCCTGACTCTTAGGCAAAGCCCATCTCAGCTGGCTTGTAGGTGTGCCTCCGTGCTCAGAAGCAGCCCCGAGGAAGGCAGGACAGTGCGGGATGTCTTCTGGGCACGCAGCATGCTGCTTCCCATGCCCGGGACAAACTGCGAGCAGGTGCCTCGCTTGCGCTTCTATGTGCCGAGACTTGGAGCTGACCAGCGCGCACCTTCCCGCTGTGTGTGCTGCTGTCCGCAAACAGCCTCCAAACAAAGCAGGGCACTAAGGCAAGAGAAGTAAGTGCCCCAGGAGGGAATCTGCCTGCGAGGGAAGCTGTGCAGCACATCCCTTGTTCCACTCGCCACTTCCCTGACTCTTAGGCAAAGCCCATCTCAGCTTGCTTGTAGGCGTGCCTCCGTGCTCAGAAGCAGCCCCGAGGAAGGCAGGACAGTGCGGGATGTCTTCTGGGCACGCAGCATGCTGCTTCCCATGCCCAGGACAAATTGCGAGCAGGTGCCTCGCTTGCGCTTCAATCTGCCGAGACTTGGAGCTGGCCAGCGCGCACCTTCCCGCTGTGTGTGCTGCTGTCCGCAAACAGCCTCCAAACAAAGCAGGGCACTAAGGCAAGAGAAGTAAGCGCCCCAGGAGGGAATCTGCCTGCGAGGGAAGCTGTGCAGCACATCCCTTGTTCCGCTCGCCACTTCCCTCACTCTTAGGCAAAGCCCATCTCAGCTGGCTTGTAGGTGTGCCTCCGTGCTCAGAATCAGCCCCGAGGAAGGCAGGACAGTGCGGGATGTCTTCTGGGCACGCAGCATGCTGCTTCCCATGCCCGGGACAAACCGCGAGCAGGTGCCTGGCTTGCGCTTCAATCTGCCGAGACTTGGAGCTGGCCAGCGCGCACCTTCCCGCTGTGTGTGCTGCTGTCCGCAAACAGCCTCCAAACAAAGCAGGGCACTAAGGCAGGAGAACTAAGCGCCCCAGGAGGGAATCTGCCTGCGAGGGAAGCTGTGCAGCACATCCCTTGTTCCGCTCGCCACTTCCCTGACTCTTAGGCAAAGCCCATCTCAGCTGGCTTGTAGGCGTGCCTCCGTGCTCAGAATCAGCCCCGAGGAAGGCAGGACAGTGCGGGATGTTTTCTGGGCACGCAGCATGCTGCTTCCCATGCCCGGGACAAACTGCGAGCAGGTGCCTCGCTTGCGCTTCCATCTGCCGAGACTTGGAGCTGGCCAGCGCGCACCTTCCCGCTGTGTGTGCTGCTGTCCGCAAACAGCCTCCAAACAAAGCAGGGCACTAAGGCAAGAGAAGTAAGCGCCCCAGGAGGGAATCTGCCTGCGAGGGAAGCTGTGCAGCACATCCCTTGTTCCGCTCGCCACTTCCCTGACTCTTAGGCAAAGCCCATCTCAGCTGGCTTGTAGGTGTGCCTCCGTGCTCAGAAGCAGCCCCGAGGAAGGCAGGACAGTGCGGGATGTCTTCTGGGCACGCAGCATGCTGCTTCCCATGCCCGGGACAAACTGCGAGCAGGTGCCTCGCTTGCGCTTCTATGTGCCGAGACTTGGAGCTGACCAGCGCGCACCTTCCCGCTGTGTGTGCTGCTGTCCGCAAACAGCCTCCAAACAAAGCAGGGCACTAAGGCAAGAGAAGTAAGTGCCCCAGGAGGGAATCTGCCTGCGAGGGAAGCTGTGCAGCACATCCCTTGTTCCACTCGCCACTTCCCTGACTCTTAGGCAAAGCCCATCTCAGCTGGCTTGTAGGCGTGCCTCCATGCTCAGAAGCAGCCCCGTGGCAGGCAGGGCAGTGCGAGATGTCTTCTGGGCACGCAGCATGCTGCTTCCCATGCCCGGGACAAACCGCGAGCAGGTGCCTCGCTTGTGCTTCAATCTGCCGAGACTTGGAGCTGGCCAGCGCGCACCTTCCCGCTGTGTGTGCTGCTGTCCGCAAACAGCCTCCAAACAAAGCAGGGCACTAAGGCAGGAGAACTAAGAGCCCCAGGAGGGAATCTGCCTGCGAGGGAAGCTGTGCAGCACATCCCTTGTTCCGCTCGCCACTTCCCTGACTCTTTGGCAAAGCCCATCTCAGCTGGCTTGTAGGCGTGCCTCCGTGCTCAGAATCAGCCCCGAGGAAGGCAGGACAGTGCGGGATGTTTTCTGGGCACGCAGCATGCTGCTTCCCATGCCCGGGACAAACTGCGAGCAGGTGCCTCGCTTGCGCTTCAATCTGCCGAGACTTGGAGCTGGCCAGCGCGCACCTTCCCGCTGTGTGTGCTGCTGTCCGCAAACAGCCTCCAAACAAAGCAGGGCACTAAGGCAAGAGAAGTAAGCGCCCCAGGAGGGAATCTGCCTGCGAGGGAAGCTGTGCAGCACATCCCTTGTTCCGCTCGCCACTTCCCTGACTCTTAGGCAAAGCCCATCTCAGCTGGCTTGTAGGTGTGCCTCCGTGCTCAGAAGCAGCCCCGAGGAAGGCAGGACAGTGCGGGATGTCTTCTGGGCACGCAGCATGCTGCTTCCCATGCCCGGGACAAACTGCGAGCAGGTGCCTCGCTTGCGCTTCTATGTGCCGAGACTTGGAGCTGACCAGCGCGCACCTTCCCGCTGTGTGTGCTGCTGTCCGCAAACAGCCTCCAAACAAAGCAGGGCACTAAGGCAAGAGAAGTAAGTGCCCCAGGAGGGAATCTGCCTGCGAGGGAAGCTGTGCAGCACATCCCTTGTTCCACTCGCCACTTCCCTGACTCTTAGGCAAAGCCCATCTCAGCTTGCTTGTAGGCGTGCCTCCGTGCTCAGAAGCAGCCCCGAGGAAGGCAGGACAGTGCGGGATGTCTTCTGGGCACGCAGCATGCTGCTTCCCATGCCCAGGACAAATTGCGAGCAGGTGCCTCGCTTGCGCTTCAATCTGCCGAGACTTGGAGCTGGCCAGCGCGCACCTTCCCGCTGTGTGTGCTGCTGTCCGCAAACAGCCTCCAAACAAAGCAGGGCACTAAGGCAAGAGAAGTAAGCGCCCCAGGAGGGAATCTGCCTGCGAGGGAAGCTGTGCAGCACATCCCTTGTTCCGCTCGCCACTTCCCTCACTCTTAGGCAAAGCCCATCTCAGCTGGCTTGTAGGTGTGCCTCCGTGCTCAGAATCAGCCCCGAGGAAGGCAGGACAGTGCGGGATGTCTTCTGGGCACGCAGCATGCTGCTTCCCATGCCCGGGACAAACCGCGAGCAGGTGCCTGGCTTGCGCTTCAATCTGCCGAGACTTGGAGCTGGCCAGCGCGCACCTTCCCGCTGTGTGTGCTGCTGTCCGCAAACAGCCTCCAAACAAAGCAGGGCACTAAGGCAGGAGAACTAAGCGCCCCAGGAGGGAATCTGCCTGCGAGGGAAGCTGTGCAGCACATCCCTTGTTCCGCTCGCCACTTCCCTGACTCTTAGGCAAAGCCCATCTCAGCTGGCTTGTAGGCGTGCCTCCGTGCTCAGAATCAGCCCCGAGGAAGGCAGGACAGTGCGGGATGTTTTCTGGGCACGCAGCATGCTGCTTCCCATGCCCGGGACAAACTGCGAGCAGGTGCCTCGCTTGCGCTTCCATCTGCCGAGACTTGGAGCTGGCCAGCGCGCACCTTCCCGCTGTGTGTGCTGCTGTCCGCAAACAGCCTCCAAACAAAGCAGGGCACTAAGGCAAGAGAAGTAAGCGCCCCAGGAGGGAATCTGCCTGCGAGGGAAGCTGTGCAGCACATCCCTTGTTCCGCTCGCCACTTCCCTGACTCTTAGGCAAAGCCCATCTCAGCTGGCTTGTAGGTGTGCCTCCGTGCTCAGAAGCAGCCCCGAGGAAGGCAGGACAGTGCGGGATGTCTTCTGGGCACGCAGCATGCTGCTTCCCATGCCCGGGACAAACTGCGAGCAGGTGCCTCGCTTGCGCTTCTATGTGCCGAGACTTGGAGCTGACCAGCGCGCACCTTCCCGCTGTGTGTGCTGCTGTCCGCAAACAGCCTCCAAACAAAGCAGGGCACTAAGGCAAGAGAAGTAAGTGCCCCAGGAGGGAATCTGCCTGCGAGGGAAGCTGTGCAGCACATCCCTTGTTCCACTCGCCACTTCCCTGACTCTTAGGCAAAGCCCATCTCAGCTGGCTTGTAGGCGTGCCTCCATGCTCAGAAGCAGCCCCGTGGCAGGCAGGGCAGTGCGAGATGTCTTCTGGGCACGCAGCATGCTGCTTCCCATGCCCGGGACAAACCGCGAGCAGGTGCCTCGCTTGCGCTTGTATGTGCCGAGACTTGGAGCTGGCCAGCGCGCACCTTCCCGCTGTGTGTGCTGCTGTCCGCAAACAGCCTCCAAACAAAGCAGGGCGCTAAGGCAAGAGAACTAAGAGCCCCAGGAGGGAATCTGCCTGCGAGGGAAGCTGTGCAGCACATCCCTTGTTCCGCTCGCCACTTCCCTGACTCTTAGGCAAAGCCCATCTCAGCTGGCTTGTAGGCGTGCCTCCGTGCTCAGAAGCAGCCCCGTGGCAGGTAGGACAGTGCGAGATGTCTTCTGGGCACGCAGCATGCTGCTTCCCATGCCCGGGACAAACTGCGAGCAGGTGCCTCGCTTGCGCTTCAATCTGCCGAGACTTGGAGCTGGCCAGCGCGCACCTTCCCGCTGTGTGTGCTGCTGTCCGCAAACAGCCTCCAAACAAAGCAGGGCACTAAGGCAAGAGAACTAAGTGCCCCAGGAGGGAATCTGCCTGCGAGGGAAGCTGTGCAGCACATCCCTTGTTCCACTCGCCACTTCCCTGACTCTTAGGCAAAGCCCATCTCAGCTGGCTTGTAGGCGTGCCTCCGTGCTCAGAAGCAGCCCCGAGGAAGGCAGGACAGTGCGGGATGTCTTCTGGGCACGCAGCATGCTGCTTCCCATGCCCGGGACAAACCGCGAGCAGGTGCCTGGCTTGCGCTTCTATGTGCCGAGACTTGGAGCTGGCCAGCGCGCACCTTCCCGCTGTGTGTGCTGCTGTCCGCAAACAGCCTCCAAACAAAGCAGGGCGCTAAGGCAAGAGAACTAAGAGCCCCAGGACGGAATCTGCCTGCGAGGGAAGCTGTGCAGCACATCCCTTGTTCCGCTCGCCACTTCCCTGACTCTTAGGCAAAGCCCATCTCAGCTTGCTTGTAGGTGTGCCTCCGTGCTCAGAAGCAGCCCCGAGGAAGGCAGGACAGTGCGGGATGTCTTCTGGGCACGCAGCATGCTGCTTCCCATGCCCGGGACAAACCGCGAGCAGGTGCCTGGCTTGCGCTTCAATCTGCCGAGACTTGGAGATGACCAGCGCGCACCTTCCCGCTGTGTGTGCTGCTGTCCGCAAACAGCCTCCAAACAAAGCAGGGCACTAAGGCAAGAGAAGTAAGCGCCCCAGGAGGGAATCTGCCTGCGAGGGAAGCTGTGCAGCACATCCCTTGTTCCGCTCGCCACTTCCCTGACTCTTAGGCAAAGCCCATCTCAGCTGGCTTGTAGGCGTGCCTCCGTGCTCAGAAGCAGCCCCGTGGCAGGTAGGACAGTGCGAGATGTCTTCTGGGCACGCAGCATGCTGCTTCCCATGCCCGGGACAAACTGCGAGCAGGTGCCTCGCTTGCGCTTCAATCTGCCGAGACTTGGAGCTGGCCAGCGCGCACCTTCCCGCTGTGTGTGCTGCTGTCCGCAAACAGCCTCCAAACAAAGCAGGGCACTAAGGCAAGAGAACTAAGTGCCCCAGGAGGGAATCTGCCTGCGAGGGAAGCTGTGCAGCACATCCCTTGTTCCGCTCGCCACTTCCCTGACTCTTAGGCAAAGCCCATCTCAGCTTGCTTGTAGGTGTGCCTCCGTGCTCAGAAGCAGCCCCGAGGAAGGCAGGACAGTGCGGGATGTCTTCTGGGCACACAGCATGCTGCTTCCCATGCCCGGGACAAACCGCGAGCAGGTGCCTCGCTTGCGCTTCAATCTGCCGAGACTTGGAGCTGACCAGCGCGCACCTTCCCGCTGTGTGTGCTGCTGTCCGCAAACAGCCTCCAAACAAAGCAGGGCACTAAGGCAAGAGAAGTAAGCGCCCCAGGAGGGAATCTGCCTGCGAGGGAAGCTGTGCAGCACATCCCTTGTTCCGCTCGCCACTTCCCTGACTCTTAGGCAAAGCCCATCTCAGCTGGCTTGTAGGCGTGCCTCCGTGCTCAGAAGCAGCCCCGTGGCAGGTAGGACAGTGCGAGATGTCTTCTGGGCACGCAGCATGCTGCTTCCCATGCCCGGGACAAACTGCGAGCAGGTGCCTCGCTTGCGCTTCAATCTGCCGAGACTTGGAGCTGGCCAGCGCGCACCTTCCCGCTGTGTGTGCTGCTGTCCGCAAACAGCCTCCAAACAAAGCAGGGCACTAAGGCAAGAGAAGTAAGCGCCCCAGGAGGGAATCTGCCTGCGAGGGAAGCTGTGCAGCACATCCCTTGTTCCGCTCGCCACTTCCCTGACTCTTAGGCAAAGCCCATCTCAGCTGGCTTGTAGGCGTGCCTCCGTGCTCAGAAGCAGCCCCGTGGCAGGTAGGACAGTGCGAGATGTCTTCTGGGCACGCAGCATGCTGCTTCCCATGCCCAGGACAAACTGCGAACAGGTGCCTGGCTTGCGCTTCAATCTGCCGAGACTTGGAGCTGGCCAGCGCGCACCTTCCCGCTGTGTGTGCTGCTTTCCGCAAACAGCCTCAAAACAAAGCAGGGCGCTAAGGCAAGAGAACTAAGAGCCCCAGGAGGGAATCTGCCTGCGAGGGAAGCTGTGCAGCACATCCCTTGTTCCACTCGCCACTTCCCTGACTCTTAGGCAAAGCCCATCTCAGCTGGCTTGTAGGCGTGCCTCCGTGCTCAGAATCAGCCCCGAGGAAGGCAGGACAGTGCGGGATGTCTTCTGGGCACGCAGCATGCTGCTTCCCATGCCCGGGACAAACCGCGAGCAGGTGCCTCGCTTGTGCTTCAATCTGCCGAGACTTGGAGCTGGCCAGCGCGCACCTTCCCGCTGTGTGTGCTGCTGTCCGCAAACAGCCTCCAAACAAAGCAGGGCACTAAGGCAGGAGAACTAAGAGCCCCAGGAGGGAATCTGCCTGCGAGGGAAGCTGTGCAGCACATCCCTTGTTCCGCTCGCCACTTCCCTGACTCTTTGGCAAAGCCCATCTCAGCTGGCTTGTAGGCGTGCCTCCGTGCTCAGAATCAGCCCCGAGGAAGGCAGGACAGTGCGGGATGTTTTCTGGGCACGCAGCATGCTGCTTCCCATGCCCGGGACAAACTGCGAGCAGGTGCCTCGCTTGCGCTTCAATCTGCCGAGACTTGGAGCTGGCCAGCGCGCACCTTCCCGCTGTGTGTGCTGCTGTCCGCAAACAGCCTCCAAACAAAGCAGGGCACTAAGGCAAGAGAAGTAAGCGCCCCAGGAGGGAATCTGCCTGCGAGGGAAGCTGTGCAGCACATCCCTTGTTCCGCTCGCCACTTCCCTGACTCTTAGGCAAAGCCCATCTCAGCTGGCTTGTAGGTGTGCCTCCGTGCTCAGAAGCAGCCCCGAGGAAGGCAGGACAGTGCGGGATGTCTTCTGGGCACGCAGCATGCTGCTTCCCATGCCCGGGACAAACTGCGAGCAGGTGCCTCGCTTGCGCTTCAATCTGCCGAGGCTTGGAGCTGGCCAGCGCGCACCTTCCCGCTGTGTGTGCTGCTGTCCGCAAACAGCCTCCAAACAAAGCAGGGCACTAAGGCAA
The DNA here is from genome assembly GCF_028389875.1 of Rhea pennata. Classification (NCBI taxonomy): domain Eukaryota; kingdom Metazoa; phylum Chordata; class Aves; order Rheiformes; family Rheidae; genus Rhea; species Rhea pennata. The sequence goes on along the minus strand of NW_026907699.1, from coordinate 255,269 downwards.
GAGAACTAAGTGCCCCAGGAGGGAATCTGCCTGCGAGGGAAGCTGTGCAGCACATCCCTTGTTCCGCTCGCCACTTCCCTGACTCTTAGGCAAAGCCCATCTCAGCTGGCTTGTAGGTGTGCCTCCGTGCTCAGAAGCAGCCCCGTGGCAGGTAGGACAGTGCGAGATGTCTTCTGGGCACGCAGCATGCTGCTTCCCATGCCCGGGACAAACTGCGAACAGGTGCCTGGCTTGCGCTTCAATCTGCCGAGACTTGGAGCTGGCCAGCGCGCACCTTCCCGCTGTGTGTGCTGCTGTCCGCAAACAGCCTCCAAACAAAGCAGGGCGCTAAGGCAAGAGAACTAAGAGCCCCAGGAGGGAATCTGCCTGCGAGGGAAGCTGTGCAGCACATCCCTTGTTCCACTCGCCACTTCCCTGACTCTTTGGCAAAGCCCATCTCAGCTGGCTTGTAGGCGTGCCTCCGTGCTCAGAAGCAGCCCCGTGGCAGGTAGGACAGTGCGAGATGTCTTCTGGGCACGCAGCATGCTGCTTCCCATGCCCGGGACAAACTGCGAACAGGTGCCTGGCTTGCGCTTCTATGTGCCGAGACTTGGAGCTGGCCAGCGCGCACCTTCCCGCTGTGTGTGCTGCTGTCCGCAAACAGCCTCCAAACAAAGCAGGGCGCTAAGGCAAGAGAACTAAGAGCCCCAGGAGGGAATCTGCCTGCGAGGGAAGCTGTGCAGCACATCCCTTGTTCCGCTCGCCACTTCCCTGACTCTTAGGCAAAGCCCATCTCAGCTGGCTTGTAGGCGTGCCTCCGTGCTCAGAAGCAGCCCCGTGGCAGGCAGGGCAGTGCGAGATGTCTTCTGGGCACGCAGCATGCTGCTTCCCATGCCCGGGACAAACCGCGAGCAGGTGCCTCGCTTGCGCTTCTATGTGCCGAGACTTGGAGCTGGCCAGCGTGCACCTTCCCGCTGTGTGTGCTGCTGTCCGCAAACAGCCTCCATACAAAGCAGGGCACTAAGGCAGGAGAACTAAGAGCCCCAGGAGGGAATCTGCCTGCGAGGGAAGCTGTGCAGCACATCCCTTGTTCCACTCGCCACTTCCCTGACTCTTTGGCAAAGCCCATCTCAGCTGGCTTGTAGGTGTGCCTCCGTGCTCAGAAGCAGCCCCGAGGAAGGCAGGACAGTGCGGGATGTCTTCTGGGCACGCAGCATGCTGCTTCCCATGCCCGGGACAAACCGCGAGCAGGTGCCTCGCTTGCGCTTCAATCTGCCGAGACTTGGAGCTGACCAGCGCGCATCTTCCCGCTGTGTGTGCTGCTGTCCGCAAACAGCCTCCAAACAAAGCAGGGCACTAAGGCAAGAGAAGTAAGCGCCCCAGGAGGGAATCTGCCTGCGAGGGAAGCTGTGCAGCACATCCCTTGTTCCGCTCACCACTTCCCTGACTCTTTGGCAAAGCCCATCTCAGCTGGCTTGTAGGCGTGCCTCCGTGCTCAGAAGCAGCCCCGTGGCATGTAGGACAGTGCGAGATGTCTTCTGGGCACGCAGCATGCTGCTTCCCATGCCCAGGACAAACTGCAAACAGGTGCCTGGCTTGCGCTTCTATGTGCCGAGACTTGGAGCTGGCCAGCGCGCACCTTCCCGCTGTGTGTGCTGCTGTCCGCAAACAGCCTCCAAACAAAGCAGGGCGCTAAGGCAAGAGAACTAAGAGCCCCAGGAGGGAATCTGCCTGCGAGGGAAGCTGTGCAGCACATCCCTTGTTCCACTCGCCACTTCCCTCACTCTTAGGCAAAGCCCATCTCAGCTGGCTTGTAGGCGTGCCTCCGTGCTCAGAAGCAGCCCCGTGGCAGGTAGGACAGTGCGAGATGTCTTCTGGGCACGCAGCATGCTGCTTCCCATGCCCGGGACAAACCGCGAGCAGGTGCCTCGCTTGCGCTTCTATGTGCCGAGAATTGGAGCTGACCAGCGCGCACCTTCCCGCTGTGTGTGCTGCTGTCCGCAAACAGCCTCCAAACAAAGCAGGGCACTAAGGCAAGAGAAGTAAGCGCCCCAGGAGGGAATCTGCCTGCGAGGGAAGCTGTGCAGCACATCCCTTGTTCCGCTCGCCACTTCCCTGACTCTTTGGCAAAGCCCATCTCAGCTGGCTTGTAGGCGTGCCTCCGTGCTCAGAAGCAGCCCCGAGGAAGGCAGGACAGTGCGGGATGTTTTCTGGGCACGCAGCATGCTGCTTCCCATGCCCGGGACAAACTGCGAGCAGGTGCCTCGCTTGCGCTTCTATGTGCCGAGACTTGGAGCTGACCAGCGCGCACCTTCCCGCTGTGTGTGCTGCTGTCCGCAAACAGCCTCCAAACAAAGCAGGGCACTAAGGCAAGAGAAGTAAGTGCCCCAGGAGGGAATCTGCCTGCGAGGGAAGCTGTGCAGCACATCCCTTGTTCCACTCGCCACTTCCCTGACTCTTAGGCAAAGCCCATCTCAGCTTGCTTGTAGGCGTGCCTCCGTGCTCAGAAGCAGCCCCGAGGAAGGCAGGACAGTGCGGGATGTCTTCTGGGCACGCAGCATGCTGCTTCCCATGCCCGGGACAAACTGCGAGCAGGTGCCTCGCTTGCGCTTCAATCTGCCGAGACTTGGAGCTGGCCAGCGCGCACCTTCCCGCTGTGTGTGCTGCTGTCCGCAAACAGCCTCCAAACAAAGCAGGGCACTAAGGCAAGAGAAGTAAGCGCCCCAGGAGGGAATCTGCCTGCGAGGGAAGCTGTGCAGCACATCCCTTGTTCCGCTCGCCACTTCCCTGACTCTTAGGCAAAGCCCATCTCAGCTGGCTTGTAGGCGTGCCTCCGTGCTCAGAAGCAGCCCCGTGGCAGGTAGGACAGTGCGAGATGTCTTCTGGGCACGCAGCATGCTGCTTCCCATGCCCGGGACAAACTGCGAGCAGGTGCCTCGCTTGCGCTTCAATCTGCCGAGACTTGGAGCTGGCCAGCGCGCACCTTCCCGCTGTGTGTGCTGCTGTCCGCAAACAGCCTCCAAACAAAGCAGGGCACTAAGGCAAGAGAACTAAGTGCCCCAGGAGGGAATCTGCCTGCGAGGGAAGCTGTGCAGCACATCCCTTGTTCCACTCGCCACTTCCCTCACTCTTAGGCAAAGCCCATCTCAGCTGGCTTGTAGGCGTGCCTCCGTGCTCAGAAGCAGCCCCGTGGCAGGTAGGACAGTGCGAGATGTCTTCTGGGCACGCAGCATGCTGCTTCCCATGCCCGGGACAAACTGCGAGCAGGTGCCTGGCTTGCGCTTCTATGTGCCGAGACTTGGAGCTGGCCAGCGCGCACCTTCCCGCTGTGTGTGCTGCTGTCCGCAAACAGCCTCCAAACAAAGCAGGGCACTAAGGCAAGAGAACTAAGTGCTCCAGGAGGGAATCTGCCTGCGAGGGAAGCTGTGCAGCACATCCCTTGTTCCGCTCGCCACTTCCCTCACTCTTAGGCAAAGCCCATCTCAGCTTGCTTGTAGGTGTGCCTCCATGCTCAGAAGCAGCCCCGAGGAAGGCAGGACAGTGCGGGATGTCTTCTGGGCACGCAGCATGCTGCTTCCCATGCCCGGGACAAACCGCGAGCAGGTGCCTGGCTTGCGCTTGTATGTGCCGAGACTTGGAGCTGGCCAGCGCGCACCTTCCCGCTGTGTGTGCTGCTGTCCGCAAACAGCCTCCAAACAAAGCAGGGCACTAAGGCAAGAGAAGTAAGCGCCCCAGGAGGGAATCTGCCTGCGAGGGAAGCTGTGCAGCACATCCCTTGTTCCGCTCACCACTTCCCTGACTCTTTGGCAAAGCCCATCTCAGCTGGCTTGTAGGCGTGCCTCCGTGCTCAGAAGCAGCCCCGTGGCATGTAGGACAGTGCGAGATGTCTTCTGGGCACGCAGCATGCTGCTTCCCATGCCCAGGACAAACTGCGAACAGGTGCCTGGCTTGCGCTTCTATGTGCCGAGACTTGGAGCTGGCCAGCGCGCACCTTCCCGCTGTGTGTGCTGCTGTCCGCAAACAGCCTCCAAACAAAGCAGGGCGCTAAGGCAAGAGAACTAAGAGCCCCAGGAGGGAATCTGCCTGCGAGGGAAGCTGTGCAGCACATCCCTTGTTCCACTCGCCACTTCCCTCACTCTTAGGCAAAGCCCATCTCAGCTGGCTTGTAGGCGTGCCTCCGTGCTCAGAAGCAGCCCCGTGGCAGGTAGGACAGTGCGAGATGTCTTCTGGGCACGCAGCATGCTGCTTCCCATGCCCGGGACAAACCGCGAGCAGGTGCCTCGCTTGCGCTTCTATGTGCCGAGAATTGGAGCTGACCAGCGCGCACCTTCCCGCTGTGTGTGCTGCTGTCCGCAAACAGCCTCCAAACAAAGCAGGGCACTAAGGCAAGAGAACTAAGAGCCCCAGGAGGGAATCTGCCTGCGAGGGAAGCTGTGCAGCACATCCCTTGTTCCGCTCGCCACTTCCCTGACTCTTAGGCAAAGCCCATCTCAGCTGGCTTGTAGGCGTGCCTCCGTGCTCAGAAGCAGCCCCGAGGAAGGCAGGACAGTGCGGGATGTTTTCTGGGCACGCAGCATGCTGCTTCCCATGCCCGGGACAAACTGCGAGCAGGTGCCTCGCTTGCGCTTCTATGTGCCGAGACTTGGAGCTGACCAGCGCGCACCTTCCCGCTGTGTGTGCTGCTGTCCGCAAACAGCCTCCAAAGAAAGCAGGGCACTAAGGCAAGAGAAGTAAGTGCCCCAGGAGGGAATCTGCCTGCGAGGGAAGCTGTGCAGCACATCCCTTGTTCCACTCGCCACTTCCCTGACTCTTAGGCAAAGCCCATCTCAGCTTGCTTGTAGGCGTGCCTCCGTGCTCAGAAGCAGCCCCGAGGAAGGCAGGACAGTGCGGGATGTCTTCTGGGCACGCAGCATGCTGCTTCCCATGCCCGGGACAAATTGCGAGCAGGTGCCTCGCTTGCGCTTCAATCTGCCGAGACTTGGAGCTGGCCAGCGCGCACCTTCCCGCTGTGTGTGCTGCTGTCCGCAAACAGCCTCCAAACAAAGCAGGGCACTAAGGCAGGAGAACTAAGAGCCCCAGGAGGGAATCTGCCTGCGAGGGAAGCTGTGCAGCACATCCCTTGTTCCGCTCGCCACTTCCCTGACTCTTTGGCAAAGCCCATCTCAGCTGGCTTGTAGGCGTGCCTCCGTGCTCAGAATCAGCCCCGAGGAAGGCAGGACAGTGCGGGATGTTTTCTGGGCACGCAGCATGCTGCTTCCCATGCCCGGGACAAACTGCGAGCAGGTGCCTCGCTTGCGCTTCAATCTGCCGAGACTTGGAGCTGGCCAGCGCGCACCTTCCCGCTGTGTGTGCTGCTGTCCGCAAACAGCCTCCAAACAAAGCAGGGCACTAAGGCAAGAGAAGTAAGCGCCCCAGGAGGGAATCTGCCTGCGAGGGAAGCTGTGCAGCACATCCCTTGTTCCGCTCGCCACTTCCCTCACTCTTAGGCAAAGCCCATCTCAGCTGGCTTGTAGGTGTGCCTCCGTGCTCAGAAGCAGCCCCGAGGAAGGCAGGACAGTGCGGGATGTCTTCTGGGCACGCAGCATGCTGCTTCCCATGCCCGGGACAAACTGCGAGCAGGTGCCTCGCTTGCGCTTCTATGTGCCGAGACTTGGAGCTGACCAGCGCGCACCTTCCCGCTGTGTGTGCTGCTGTCCGCAAACAGCCTCCAAACAAAGCAGGGCACTAAGGCAAGAGAAGTAAGTGCCCCAGGAGGGAATCTGCCTGCGAGGGAAGCTGTGCAGCACATCCCTTGTTCCACTCGCCACTTCCCTGACTCTTAGGCAAAGCCCATCTCAGCTGGCTTGTAGGCGTGCCTCCGTGCTCAGAAGCAGCCCCGTGGCAGGCAGGGCAGTGCGAGATGTCTTCTGGGCACGCAGCATGCTGCTTCCCATGCCCGGGACAAACCGCGAGCAGGTGCCTCGCTTGCGCTTCTATGTGCCGAGACTTGGAGCTGGCCAGCGTGCACCTTCCCGCTGTGTGTGCTGCTGTCCGCAAACAGCCTCCAAACAAAGCAGGGCACTAAGGCAGGAGAACTAAGAGCCCCAGGAGGGAATCTGCCTGCAAGGGAAGCTGTGCAGCACATCCCTTGTTCCGCTCGCCACTTCCCTGACTCTTTGGCAAAGCCCATCTCAGCTGGCTTGTAGGTGTGCCTCCGTGCTCAGAAGCAGCCCCGAGGAAGGCAGGACAGTGCGGGATGTCTTCTGGGCACGCAGCATGCTGCTTCCCATGCCCGGGACAAACCGCGAGCAGGTGCCTCGCTTGCGCTTGTATGTGCCGAGACTTGGAGCTGGCCAGCGCGCACCTTCCCGCTGTGTGTGCTGCTGTCCGCAAACAGCCTCCAAACAAAGCAGGGCGCTAAGGCAAGACAACTAAGAGCCCCAGGAGGGAATCTGCCTGCGAGGGAAGCTGTGCAGCACATCCCTTGTTCCGCTCGCCACTTCCCTGACTCTTAGGCAAAGCCCATCTCAGCTGGCTTGTAGGCGTGCCTCCGTGCTCAGAAGCAGCCCCGTGGCAGGTAGGACAGTGCGAGATGTCTTCTGGGCACGCAGCATGCTGCTTCCCATGCCCGGGACAAACTGCGAGCAGGTGCCTCGCTTGCGCTTCAATCTGCCGAGACTTGGAGCTGGCCAGCGCGCACCTTCCCGCTGTGTGTGCTGCTGTCCGCAAACAGCCTCCAAACAAAGCAGGGCACTAAGGCAAGAGAACTAAGTGCCCCAGGAGGGAATCTGCCTGCGAGGGAAGCTGTGCAGCACATCCCTTGTTCCGCTCGCCACTTCCCTGACTCTTAGGCAAAGCCCATCTCAGCTGGCTTGTAGGCGTGCCTCCGTGCTCAGAAGCAGCCCCGAGGAAGGCAGGACAGTGCGGGATGTCTTCTGGGCACGCAGCATGCTGCTTCCCATGCCCGGGACAAACCGCGAGCAGGTGCCTGGCTTGCGCTTCTATGTGCCGAGACTTGGAGCTGGCCAGCGCGCACCTTCCCGCTGTGTGTGCTGCTGTCCGCAAACAGCCTCCAAACAAAGCAGGGCGCTAAGGCAAGAGAACTAAGAGCCCCAGGAGGGAATCTGCCTGCGAGGGAAGCTGTGCAGCACATCCCTTGTTCCGCTCGCCACTTCCCTGACTCTTAGGCAAAGCCCATCTCAGCTTGCTTGTAGGTGTGCCTCCGTGCTCAGAAGCAGCCCCGAGGAAGGCAGGACAGTGCGGGATGTCTTCTGGGCACGCAGCATGCTGCTTCCCATGCCCGGGACAAACCGCGAGCAGGTGCCTGGCTTGCGCTTCAATCTGCCGAGACTTGGAGATGACCAGCGCGCACCTTCCCGCTGTGTGTGCTGCTGTCCGCAAACAGCCTCCAAACAAAGCAGGGCACTAAGGCAAGAGAAGTAAGCGCCCCAGGAGGGAATCTGCCTGCGAGGGAAGCTGTGCAGCACATCCCTTGTTCCGCTCGCCACTTCCCTGACTCTTAGGCAAAGCCCATCTCAGCTGGCTTGTAGGCGTGCCTCCGTGCTCAGAAGCAGCCCCGTGGCAGGTAGGACAGTGCGAGATGTCTTCTGGGCACGCAGCATGCTGCTTCCCATGCCCGGGACAAACTGCGAGCAGGTGCCTCGCTTGCGCTTCAATCTGCCGAGACTTGGAGCTGGCCAGCGCGCACCTTCCCGCTGTGTGTGCTGCTGTCCGCAAACAGCCTCCAAACAAAGCAGGGCACTAAGGCAAGAGAACTAAGTGCCCCAGGAGGGAATCTGCCTGCGAGGGAAGCTGTGCAGCACATCCCTTGTTCCGCTCGCCACTTCCCTGACTCTTAGGCAAAGCCCATCTCAGCTTGCTTGTAGGTGTGCCTCCGTGCTCAGAAGCAGCCCCGAGGAAGGCAGGACAGTGCGGGATGTCTTCTGGGCACACAGCATGCTGCTTCCCATGCCCGGGACAAACCGCGAGCAGGTGCCTCGCTTGCGCTTCAATCTGCCGAGACTTGGAGCTGACCAGCGCGCACCTTCCCGCTGTGTGTGCTGCTGTCCGCAAACAGCCTCCAAACAAAGCAGGGCACTAAGGCAAGAGAAGTAAGCGCCCCAGGAGGGAATCTGCCTGCGAGGGAAGCTGTGCAGCACATCCCTTGTTCCGCTCGCCACTTCCCTGACTCTTAGGCAAAGCCCATCTCAGCTGGCTTGTAGGCGTGCCTCCGTGCTCAGAAGCAGCCCCGTGGCAGGTAGGACAGTGCGAGATGTCTTCTGGGCACGCAGCATGCTGCTTCCCATGCCCGGGACAAACTGCGAGCAGGTGCCTCGCTTGCGCTTCAATCTGCCGAGACTTGGAGCTGGCCAGCGCGCACCTTCCCGCTGTGTGTGCTGCTGTCCGCAAACAGCCTCCAAAGAAAGCAGGGCACTAAGGCAAGAGAAGTAAGTGCCCCAGGAGGGAATCTGCCTGCGAGGGAAGCTGTGCAGCACATCCCTTGTTCCACTCGCCACTTCCCTGACTCTTAGGCAAAGCCCATCTCAGCTTGCTTGTAGGCGTGCCTCCGTGCTCAGAAGCAGCCCCGAGGAAGGCAGGACAGTGCGGGATGTCTTCTGGGCACGCAGCATGCTGCTTCCCATGCCCGGGACAAATTGCGAGCAGGTGCCTCGCTTGCGCTTCAATCTGCCGAGACTTGGAGCTGGCCAGCGCGCACCTTCCCGCTGTGTGTGCTGCTGTCCGCAAACAGCCTCCAAACAAAGCAGGGCACTAAGGCAGGAGAACTAAGAGCCCCAGGAGGGAATCTGCCTGCGAGGGAAGCTGTGCAGCACATCCCTTGTTCCGCTCGCCACTTCCCTGACTCTTTGGCAAAGCCCATCTCAGCTGGCTTGTAGGCGTGCCTCCGTGCTCAGAAGCAGCCCCGTGGCAGGCAGGACAGTGCGAGATGTCTTCTGGGCACGCAGCATGCTGCTTCCCATGCCCGGGACAAACTGCGAGCAGGTGCCTCGCTTGCGCTTCAATCTGCCGAGACTTGGAGCTGGCCAGCGCGCACCTTCCCGCTGTGTGTGCTGCTGTCCGCAAACAGCCTCCAAACAAAGCAGGGCACTAAGGCAAGAGAAGTAAGCGCCCCAGGAGGGAATCTGCCTGCGAGGGAAGCTGTGCAGCACATCCCTTGTTCCGCTCGCCACTTCCCTCACTCTTAGGCAAAGCCCATCTCAGCTGGCTTGTAGGTGTGCCTCCGTGCTCAGAAGCAGCCCCGAGGAAGGCAGGACAGTGCGGGATGTCTTCTGGGCACGCAGCATGCTGCTTCCCATGCCCGGGACAAACCGCGAGCAGGTGCCTGGCTTGCGCTTCTATGTGCCGAGACTTGGAGCTGGCCAGCGCGCACCTTCCCGCTGTGTGTGCTGCTGTCCGCAAACAGCCTCCAAACAAAGCAGGGCACTAAGGCAAGAGAACTAAGAGCCCCAGGAGGGAATCTGCCTGCGAGGGAAGCTGTGCAGCACATCCCTTGTTCCGCTCGCCACTTCCCTGACTCTTAGGCAAAGCCCATCTCAGCTTGCTTGTAGGTGTGCCTCCATGCTCAGAAGCAGCCCCGAGGAAGGCAGGACAGTGCGGGATGTCTTCTGGGCACGCAGCATGCTGCTTCCCATGCCCGGGACAAACCGCGAGCAGGTGCCTGGCTTGCGCTTCAATCTGCCGAGACTTGGAGATGACCAGCGCGCACCTTCCCGCTGTGTGTGCTGCTGTCCGCAAACAGCCTCCAAACAAAGCAGGGCACTAAGGCAAGAGAAGTAAGCGCCCCAGGAGGGAATCTGCCTGCGAGGGAAGCTGTGCAGCACATCCCTTGTTCCGCTCGCCACTTCCCTGACTCTTAGGCAAAGCCCATCTCAGCTGGCTTGTAGGCGTGCCTCCGTGCTCAGAAGCAGCCCCGTGGCAGGTAGGACAGTGCGAGATGTCTTCTGGGCACGCAGCATGCTGCTTCCCATGCCCGGGACAAACTGCGAGCAGGTGCCTCGCTTGCGCTTCAATCTGCCGAGACTTGGAGCTGGCCAGCGCGCACCTTCCCGCTGTGTGTGCTGCTGTCCGCAAACAGCCTCCAAACAAAGCAGGGCACTAAGGCAAGAGAACTAAGTGCCCCAGGAGGGAATCTGCCTGCGAGGGAAGCTGTGCAGCACATCCCTTGTTCCGCTCGCCACTTCCCTGACTCTTAGGCAAAGCCCATCTCAGCTTGCTTGTAGGTGTGCCTCCGTGCTCAGAAGCAGCCCCGAGGAAGGCAGGACAGTGCGGGATGTCTTCTGGGCACACAGCATGCTGCTTCCCATGCCCGGGACAAACCGCGAGCAGGTGCCTCGCTTGCGCTTCAATCTGCCGAGACTTGGAGCTGACCAGCGCGCACCTTCCCGCTGTGTGTGCTGCTGTCCGCAAACAGCCTCCAAACAAAGCAGGGCACTAAGGCAAGAGAAGTAAGCGCCCCAGGAGGGAATCTGCCTGCGAGGGAAGCTGTGCAGCACATCCCTTGTTCCGCTCGCAACTTCCCTGACTCTTAGGCAAAGCCCATCTCAGCTGGCTTGTAGGCGTGCCTCCGTGCTCAGAAGCAGCCCCGTGGCAGGTAGGACAGTGCGAGATGTCTTCTGGGCACGCAGCATGCTGCTTCCCATGCCCGGGACAAACTGCGAGCAGGTGCCTCGCTTGCGCTTCAATCTGCCGAGACTTGGAGCTGGCCAGCGCGCACCTTCCCGCTGTGTGTGCTGCTGTCCGCAAACAGCCTCCAAACAAAGCAGGGCACTAAGGCAAGAGAACTAAGTGCCCCAGGAGGGAATCTGCCTGCGAGGGAAGCTGTGCAGCACATCCCTTGTTCCGCTCGCCACTTCCCTGACTCTTAGGCAAAGCCCATCTCAGCTGGCTTGTAGGCGTGCCTCCGTGCTCAGAAGCAGCCCCGTGGCAGGTAGGACAGTGCGAGATGTCTTCTGGGCACGCAGCATGCTGCTTCCCATGCCCAGGACAAACTGCGAACAGGTGCCTGGCTTGCGCTTCAATCTGCCGAGACTTGGAGCTGGCCAGCGCGCACCTTCCCGCTGTGTGTGCTGCTGTCCGCAAACAGCCTCAAAACAAAGCAGGGCGCTAAGGCAAGAGAACTAAGAGCCCCAGGAGGGAATCTGCCTGCGAGGGAAGCTGTGCAGCACATCCCTTGTTCCACTCGCCACTTCCCTGACTCTTAGGCAAAGCCCATCTCAGCTGGCTTGTAGGCGTGCCTCCGTGCTCAGAAGCAGCCCCGAGGAAGGCAGGACAGTGCGGGATGTCTTCTGGGCACGCAGCATGCTGCTTCCCATGCCCGGGACAAACCGCGAGCAGGTGCCTCGCTTGTGCTTCAATCTGCCGAGACTTGGAGCTGGCCAGCGCGCACCTTCCCGCTGTGTGTGCTGCTGTCCGCAAACAGCCTCCAAACAAAGCAGGGCACTAAGGCAGGAGAACTAAGAGCCCCAGGAGGGAATCTGCCTGCGAGGGAAGCTGTGCAGCACATCCCTTGTTCCGCTCGCCACTTCCCTGACTCTTTGGAAAAGCCCATCTCAGCTGGCTTGTAGGCGTGCCTCCGTGCTCAGAATCAGCCCCGAGGAAGGCAGGACAGTGCGGGATGTTTTCTGGGCACGCAGCATGCTGCTTCCCATGCCCGGGACAAACTGCGAGCAGGTGCCTCGCTTGCGCTTCAATCTGCCGAGACTTGGAGCTGGCCAGCGCGCACCTTCCCGCTGTGTGTGCTGCTGTCCGCAAACAGCCTCCAAACAAAGCAGGGCACTAAGGCAAGAGAAGTAAGCGCCCCAGGAGGGAATCTGCCTGCGAGGGAAGCTGTGCAGCACATCCCTTGTTCCGCTCGCCACTTCCCTGACTCTTAGGCAAAGCCCATCTCAGCTGGCTTGTAGGTGTGCCTCCGTGCTCAGAAGCAGCCCCGTGGCAGGTAGGACAGTGCGAGATGTCTTCTGGGCACGCAGCATGCTGCTTCCCATGCCCGGGACAAACTGCGAACAGGTGCCTGGCTTGCGCTTCAATCTGCCGAGACTTGGAGCTGGCCAGCGCGCACCTTCCCGCTGTGTGTGCTGCTGTCCGCAAACAGCCTCCAAACAAAGCAGGGCGCTAAGGCAAGAGAACTAAGAGCCCCAGGAGGGAATCTGCCTGCGAGGGAAGCTGTGCAGCACATCCCTTGTTCCACTCGCCACTTCCCTGACTCTTTGGCAAAGCCCATCTCAGCTGGCTTGTAGGCGTGCCTCCGTGCTCAGAAGCAGCCCCGTGGCAGGTAGGACAGTGCGAGATGTCTTCTGGGCACGCAGCATGCTGCTTCCCATGCCCAGGACAAACTGCGAACAGGTGCCTGGCTTGCGCTTCTATGTGCCGAGACTTGGAGCTGGCCAGCGCGCACCTTCCCGCTGTGTGTGCTGCTGTCCGCAAACAGCCTCCAAACAAAGCAGGGCGCTAAGGCAAGACAACTAAGAGCCCCAGGAGGGAATCTGCCTGCGAGGGAAGCTGTGCAGCACATCCCTTGTTCCGCTCGCCACTTCCCTGACTCTTAGGCAAAGCCCATCTCAGCTGGCTTGTAGGCGTGCCTCCGTGCTCAGAAGCAGCCCCGTGGCAGGCAGGGCAGTGCGAGATGTCTTCTGGGCACGCAGCATGCTGCTTCCCATGCCCGGGACAAACCGCGAGCAGGTGCCTCGCTTGCGCTTCTATGTGCCGAGACTTGGAGCTGGCCAGCGTGCACCTTCCCGCTGTGTGTGCTGCTGTCCGCAAACAGCCTCCAAACAAAGCAGGGCACTAAGGCAAGAGAACTAAGAGCCCCAGGAGGGAATCTGCCTGCGAGGGAAGCTGTGCAGCACATCCCTTGTTCCACTCGCCACTTCCCTGACTCTTTGGCAAAGCCCATCTCAGCTGGCTTGTAGGTGTGCCTCCGTGCTCAGAAGCAGCCCCGAGGAAGGCAGGACAGTGCGGGATGTCTTCTGGGCACGCAGCATGCTGCTTCCCATGCCCGGGACAAACCGCGAGCAGGTGCCTCGCTTGCGCTTCAATCTGCCGAGACTTGGAGCTGACCAGCGCGCATCTTCCCGCTGTGTGTGCTGCTGTCCGCAAACAGCCTCCAAACAAAGCAGGGCACTAAGGCAAGAGAAGTAAGCGCCCCAGGAGGGAATCTGCCTGCGAGGGAAGCTGTGCAGCACATCCCTTGTTCCGCTCACCACTTCCCTGACTCTTTGGCAAAGCCCATCTCAGCTGGCTTGTAGGCGTGCCTCCGTGCTCAGAAGCAGCCCCGTGGCATGTAGGACAGTGCGAGATGTCTTCTGGGCACGCAGCATGCTGCTTCCCATGCCCAGGACAAACTGCGAACAGGTGCCTGGCTTGCGCTTCTATGTGCCGAGACTTGGAGCTGGCCAGCGCGCACCTTCCCGCTGTGTGTGCTGCTGTCCGCAAACAGCCTCCAAACAAAGCAGGGCGCTAAGGCAAGAGAACTAAGAGCCCCAGGAGGGAATCTGCCTGCGAGGGAAGCTGTGCAGCACATCCCTTGTTCCACTCGCCACTTCCCTCACTCTTAGGCAAAGCCCATCTCAGCTGGCTTGTAGGCGTGCCTCCGTGCTCAGAAGCAGCCCCGTGGCAGGAAGGACAGTGCGAGATGTCTTCTGGGCACGCAGCATGCTGCTTCCCATGCCCGGGACAAACCGCGAGCAGGTGCCTCGCTTGCGCTTCTATGTGCCGAGAATTGGAGCTGACCAGCGCGCACCTTCCCGCTGTGTGTGCTGCTGTCCGCAAACAGCCTCCAAACAAAGCAGGGCACTAAGGCAAGAGAACTAAGAGCCCCAGGAGGGAATCTGCCTGCGAGGGAAGCTGTGCAGCACATCCCTTGTTCCGCTCGCCACTTCCCTGACTCTTTGGCAAAGCCCATCTCAGCTGGCTTGTAGGCGTGCCTCCGTGCTCAGAAGCAGCCCCGAGGAAGGCAGGACAGTGCGGGATGTTTTCTGGGCACGCAGCATGCTGCTTCCCATGCCCGGGACAAACTGCGAGCAGGTGCCTCGCTTGCGCTTCTATGTGCCGAGACTTGGAGCTGACCAGCGCGCACCTTCCCGCTGTGTGTGCTGCTGTCCGCAAACAGCCTCCAAAGAAAGCAGGGCACTAAGGCAAGAGAACTAAGTGCCCCAGGAGGGAATCTGCCTGCGAGGGAAGCTGTGCAGCACATCCCTTGTTCCACTCGCCACTTCCCTGACTCTTAGGCAAAGCCCATCTCAGCTTGCTTGTAGGCGTGCCTCCGTGCTCAGAAGCAGCCCCGAGGAAGGCAGGACAGTGCGGGATGTCTTCTGGGCACGCAGCATGCTGCTTCCCATGCCCGGGACAAACTGCGAGCAGGTGCCTGGCTTGCGCTTCAATCTGCCGAGACTTGGAGCTGGCCAGCGCGCACCTTCCCGCTGTGTGTGCTGCTGTCCGCAAACAGCCTCCAAACAAAGCAGGGCACTAAGGCAAGAGAAGTAAGCGCCCCAGGAGGGAATCTGCCTGCGAGGGAAGCTGTGCAGCACATCCCTTGTTCCGCTCGCCACTTCCCTGACTCTTAGGCAAAGCCCATCTCAGCTGGCTTGTAGGCGTGCCTCCGTGCTCAGAAGCAGCCCCGTGGCAGGTAGGACAGTGCGAGATGTCTTCTGGGCACGCAGCATGCTGCTTCCCATGCCCGGGACAAACTGCGAGCAGGTGCCTCGCTTGCGCTTCAATCTGCCGAGACTTGGAGCTGGCCAGCGCGCACCTTCCCGCTGTGTGTGCTGCTGTCCGCAAACAGCCTCCAAACAAAGCAGGGCACTAAGGCAAGAGAACTAAGTGCCCCAGGAGGGAATCTGCCTGCGAGGGAAGCTGTGCAGCACATCCCTTGTTCCGCTCGCCACTTCCCTGACTCTTAGGCAAAGCCCATCTCAGCTGGCTTGTAGGCGTGCCTCCGTGCTCAGAAGCAGCCCCGTGGCAGGTAGGACAGTGCGAGATGTCTTCTGGGCACGCAGCATGCTGCTTCCCATGCCCGGGACAAACTGCGAGCAGGTGCCTGGCTTGCGCTTCTATGTGCCGAGACTTGGAGCTGGCCAGCGCGCACCTTCCCGCTGTGTGTGCTGCTGTCCGCAAACAGCCTCCAAACAAAGCAGGGCACTAAGGCAAGAGAAGTAAGAGCCCCAGGAGGGAATCTGCCTGCGAGGGAAGCTGTGCAGCACATCCCTTGTTCCGCTCGCCACTTCCCTCACTCTTAGGCAAAGCCCATCTCAGCTTGCTTGTAGGTGTGCCTCCATGCTCAGAAGCAGCCCCGAGGAAGGCAGGACAGTGCGGGATGTCTTCTGGGCACGCAGCATGCTGCTTCCCATGCCCGGGACAAACCGCGAGCAGGTGCCTGGCTTGCGCTTGTATGTGCCGAGACTTGGAGCTGGCCAGCGCGCACCTTCCCGCTGTGTGTGCTGCTGTCTGCAAACAGCCTCCAAACAAAGCAGGGCACTAAGGCAAGAGAAGTAAGCGCCCCAGGAGGGAATCTGCCTGCGAGGGAAGCTGTGCAGCACATCCCTTGTTCCGCTCGCCACTTCCCTGACTCTTAGGCAAAGCCCATCTCAGCTGGCTTGTAGGTGTGCCTCCGTGCTCAGAAGCAGCCCCGAGGAAGGCAGGACAGTGCGGGATGTCTTCTGGGCACGCAGCATGCTGCTTCCCATCCCCGGACAAACTGCGAGCAGGTGCCTCGCTTGCGCTTCAATCTGCCGAGACTTGGAGCTGGCCAGCGCGCACCTTCCCGCTGTGTGTGCTGCTGTCCGCAAACAGCCTCCAAACAAAGCAGGGCACTAAGGCAAGAGAACTAAGAGCCCCAGGAGGGAATCTGCCTGCGAGGGAAGCTGTGCAGCACATCCCTTGTTCCACTCGCCACTTCCCTGACTCTTAGGCAAAGCCCATCTCAGCTGGCTTGTAGGTGTGCCTCCGTGCTCAGAAGCAGCCCCGAGGAAGGCAGGACAGTGCGGGATGTCTTCTGGGCACGCAGCATGCTGCTTCCCATGCCCGGGACAAACCGCGAGCAGGTGCCTCGCTTGCGCTTCAATCTGCCGAGACTTGGAGCTGACCAGCGCGCATCTTCCCGCTGTGTGTGCTGCTGTCCGCAAACAGCCTCCAAACAAAGCAGGGCACTAAGGCAAGAGAAGTAAGCGCCCCAGGAGGGAATCTGCCTGCGAGGGAAGCTGTGCAGCACATCCCTTGTTCCGCTCACCACTTCCCTGACTCTTTGGCAAAGCCCATCTCAGCTGGCTTGTAGGCGTGCCTCCGTGCTCAGAAGCAGCCCCGTGGCAGGTAGGACAGTGCGAGATGTCTTCTGGGCACGCAGCATGCTGCTTCCCATGCCCAGGACAAACTGCGAACAGGTGCCTGGCTTGCGCTTCTATGTGCCGAGACTTGGAGCTGGCCAGCGCGCACCTTCCCGCTGTGTGTGCTGCTGTCCGCAAACAGCCTCCAAACAAAGCAGGGCGCTAAGGCAAGAGAACTAAGAGCCCCAGGAGGGAATCTGCCTGCGAGGGAAGCTGTGCAGCACATCCCTTGTTCCACTCGCCACTTCCCTCACTCTTAGGCAAAGCCCATCTCAGCTGGCTTGTAGGCGTGCCTCCGTGCTCAGAAGCAGCCCCGTGGCAGGTAGGACAGTGCGAGATGTCTTCTGGGCACGCAGCATGCTGCTTCCCATGCCCGGGACAAACCGCGAGCAGGTGCCTCGCTTGCGCTTCTATGTGCCGAGAATTGGAGCTGACCAGCGCGCACCTTCCCGCTGTGTGTGCTGCTGTCCGCAAACAGCCTCCAAACAAAGCAGGGCACTAAGGCAAGAGAACTAAGAGCCCCAGGAGGGAATCTGCCTGCGAGGGAAGCTGTGCAGCACATCCCTTGTTCCGCTCGCCACTTCCCTGACTCTTTGGCAAAGCCCATCTCAGCTGGCTTGTAGGCGTGCCTCCGTGCTCAGAAGCAGCCCCGAGGAAGGCAGGACAGTGCGGGATGTTTTCTGGGCACGCAGCATGCTGCTTCCCATGCCCGGGACAAACTGCGAGCAGGTGCCTCGCTTGCGCTTCTATGTGCCGAGACTTGGAGCTGACCAGCGCGCACCTTCCCGCTGTGTGTGCTGCTGTCCGCAAACAGCCTCCAAAGAAAGCAGGGCACTAAGGCAAGAGAACTAAGAGCCCCAGGAGGGAATCTGCCTGCGAGGGAAGCTGTGCAGCACATCCCTTGTTCCACTCGCCACTTCCCTGACTCTTAGGCAAAGCCCATCTCAGCTTGCTTGTAGGCGTGCCTCCGTGCTCAGAAGCAGCCCCGAGGAAGGCAGGACAGTGCGGGATGTCTTCTGGGCACGCAGCATGCTGCTTCCCATGCCCGGGACAAATTGCGAGCAGGTGCCTCGCTTGCGCTTCAATCTGCCGAGACTTGGAGCTGGCCAGCGCGCACCTTCCCGCTGTGTGTGCTGCTGTCCGCAAACAGAATCCAAACAAAGCAGGGCACTAAGGCAAGAGAAGTAAGCGCCCCAGGAGGGAATCTGCCTGCGAGGGAAGCTGTGCAGCACATCCCTTGTTCCGCTCGCCACTTCCCTGACTCTTAGGCAAAGCCCATCTCAGCTGGCTTGTAGGCGTGCCTCCGTGCTCAGAAGCAGCCCCGTGGCAGGTAGGACAGTGCGAGATGTCTTCTGGGCACGCAGCATGCTGCTTCCCATGCCCGGGACAAACTGCGAGCAGGTGCCTCGCTTGCGCTTCAATCTGCCGAGACTTGGAGCTGGCCAGCGCGCACCTTCCCGCTGTGTGTGCTGCTGTCCGCAAACAGCCTCCAAACAAAGCAGGGCACTAAGGCAAGAGAAGTAAGCGCCCCAGGAGGGAATCTGCCTGCGAGGGAAGCTGTGCAGCACATCCCTTGTTCCGCTCGCCACTTCCCTGACTCTTAGGCAAAGCCCATCTCAGCTGGCTTGTAGGCGTGCCTCCGTGCTCAGAAGCAGCCCCGTGGCAGGTAGGACAGTGCGAGATGTCTTCTGGGCACGCAGCATGCTGCTTCCCATGCCCGGGACAAACTGCGAGCAGGTGCCTCGCTTGCGCTTCAATCTGCCGAGACTTGGAGCTGGCCAGCGCGCACCTTCCCGCTGTGTGTGCTGCTGTCCGCAAACAGCCTCCAAACAAAGCAGGGCACTAAGGCAAGAGAACTAAGAGCCCCAGGAGGGAATCTGCCTGCGAGGGAAGCTGTGCAGCACATCCCTTGTTCCGCTCGCCACTTCCCTGACTCTTAGGCAAAGCCCATCTCAGCTGGCTTGTAGGCGTGCCTCCGTGCTCAGAAGCAGCCCCGTGGCAGGTAGGACAGTGCGAGATGTCTTCTGGGCACGCAGCATGCTGCTTCCCATGCCCGGGACAAACTGCGAGCAGGTGCCTGGCTTGCGCTTCTATGTGCCGAGACTTGGAGCTGGCCAGCGCGCACCTTCCCGCTGTGTGTGCTGCTGTCCGCAAACAGCCTCCAAACAAAGCAGGGCACTAAGGCAAGAGAACTAAGAGCCCCAGGAGGGAATCTGCCTGCGAGGGAAGCTGTGCAGCACATCCCTTGTTCCGCTCGCCACTTCCCTCACTCTTAGGCAAAGCCCATCTCAGCTTGCTTGTAGGTGTGCCTCCATGCTCAGAAGCAGCCCCGAGGAAGGCAGGACAGTGCGGGATGTCTTCTGGGCACGCAGCATGCTGCTTCCCATGCCCGGGACAAACCGCGAGCAGGTGCCTGGCTTGCGCTTGTATGTGCCGAGACTTGGAGCTGGCCAGCGCGCACCTTCCCGCTGTGTGTGCTGCTGTCTGCAAACAGCCTCCAAACAAAGCAGGGCACTAAGGCAAGAGAAGTAAGCGCCCCAGGAGGGAATCTGCCTGCGAGGGAAGCTGTGCAGCACATCCCTTGTTCCGCTCGCCACTTCCCTGACTCTTAGGCAAAGCCCATCTCAGCTGGCTTGTAGGTGTGCCTCCGTGCTCAGAAGCAGCCCCGAGGAAGGCAGGACAGTGCGGGATGTCTTCTGGGCACGCAGCATGCTGCTTCCCATCCCCGGACAAACTGCGAGCAGGTGCCTCGCTTGCGCTTCAATCTGCCGAGACTTGGAGCTGGCCAGCGCGCACCTTCCCGCTGTGTGTGCTGCTGTCCGCAAACAGCCTCCAAACAAAGCAGGGCACTAAGGCAAGAGAAGTAAGCGCCCCAGGAGGGAATCTGCCTGCGAGGGAAGCTGTGCAGCACATCCCTTGTTCCGCTCGCCACTTCCCTCACTCTTAGGCAAAGCCCATCTCAGCTGGCTTGTAGGCGTGCCTCCGTGCTCAGAAGCAGCCCCGTGGCAGGTAGGACAGTGCGAGATGTCTTCTGGGCACGCAGCATGCTGCTTCCCATGCCCGGGACAAACTGCGAGCAGGTGCCTCGCTTGCGCTTCAATCTGCCGAGACTTGGAGCTGGCCAGCGCGCACCTTCCCGATGTGTGTGCTGCTGTCCGCAAACAGCCTCCAAACAAAGCAGGGCACTAAGGCAAGAGAACTAAGTGCCCCAGGAGGGAATCTGCCTGCGAGGGAAGCTGTGCAGCACATCCCTTGTTCCGCTCGCCACTTCCCTGACTCTTAGGCAAAGCCCATCTCAGCTGGCTTGTAGGTGTGCCTCCATGCTCAGAAGCAGCCCCGAGGAAGGCAGGACAGTGCGGGATGTCTTCTGGGCACGCAGCATGCTGCTTCCCATGCCCGGGACAAACCGCGAGCAGGTGCCTCGCTTGCGCTTCAATCTGCCGAGACTTGGAGCTGACCAGCGCGCATCTTCCCGCTGTGTGTGCTGCTGTCCGCAAACAGCCTCCAAACAAAGCAGGGCACTAAGGCAAGAGAAGTAAGCGCCCCAGGAGGGAATCTGCCTGCGAGGGAAGCTGTGCAGCACATCCCTTGTTCCGCTCACCACTTCCCTGACTCTTTGGCAAAGCCCATCTCAGCTGGCTTGTAGGCGTGCCTCCGTGCTCAGAAGCAGCCCCGTGGCAGGTAGGACAGTGCGAGATGTCTTCTGGGCACGCAGCATGCTGCTTCCCATGCCCAGGACAAACTGCGAACAGGTGCCTGGCTTGCGCTTCTATGTGCCGAGACTTGGAGCTGGCCAGCGCGCACCTTCCCGCTGTGTGTGCTGCTGTCCGCAAACAGCCTCCAAACAAAGCAGGGCGCTAAGGCAAGAGAACTAAGAGCCCCAGGAGGGAATCTGCCTGCGAGGGAAGCTGTGCAGCACATCCCTTGTTCCACTCGCCACTTCCCTCACTCTTAGGCAAAGCCCATCTCAGCTGGCTTGTAGGCGTGCCTCCGTGCTCAGAAGCAGCCCCGTGGCAGGTAGGACAGTGCGAGATGTCTTCTGGGCACGCAGCATGCTGCTTCCCATGCCCGGGACAAACCGCGAGCAGGTGCCTCGCTTGCGCTTCTATGTGCCGAGAATTGGAGCTGACCAGCGCGCACCTTCCCGCTGTGTGTGCTGCTGTCCGCAAACAGCCTCCAAACAAAGCAGGGCACTAAGGCAGGAGAACTAAGAGCCCCAGGAGGGAATCTGCCTGCGAGGGAAGCTGTGCAGCACATCCCTTGTTCCGCTCGCCACTTCCCTGACTCTTTGGCAAAGCCCATCTCAGCTGGCTTGGAGGCGTGCCTCCGTGCTCAGAAGCAGCCCCGTGGCAGGTAGGACAGTGCGAGATGTCTTCTGGGCACGCAGCATGCTGCTTCCCATGCCCGGGACAAACCGCGAGCAGGTGCCTGGCTTGCGCTTCTATGTGCCGAGAATTGGAGCTGACCAGCGCGCACCTTCCCGCTGTGTGTGCTGCTGTCCGCAAACAGCCTCCAAACAAAGCAGGGCACTAAGGCAGGAGAACTAAGAGCCCCAGGAGGGAATCTGCCTGCGAGGGAACCTGTGCAGCTCATCCCTTGTTCCACTCGCCACTTCCCTGACTCTTTGGCAAAGCCCATCTCAGCTGGCTTGTAGGCGTGCCTCCATGCTCAGAAGCAGCCCCGAGGAAGGCAGGACAGTGCGGGATGTTTTCTGGGCACGCAGCATGCTGCTTCCCATGCCCGGGACAAACTGCGAGCAGGTGCCTGGCTTGCGCTTCAATCTGCCGAGACTTGGAGCTGGCCAGCGCGCACCTTCCCGCTGTGTGTGCTGCTGTCTGCAAACAGCCTCCAAACAAAGCAGGGCACTAAGGCAAGAGAAGTAAGCGCCCCAGGAGGGAATCTGCCTGCGAGGGAAGCTGTGCAGCACATCCCTTGTTCCGCTCGCCACTTCCCTGACTCTTAGGCAAAGCCCATCTCAGCTGGCTTGTAGGTGTGCCTCCGTGCTCAGAAGCAGCCCCGAGGAAGGCAGTACAGTGCGGGATGTCTTCTGGGCACGCAGCATGCTGCTTCCCATGCCCGGGACAAACTGCGAGCAGGTGCCTCGCTTGCGCTTCTATGTGCCGAGACTTGGAGCTGACCAGCGCGCACCTTCCCGCTGTGTGTGCTGCTGTCCGCAAACAGCCTCCAAACAAAGCAGGGCACTAAGGCAAGAGAAGTAAGTGCCCCAGGAGGGAATCTGCCTGCGAGGGAAGCTGTGCAGCACATCCCTTGTTCCACTCGCCACTTCCCTGACTCTTAGGCAAAGCCCATCTCAGCTTGCTTGTAGGCGTGCCTCCGTGCTCAGAAGCAGCCCCGAGGAAGGCAGGACAGTGCGGGATGTCTTCTGGGCACGCAGCATGCTGCTTCCCATGCCCAGGACAAATTGCGAGCAGGTGCCTGGCTTGCGCTTCAATCTGCCGAGACTTGGAGCTGGCCAGCGCGCACCTTCCCGCTGTGTGTGCTGCTGTCCGCAAACAGCCTCCAAA
The DNA here is from genome assembly GCF_028389875.1 of Rhea pennata. NCBI lineage: Eukaryota > Metazoa > Chordata > Aves > Rheiformes > Rheidae > Rhea > Rhea pennata. Next base: position 233,452 of record NW_026907699.1, on the reverse strand, counting down.
CAAAGCAGGGCACTAAGGCAAGAGAAGTAAGCGCCCCAGGAGGGAATCTGCCTGCGAGGGAAGCTGTGCAGCACATCCCTTGTTCCGCTCGCCACTTCCCTGACTCTTAGGCAAAGCCCATCTCAGCTGGCTTGTAGGCGTGCCTCCATGCCCAGAAGCAGCCCCGTGGCAGGCAGGGCAGTGCGAGATGTCTTCTGGGCACGCAGCATGCTGCTTCCCATGCCCGGGACAAACCGCGAGCAGGTGCCTCGCTTGCGCTTCTATGTGCCGAGACTTGGAGCTGGCCAGCGCGCATCTTCCTGCTGTGTGTGCTGCTGTCCGCAAACAGCCTCAAAACAAAGCAGGGCACTAAGGCAAGAGAACTAAGAGCCCCAGGAGGGAATCTGCCTGCGAGGGAAGCTGTGCAGCACATCCCTTGTTCCGCTCGCCACTTCCCTCACTCTTAGGCAAAGCCCATCTCAGCTTGCTTGTAGGTGTGCCTCCGTGCTCAGAAGCAGCCCCGAGGAAGGCAGGACAGTGCGGGATGTCTTCTGGGCACGCAGCATGCTGCTTCCCATGCCCGGGACAAACCGCAAGCAGGTGCCTCGCTTGCGCTTCTATGTGCCGAGACTTGGAGCTGGCCAGCGTGCACCTTCCCGCTGTGTGTGCTGCTGTCCGCAAACAGCCTCCAAACAAAGCAGGGCACTAAGGCAAGAGAACTAAGAGCCCCAGGAGGGAATCTGCCTGCGAGGGAAGCTGTGCAGCACATCCCTTGTTCCACTCGCCACTTCCCTGACTCTTTGGCAAAGCCCATCTCAGCTGGCTTGTAGGTGTGCCTCCGTGCTCAGAAGCAGCCCCGAGGAAGGCAGGACAGTGCGGGATGTCTTCTGGGCACGCAGCATGCTGCTTCCCATGCCCGGGACAAACCGCGAGCAGGTGCCTTTCTTGCGCTTGTATGTGCCGAGACTTGGAGCTGGCCAGCGCGCATCTTCCCGCTGTGTGTGCTGCTGTCCGCAAACAGCCTCCAAACAAAGCAGGGCGCTAAGGCAAGAGAAGTAAGCGCCCCAGGAGGGAATCTGCCTGCGAGGGAAGCTGTGCAGCACATCCCTTGTTCCGCTCGCCACTTCCCTCACTCTTAGGCAAAGCCCATCTCAGCTGGCTTGTAGGCGTGCCTCCGTGCTCAGAAGCAGCCCCGTGGCAGGCAGGGCAGTGCGAGATGTCTTCTGGGCACGCAGCATGCTGCTTCCCATGCCCGGGACAAACTGCGAGCAGGTGCCTCGCTTGCGCTTCAATCTGCCGAGACTTGGAGCTGGCCAGCGCGCACCTTCCCGCTGTGTGTGCTGCTGTCCGCAAACAGCCTCCAAACAAAGCAGGGCACTAAGGCAAGAGAACTAAGTGCCCCAGGAGGGAATCTGCCTGCGAGGGAAGCTGTGCAGCACATCCCTTGTTCCGCTCGCCACTTCCCTGACTCTTAGGCAAAGCCCATCTCAGCTGGCTTGTAGGTGTGCCTCCGTGCTCAGAAGCAGCCCCGAGGAAGGCAGGACAGTGCAGGATGTCTTCTGGGCACGCAGCATGCTGCTTCCCATGCCCGGGACAAACCGCGAGCAGGTGCCTCGCTTGCGCTTCAATCTGCCGAGACTTGGAGCTGACCAGCGCGCACCTTCCCGCTGTGTGTGCTGCTGTCCGCAAACAGCCTCCAAAGAAAGCAGGGCACTAAGGCAAGAGAAGTAAGCGCCCCAGGAGGGAATCTGCCTGCGAGGGAAGCTGTGCAGCACATCCCTTGTTCCGCTCGCCACTTCCCTGACTCTTTGGCAAAGCCCATCTCAGCTGGCTTGTAGGCGTGCCTCCGTGCTCAGAAGCAGCCCCGTGGCAGGTAGGACAGTGCGAGATGTCTTCTGGGCACGCAGCATGCTGCTTCCCATGCCCAGGACAAACTGCGAGCAGGTGCCTGGCTTGCGCTTCTATGTGCCGAGACTTGGAGCTGGCCAGCGCGCACCTTCCCGCTGTGTGTGCTGCTGTCCGCAAACAGCCTCCAAACAAAGCAGGGCGCTAAGGCAAGAGAACTAAGAGCCCCAGGAGGGAATCTGCCTGCGAGGGAAGCTGTGCAGCACATCCCTTGTTCCACTCGCCACTTCCCTCACTCTTAGGCAAAGCCCATCTCAGCTGGCTTGTAGGCATGCCTCCGTGCTCAGAAGCAGCCCTGTGGCAGGTAGGACAGTGCGAGATGTCTTCTGGGCACGCAGCATGCTGCTTCCCATGCCCGGGACAAACCGCGAGCAGGTGCCTCGCTTGCGCTTCTATGTGCCGAGACTTGGAGCTGGCCAGCGCGCACCTTCCCGCTGTGTGTGCTGCTGTCCGCAAACAGCCTCCAAACAAAGCAGGGCACTAAGGCAAGAGAAGTAAGTGCCCCAGGAGGGAATCTGCCTGCGAGGGAAGCTGTGCAGCACATCCCTTGTTCCACTCGCCACTTCCCTGACTCTTAGGCAAAGCCCATCTCAGCTGGCTTGTAGGCGTGCCTCCGTGCTCAGAAGCAGCCCCGAGGAAGGCAGGACAGTGCGGGATGTCTTCTGGGCACGCAGCATGCTGCTTCCCATGCCCGGGACAAATTGCGAGCAGGTGCCTCGCTTGCGCTTCAATCTGCCGAGACTTGGAGCTGGCCAGCGCGCACCTTCCCGCTGTGTGTGCTGCTGTCCGCAAACAGCCTCCAAACAAAGCAGGGCACTAAGGCAAGAGAAGTAAGCGCCCCAGGAGGGAATCTGCCTGCGAGGGAAGCTGTGCAGCACATCCCTTGTTCCGCTCGCCACTTCCCTGACTCTTAGGCAAAGCCCATCTCAGCTGGCTTGTAGGTGTGCCTCCGTGCTCAGAAGCAGCCCCGTGGCAGGCAGGGCAGTGCGGGATGTCTTCTGGGCACGCAGCATGCTGCTTCCCATGCCCGGGACAAACCGCGAGCAGGTGCCTCGCTTGCGCTTCTATGTGCCGAGACTTGGAGCTGGCCAGCGTGCACCTTCCCGCTGTGTGTGCTGCTGTCCGCAAACAGCCTCCAAACAAAGCAGGGCACTAAGGCAAGAGAACTAAGAGCCCCAGGAGGGAATCTGCCTGCGAGGGAAGCTGTGCAGCACATCCCTTGTTCCACTCGCCACTTCCCTGACTCTTTGGCAAAGCCCATCTCAGCTGGCTTGTAGGTGTGCCTCCGTGCTCAGAAGCAGCCCCGAGGAAGGCAGGACAGTGCGGGATGTCTTCTGGGCACGCAGCATGCTGCTTCCCATGCCCGGGACAAACCGCGAGCAGGTGCCTCGCTTGCGCTTCTATGTGCCGAGAATTGGAGCTGACCAGCGCGCACCTTCCCGCTGTGTGTGCTGCTGTCCGCAAACAGCCTCCAAACAAAGCAGGGCACTAAGGCAGGAGAACTAAGAGCCCCAGGAGGGAATCTGCCTGCGAGGGAAGCTGTGCAGCACATCCCTTGTTCCGCTCGCCACTTCCCTGACTCTTTGGCAAAGCCCATCTCAGCTGGCTTGTAGGCGTGCCTCCGTGCTCAGAAGCAGCCCCGAGGAAGGCAGGACAGTGCGGGATGTCTTCTGGGCACGCAGCATGCTGCTTCCCATGCCCGGGACAAACTGCGAGCAGGTGCCTGGCTTGCGCTTCAATCTGCCGAGACTTGGAGCTGGCCAGCGCGCACCTTCCCGCTGTGTGTGCTGCTGTCTGCAAACAGCCTCCAAACAAAGCAGGGCACTAAGGCAAGAGAACTAAGCGCCCCAGGAGGGAATCTGCCTGCGAGGGAAGCTGTGCAGCACATCCCTTGTTCCGCTCGCCACTTCCCTGACTCTTAGGCAAAGCCCATCTCAGCTGGCTTGTAGGTGTGCCTCCGTGCTCAGAAGCAGCCCCGAGGAAGGCAGGACAGTGCGGGATGTCTTCTGGGCACGCAGCATGCTGCTTCCCATGCCCGGGACAAACTGCGAGCAGGTGCCTCGCTTGCGCTTCTATGTGCCGAGACTTGGAGCTGACCAGCGCGCACCTTCCCGCTGTGTGTGCTGCTGTCCGCAAACAGCCTCCAAACAAAGCAGGGCGCTAAGGCAAGAGAACTAAGAGCCCCAGGAGGGAATCTGCCTGCGAGGGAAGCTGTGCAGCACATCCCTTGTTCCACTCGCCACTTCCCTCACTCTTAGGCAAAGCCCATCTCAGCTGGCTTGTAGGCGTGCCTCCGTGCTCAGAAGCAGCCCCGAGGAAGGCAGGACAGTGCGGGATGTCTTCTGGGCACGCAGCATGCTGCTTCCCATGCCCAGGACAAATTGCGAGCAGGTGCCTCGCTTGCGCTTCAATCTGCCGAGACTTGGAGCTGGCCAGCGCGCACCTTCCCGCTGTGTGTGCTGCTGTCCGCAAACAGCCTCCAAACAAAGCAGGGCACTAAGGCAAGAGAAGTAAGCGCCCCAGGAGGGAATCTGCCTGCGAGGGAAGCTGTGCAGCACATCCCTTGTTCCGCTCGCCACTTCCCTGACTCTTAGGCAAAGCCCATCTCAGCTGGCTTGTAGGCGTGCCTCCGTGCTCAGAAGCAGCCCCGTGGCAGGCAGGACAGTGCGAGATGTCTTCTGGGCACGCAGCATGCTGCTTCCCATGCCCGGGACAAACCGCGAGCAGGTGCCTCGCTTGCGCTTCTATGTGCCGAGACTTGGAGCTGGCCAGCGTGCACCTTCCCGCTGTGTGTGCTGCTGTCCGCAAACAGCCTCCAAACAAAGCAGGGCACTAAGGCAAGAGAACTAAGAGCCCCAGGAGGGAATCTGCCTGCGAGGGAAGCTGTGCAGCACATCCCTTGTTCCACTCGCCACTTCCCTGACTCTTTGGAAAAGCCCATCTCAGCTGGCTTGTAGGTGTGCCTCCGTGCTCAGAAGCAGCCCCGAGGAAGGCAGGACAGTGCGGGATGTCTTCTGGGCACGCAGCATGCTGCTTCCCATGCCCGGGACAAACCGCGAGCAGGTGCCTGGCTTGCACTTCAATCTGCCGAGACTTGGAGCTGGCCAGCGCGCATCTTCCTGCTGTGTGTGCTGCTGTCCGCAAACAGCCTCAAAACAAAGCAGGGCGCTAAGGCAAGAGAACTAAGAGCCCCAGGAGGGAATCTGCCTGCGAGGGAAGCTGTGCAGCACATCCCTTGTTCCGCTCGCCACTTCCCTCACTCTTAGGCAAAGCCCATCTCAGCTTGCTTGTAGGTGTGCCTCCGTGCTCAGAAGCAGCCCCGAGGAAGGCAGGACAGTGCGGGATGTCTTCTGGGCACGCAGCATGCTGCTTCCCATGCCCGGGACAAACCGCGAGCAGGTGCCTCGCTTGCGCTTCTATGTGCCGAGACTTGGAGCTGGCCAGCGTGCACCTTCCCGCTGTGTGTGCTGCTGTCCGCAAACAGCCTCCAAACAAAGCAGGGCACTAAGGCAAGAGAACTAAGAGCCCCAGGAGGAAATCTGCCTGCGAGGGAAGCTGTGCAGCACATCCCTTGTTCCACTCGCCACTTCCCTGACTCTTTGGCAAAGCCCATCTCAGCTGGCTTGTAGGTGTGCCTCCGTGCTCAGAAGCAGCCCCGAGGAAGGCAGGACAGTGCGGGATGTCTTCTGGGCACGCAGCATGCTGCTTCCCATGCCCGGGACAAACCGCGAGCAGGTGCCTTTCTTGCGCTTGTATGTGCCGAGACTTGGAGCTGGCCAGCGCGCATCTTCCCGCTGTGTGTGCTGCTGTCCGCAAACAGCCTCAAAACAAAGCAGGGCGCTAAGGCAAGAGAACTAAGAGCCCCAGGAGGGAATCTGCCTGCGAGGGAAGCTGTGCAGCACATCCCTTGTTCCGCTCGCCACTTCCCTCACTCTTAGGCAAAGCCCATCTCAGCTTGCTTGTAGGTGTGCCTCCGTGCTCAGAAGCAGCCCCGTGGCAGGCAGGACAGTGCGGGATGTCTTCTGGGCACGCAGCATGCTGCTTCCCATGCCCGGGACAAACCGCGAGCAGGTGCCTCGCTTGCGCTTCAATCTGCCGAGACTTGGAGCTGGCCAGCGCGCACCTTCCCGCTGTGTGTGCTGCTGTCCGCAAACAGCCTCCAAACAAAGCAGGGCACTAAGGCAAGAGAACTAAGTGCCCCAGGAGGGAATCTGCCTGCGAGGGAAGCTGTGCAGCACATCCCTTGTTCCGCTCTCCACTTCCCTGACTCTTAGGCAAAGCCCATCTCAGCTGGCTTGTAGGTGTGCCTCCGTGCTCAGAAGCAGCCCCGAGGAAGGCAGGACAGTGCGGGATGTCTTCTGGGCACGCAGCATGCTGCTTCCCATGCCCGGGACAAACCGCGAGCAGGTGCCTGGCTTGCGCTTCAATCTGCCGAGACTTGGAGCTGACCAGCGCGCACCTTCCCGCTGTGTGTGCTGCTGTCCGCAAACAGCCTCCAAAGAAAGCAGGGCACTAAGGCAAGAGAAGTAAGCGCCCCAGGAGGGAATCTGCCTGCGAGGGAAGCTGTGCAGCACATCCCTTGTTCCGCTCGCCACTTCCCTGACTCTTTGGCAAAGCCCATCTCAGCTTGCTTGTAGGCGTGCCTCCGTGCTCAGAAGCAGCCCCGTGGCAGGTAGGACAGTGCGAGATGTCTTCTGGGCACGCAGCATGCTGCTTCCCATGCCCAGGACAAACTGCGAGCAGGTGACTGGCTTGCGCTTCTATGTGCCGAGACTTGGAGCTGGCCAGCGCGCACCTTCCCGCTGTGTGTGCTGCTGTCTGCAAACAGCCTCCAAACAAAGCAGGGCACTAAGGCAAGAGAACTAAGCGCCCCAGGAGGGAATCTGCCTGCGAGGGAAGCTGTGCAGCACATCCCTTGTTCCGCTCGCCACTTCCCTGACTCTTAGGCAAAGCCCATCTCAGCTGGCTTGTAGGTGTGCCTCCGTGCTCAGAAGCAGCCCCGAGGAAGGCAGGACAGTGCGGGATGTCTTCTGGGCACGCAGCATGCTGCTTCCCATGCCCGGGACAAATTGCGAGCAGGTGCCTCGCTTGCGCTTCTATGTGCCGAGACTTGGAGCTGACCAGCGCGCACCTTCCCGCTGTGTGTGCTGCTGTCCGCAAACAGCCTCCAAACAAAGCAGGGCGCTAAGGCAAGAGAACTAAGAGCCCCAGGAGGGAATCTGCCTGCGAGGGAAGCTGTGCAGCACATCCCTTGTTCCACTCGCCACTTCCCTCACTCTTAGGCAAAGCCCATCTCAGCTGGCTTGGAGGCGTGCCTCCGTGCTCAGAAGCAGCCCCGTGGCAGGTAGGACAGTGCGAGATGTCTTCTGGGCACGCAGCATGCTGCTTCCCATGCCCGGGACAAACCGCGAGCAGGTGCCTGGCTTGCACTTCAATCTGCCGAGACTTGGAGCTGGCCAGCGCGCATCTTCCTGCTGTGTGTGCTGCTGTCCGCAAACAGCCTCAAAACAAAGCAGGGCGCTAAGGCAAGAGAACTAAGAGCCCCAGGAGGGAATCTGCCTGCGAGGGAAGCTGTGCAGCACATCCCTTGTTCCGCTCGCCACTTCCCTCACTCTTAGGCAAAGCCCATCTCAGCTTGCTTGTAGGCGTGCCTCCGTGCTCAGAAGCAGCCCCGAGGAAGGCAGGACAGTGCGGGATGTCTTCTGGGCACGCAGCATGCTGCTTCCCATGCCCGGGACAAACCGCGAGCAGGTGCCTCGCTTGCGCTTCTATGTGCCGAGACTTGGAGCTGGCCAGCGTGCACCTTCCCGCTGTGTGTGCTGCTGTCCGCAAACAGCCTCCAAACAAAGCAGGGCACTAAGGCAAGAGAACTAAGAGCCCCAGGAGGGAATCTGCCTGCGAGGGAAGCTGTGCAGCACATCCCTTGTTCCACTCGCCACTTCCCTGACTCTTTGGCAAAGCCCATCTCAGCTGGCTTGTAGGTGTGCCTCCGTGCTCAGAAGCAGCCCCGAGGAAGGCAGGACAGTGCGGGATGTCTTCTGGGCACGCAGCATGCTGCTTCCCATGCCCGGGACAAACCGCGAGCAGGTGCCTTTCTTGCGCTTGTATGTGCCGAGACTTGGAGCTGGCCAGCGCGCATCTTCCCGCTGTGTGTGCTGCTGTCCGCAAACAGCCTCAAAACAAAGCAGGGCGCTAAGGCAAGAGAACTAAGAGCCCCAGGAGGGAATCTGCCTGCGAGGGAAGCTGTGCAGCACATCCCTTGTTCCGCTCGCCACTTCCCTCACTCTTAGGCAAAGCCCATCTCAGCTTGCTTGTAGGTGTGCCTCCGTGCTCAGAAGCAGCCCCGTGGCAGGCAGGACAGTGCGGGATGTCTTCTGGGCACGCAGCATGCTGCTTCCCATGCCCGGGACAAACCGCGAGCAGGTGCCTGGCTTGCGCTTCAATCTGCCGAGACTTGGAGCTGACCAGCGCGCACCTTCCCGCTGTGTGTGCTGCTGTCCGCAAACAGCCTCCAAACAAAGCAGGGCACTAAGGCAAGAGAAGTAAGTGCCCCAGGAGGGAATCTGCCTGCGAGGGAAGCTGTGCAGCACATCCCTTGTTCCGCTCGCCACTTCCCTGACTCTTAGGCAAAGCCCATCTCAGCTGGCTTGTAGGCGTGCCTCCGTGCTCAGAAGCAGCCCCGTGGCAGGCAGGACAGTGCGGGATGTCTTCTGGGCACGCAGCATGCTGCTTCCCATGCCCGGGACAAACTGCGAGCAGGTGCCTCGCTTGCGCTTCAATCTGCCGAGACTTGGAGCTGACCAGCGCGCACCTTCCCGCTGTGTGTGCTGCTGTCCGCAAACAGCCTCTAAACAAAGCAGGGCACTAAGGCAAGAGAACTAAGTGCCCCAGGAGGGAATCTGCCTGCGAGGGAAGCTGTGCAGCACATCCCTTGTTCCGCTCGCCACTTCCCTGACTCTTAGGCAAAGCCCATCTCAGCTGGCTTGTAGGTGTGCCTCCGTGCTCAGAAGCAGCCCCGAGGAAGGCAGGACAGTGCGGGATGTCTTCTGGGCACGCAGCATGCTGCTTCCCATGCCCGGGACAAACCGCGAGCAGGTGCCTCGCTTGCGCTTCAATCTGCCGAGACTTGGAGCTGACCAGCGCGCACCTTCCCGCTGTGTGTGCTGCTGTCCGCAAACAGCCTCCAAAGAAAGCAGGGCACTAAGGCAAGAGAAGTAAGCGCCCCAGGAGGGAATCTGCCTGCGAGGGAAGCTGTGCAGCACATCCCTTGTTCCGCTCGCCACTTCCCTGACTCTTTGGCAAAGCCCATCTCAGCTGGCTTGTAGGCGTGCCTCCGTGCTCAGAAGCAGCACCGTGGCAGGTAGGACAGTGCGAGATGTCTTCTGGGCACGCAGCATGCTGCTTCCCATGCCCAGGACAAACTGCGAGCAGGTGCCTGGCTTGCGCTTCTATGTGCCGAGACTTGGAGCTGGCCAGCGCGCACCTTCCCGCTGTGTGTGCTGCTGTCCGCAAACAGCCTCCAAACAAAGCAGGGCGCTAAGGCAAGAGAACTAAGAGCCCCAGGAGGGAATCTGCCTGCGAGGGAAGCTGTGCAGCACATCCCTTGTTCCACTCGCCACTTCCCTCACTCTTAGGCAAAGCCCATCTCAGCTGGCTTGTAGGCGTGCCTCCGTGCTCAGAAGCAGCCCCGTGGCAGGTAGGACAGTGCGAGATGTCTTCTGGGCACGCAGCATGCTGCTTCCCATGCCCAGGACAAACTGCGAGCAGGTGCCTCGCTTGCGCTTCTATGTGCCGAGACTTGGAGCTGGCCAGCGCGCACCTTCCCGCTGTGTGTGCTGCTGTCCGCAAACAGCCTCCAAACAAAGCAGGGCGCTAAGGCAAGAGAACTAAGAGCCCCAGGAGGGAATCTGCCTGCGAGGGAAGCTGTGCAGCACATCCCTTGTTCCACTCGCCACTTCCCTGACTCTTAGGCAAAGCCCATCTCAGCTGGCTTGTAGGCGTGCCTCCGTGCTCAGAAGCAGCCCCGAGGAAGGCAGGACAGTGCGGGATGTCTTCTGGGCACGCAGCATGCTGCTTCCCATGCCCGGGACAAACCGCGAGCAGGTGCCTCGCTTGCGCTTCTATGTGCCGAGACTTGGAGCTGGCCAGCGCGCACCTTCCCGCTGTGTGTGCTGCTGTCCGCAAACAGCCTCCAAACAAAGCAGGGCACTAAGGCAAGAGAAGTAAGCGCCCCAGGAGGGAATCTGCCTGCGAGGGAAGCTGTGCAGCACATCCCTTGTTCCACTCGCCACTTCCCTGACTCTTAGGCAAAGCCCATCTCAGCTGGCTTGTAGGCGTGCCTCCGTGCTCAGAAGCAGCCCCGAGGAAGGCAGGACAGTGCGGGATGTCTTCTGGGCACGCAGCATGCTGCTTCCCATGCCCGGGACAAATTGCGAGCAGGTGCCTCGCTTGCGCTTCAATCTGCCGAGACTTGGAGCTGGCCAGCGCGCACCTTCCCGCTGTGTGTGCTGCTGTCCGCAAACAGCCTCCAAACAAAGCAGGGCACTAAGGCAAGAGAAGTAAGCGCCCCAGGAGGGAATCTGCCTGCGAGGGAAGCTGTGCAGCACATCCCTTGTTCCGCTCGCCACTTCCCTGACTCTTAGGCAAAGCCCATCTCAGCTGGCTTGTAGGTGTGCCTCCGTGCTCAGAAGCAGCCCCGTGGCAGGCAGGGCAGTGCGGGATGTCTTCTGGGCACGCAGCATGCTGCTTCCCATGCCCGGGACAAACCGCGAGCAGGTGCCTCGCTTGCGCTTCTATGTGCCGAGACTTGGAGCTGGCCAGCGTGCACCTTCCCGCTGTGTGTGCTGCTGTCCGCAAACAGCCTCCAAACAAAGCAGGGCACTAAGGCAAGAGAACTAAGAGCCCCAGGAGGGAATCTGCCTGCGAGGGAAGCTGTGCAGCACATCCCTTGTTCCACTCGCCACTTCCCTGACTCTTTGGCAAAGCCCATCTCAGCTGGCTTGTAGGTGTGCCTCCGTGCTCAGAAGCAGCCCCGAGGAAGGCAGGACAGTGCGGGATGTCTTCTGGGCACGCAGCATGCTGCTTCCCATGCCCGGGACAAACCGCGAGCAGGTGCCTCGCTTGCGCTTCTATGTGCCGAGAATTGGAGCTGACCAGCGCGCACCTTCCCGCTGTGTGTGCTGCTGTCCGCAAACAGCCTCCAAACAAAGCAGGGCACTAAGGCAGGAGAACTAAGAGCCCCAGGAGGGAATCTGCCTGCGAGGGAACCTGTGCAGCACATCCCTTGTTCCGCTCGCCACTTCCCTGACTCTTTGGCAAAGCCCATCTCAGCTGGCTTGTAGGCGTGCCTCCGTGCTCAGAAGCAGCCCCGAGGAAGGCAGGACAGTGCGGGATGTCTTCTGGGCACGCAGCATGCTGCTTCCCATGCCCGGGACAAACTGCGAGCAGGTGCCTGGCTTGCGCTTCAATCTGCCGAGACTTGGAGCTGGCCAGCGCGCACCTTCCCGCTGTGTGTGCTGCTGTCTGCAAACAGCCTCCAAACAAAGCAGGGCACTAAGGCAAGAGAACTAAGCGCCCCAGGAGGGAATCTGCCTGCGAGGGAAGCTGTGCAGCACATCCCTTGTTCCGCTCGCCACTTCCCTGACTCTTTGGCAAAGCCCATCTCAGCTGGCTTGTAGGTGTGCCTCCGTGCTCAGAAGCAGCCCCGAGGAAGGCAGGACAGTGCGGGATGTCTTCTGGGCACGCAGCATGCTGCTTCCCATGCCCGGGACAAACTGCGAGCAGGTGCCTCGCTTGCGCTTCAATCTGCCGAGACTTGGAGCTGACCAGCGCGCACCTTCCCGCTGTGTGTGCTGCTGTCCGCAAACAGCCTCCAAACAAAGCAGGGCACTAAGGCAAGAGAAGTAAGTGCCCCAGGAGGGAATCTGCCTGCGAGGGAAGCTGTGCAGCACATCCCTTGTTCCACTCGCCACTTCCCTGACTCTTAGGCAAAGCCCATCTCAGCTTGCTTGTAGGCGTGCCTCCGTGCTCAGAAGCAGCCCCGAGGAAGGCAGGACAGTGCGGGATGTCTTCTGGGCACGCAGCATGCTGCTTCCCATGCCCAGGACAAATTGCGAGCAGGTGCCTGGCTTGCGCTTCAATCTGCCGAGACTTGGAGCTGGCCAGCGCGCACCTTCCCGCTGTGTGTGCTGCTGTCCGCAAACAGCCTCCAAACAAAGCAGGGCACTAAGGCAAGAGAAGTAAGCGCCCCAGGAGGGAATCTGCCTGCGAGGGAAGCTGTGCAGCACATCCCTTGTTCCGCTCGCCACTTCCCTGACTCTTTGGAAAAGCCCATCTCAGCTGGCTTGTAGGCGTGCCTCCGTGCTCAGAAGCAGCCCCGAGGAAGGCAGGACAGTGCGGGATGTCTTCTGGGCACGCAGCATGCTGCTTCCCATGCCCGGGACAAACCGCGAGCAGGTGCCTGGCTTGCGCTTCAATCTGCCGAGACTTGGAGCTGGCCAGCGCGCATCTTCCTGCTGTGTGTGCTGCTGTCCGCAAACAGCCTCAAAACAAAGCAGGGCGCTAAGGCAAGAGAACTAAGAGCCCCAGGAGGGAATCTGCCTGCGAGGGAAGCTGTGCAGCACATCCCTTGTTCCGCTCGCCACTTCCCTCACTCTTAGGCAAAGCCCATCTCAGCTTGCTTGTAGGTGTGCCTCCGTGCTCAGAAGCAGCCCCGAGGAAGGCAGGACAGTGCGGGATGTCTTCTGGGCACGCAGCATGCTGCTTCCCATGCCCGGGACAAACCGCGAGCAGGTGCCTTTCTTGCGCTTGTATGTGCCGAGACTTGGAGCTGGCCAGCGCGCATCTTCCCGCTGTGTGTGCTGCTGTCCGCAAACAGCCTCAAAACAAAGCAGGGCGCTAAGGCAAGAGAACTAAGAGCCCCAGGAGGGAATCTGCCTGCGAGGGAAGCTGTGCAGCACATCCCTTGTTCCGCTCGCCACTTCCCTGACTCTTAGGCAAAGCCCATCTCAGCTTGCTTGTAGGTGTGCCTCCGTGCTCAGAAGCAGCCCCGAGGAAGGCAGGACAGTGCGGGATGTCTTCTGGGCACGCAGCATGCTGCTTCCCATGCCCGGGACAAACCGCGAGCAGGTGCCTGGCTTGCGCTTCAATCTGCCGAGACTTGGAGCTGGCCAGCGCGCACCTTCCCGCTGTGTGTGCTGCTGTCCGCAAACAGCCTCCAAACAAAGCAGGGCACTAAGGCAAGAGAAGTAAGCGCCCCAGGAGGGAATCTGCCTGCGAGGGAAGCTGTGCAGCACATCCCTTGTTCCGCTCGCCACTTCCCTGACTCTTAGGCAAAGCCCATCTCAGCTGGCTTGTAGGCGTGCCTCCGTGCTCAGAAGCAGCCCCGTGGCAGGTAGGACAGTGCGAGATGTCTTCTGGGCACGCAGCATGCTGCTTCCCATGCCCGGGACAAACTGCGAGCAGGTGCCTCGCTTGCGCTTCAATCTGCCGAGACTTGGAGCTGGCCAGCGCGCACCTTCCCGCTGTGTGTGCTGCTGTCCGCAAACAGCCTCCAAACAAAGCAGGGCACTAAGGCAAGAGAACTAAGTGCCCCAGGAGGGAATCTGCCTGCGAGGGAAGCTGTGCAGCACATCCCTTGTTCCGCTCGCCACTTCCCTGACTCTTAGGCAAAGCCCATCTCAGCTGGCTTGTAGGTGTGCCTCCGTGCTCAGAAGCAGCCCCGAGGAAGGCAGGACAGTGCGGGATGTCTTCTGGGCACGCAGCATGCTGCTTCCCATGCCCGGGACAAACCGCGAGCAGGTGCCTCGCTTGCGCTTCAATCTGCCGAGACTTGGAGCTGACCAGCGCGCACCTTCCCGCTGTGTGTGCTGCTGTCCGCAAACAGCCTCCAAACAAAGCAGGGCACTAAGGCAAGAGAAGTAAGTGCCCCAGGAGGGAATCTGCCTGCGAGGGAAGCTGTGCAGCACATCCCTTGTTCCGCTCGCCACTTCCCTGACTCTTAGGCAAAGCCCATCTCAGCTGGCTTGTAGGCGTGCCTCCGTGCTCAGAAGCAGCCCCGTGGCAGGCAGGGCAGTGCGGGATGTCTTCTGGGCACGCAGCATGCTGCTTCCCATGCCCGGGACAAACTGCGAGCAGGTGCCTCGCTTGCGCTTCAATCTGCCGAGACTTGGAGCTGACCAGCGCGCACCTTCCCGCTGTGTGTGCTGCTGTCCGCAAACAGCCTCTAAACAAAGCAGGGCACTAAGGCAAGAGAACTAAGTGCCCCAGGAGGGAATCTGCCTGCGAGGGAAGCTGTGCAGCACATCCCTTGTTCCGCTCGCCACTTCCCTGACTCTTAGGCAAAGCCCATCTCAGCTGGCTTGTAGGTGTGCCTCCGTGCTCAGAAGCAGCCCCGAGGAAGGCAGGACAGTGCGGGATGTCTTCTGGGCACGCAGCATGCTGCTTCCCATGCCCGGGACAAACCGCGAGCAGGTGCCTCGCTTGCGCTTCAATCTGCCGAGACTTGGAGCTGACCAGCGCGCACCTTCCCGCTGTGTGTGCTGCTGTCCGCAAACAGCCTCCAAAGAAAGCAGGGCACTAAGGCAAGAGAAGTAAGCGCCCCAGGAGGGAATCTGCCTGCGAGGGAAGCTGTGCAGCACATCCCTTGTTCCGCTCGCCACTTCCCTGACTCTTTGGCAAAGCCCATCTCAGCTGGCTTGTAGGCGTGCCTCCGTGCTCAGAAGCAGCCCCGTGGCAGGTAGGACAGTGCGAGATGTCTTCTGGGCACGCAGCATGCTGCTTCCCATGCCCAGGACAAACTGCGAGCAGGTGCCTGGCTTGCGCTTCTATGTGCCGAGACTTGGAGCTGGCCAGCGCGCACCTTCCCGCTGTGTGTGCTGCTGTCCGCAAACAGCCTCCAAACAAAGCAGGGCACTAAGGCAAGAGAACTAAGAACCCCAGGAGGGAATCTGCCTGCGAGGGAAGCTGTGCAGCACATCCCTTGTTCCACTCGCCACTTCCCTCACTCTTAGGCAAAGCCCATCTCAGCTGGCTTGTAGGCGTGCCTCCGTGCTCAGAAGCAGCCCCGTGGCAGGTAGGACAGTGCGAGATGTCTTCTGGGCACGCAGCATGCTGCTTCCCATGCCCAGGACAAACTGCGAGCAGGTGCCTCGCTTGCGCTTCTATGTGCCGAGACTTGGAGCTGGCCAGCGCGCACCTTCCCGCTGTGTGTGCTGCTGTCCGCAAACAGCCTCCAAACAAAGCAGGGCGCTAAGGCAAGAGAACTAAGAGCCCCAGGAGGGAATCTGACTGCGAGGGAAGCTGTGCAGCACATCCCTTGTTCCACTCGCCACTTCCCTGACTCTTAGGCAAAGCCCATCTCAGCTGGCTTGTAGGCGTGCCTCCGTGCTCAGAAGCAGCCCCGAGGAAGGCAGGACAGTGCGGGATGTCTTCTGGGCACGCAGCATGCTGCTTCCCATGCCCGGGACAAACCGCGAGCAGGTGCCTCGCTTGCGCTTCTATGTGCCGAGACTTGGAGCTGGCCAGCGCGCACCTTCCCGCTGTGTGTGCTGCTGTCCGCAAACAGCCTCCAAACAAAGCAGGGCACTAAGGCAAGAGAAGTAAGTGCCCCAGGAGGGAATCTGACTGCGAGGGAAGCTGTGCAGCACATCCCTTGTTCCACTCGCCACTTCCCTGACTCTTAGGCAAAGCCCATCTCAGCTGGCTTGTAGGCGTGCCTCCGTGCTCAGAAGCAGCCCCGAGGAAGGCAGGACAGTGCGGGATGTCTTCTGGGCACGCAGCATGCTGCTTCCCATGCCCGGGACAAATTGCGAGCAGGTGCCTCGCTTGCGCTTCAATCTGCCGAGACTTGGAGCTGGCCAGCGCGCACCTTCCCGCTGTGTGTGCTGCTGTCCGCAAACAGCCTCCAAACAAAGCAGGGCACTAAGGCAAGAGAAGTAAGCGCCCCAGGAGGGAATCTGCCTGCGAGGGAAGCTGTGCAGCACATCCCTTGTTCCGCTCGCCACTTCCCTGACTCTTAGGCAAAGCCCATCTCAGCTGGCTTGTAGGTGTGCCTCCGTGCTCAGAAGCAGCCCCGTGGCAGGCAGGGCAGTGCGGGATGTCTTCTGGGCACGCAGCATGCTGCTTCCCATGCCCGGGACAAACCGCGAGCAGGTGCCTCGCTTGCGCTTCTATGTGCCGAGACTTGGAGCTGGCCAGCGTGCACCTTCCCGCTGTGTGTGCTGCTGTCCGCAAACAGCCTCCAAACAAAGCAGGGCACTAAGGCAAGAGAACTAAGAGCCCCAGGAGGGAATCTGCCTGCGAGGGAAGCTGTGCAGCACATCCCTTGTTCCACTCGCCACTTCCCTGACTCTTTGGCAAAGCCCATCTCAGCTGGCTTGTAGGTGTGCCTCCGTGCTCAGAAGCAGCCCCGAGGAAGGCAGGACAGTGCGGGATGTCTTCTGGGCACGCAGCATGCTGCTTCCCATGCCCGGGACAAACCGCGAGCAGGTGCCTCGCTTGCGCTTCTATGTGCCGAGAATTGGAGCTGACCAGCGCGCACCTTCCCGCTGTGTGTGCTGCTGTCCGCAAACAGCCTCCAAACAAAGCAGGGCACTAAGGCAGGAGAACTAAGAGCCCCAGGAGGGAATCTGCCTGCGAGGGAACCTGTGCAGCACATCCCTTGTTCCGCTCGCCACTTCCCTGACTCTTTGGCAAAGCCCATCTCAGCTGGCTTGTAGGCGTGCCTCCGTGCTCAGAAGCAGCCCCGAGGAAGGCAGGACAGTGCGGGATGTCTTCTGGGCACGCAGCATGCTGCTTCCCATGCCCGGGACAAACTGCGAGCAGGTGCCTGGCTTGCGCTTCAATCTGCCGAGACTTGGAGCTGGCCAGCGCGCACCTTCCCGCTGTGTGTGCTGCTGTCTGCAAACAGCCTCCAAACAAAGCAGGGCACTAAGGCAAGAGAACTAAGCGCCCCAGGAGGGAATCTGCCTGCGAGGGAAGCTGTGCAGCACATCCCTTGTTCCGCTCGCCACTTCCCTGACTCTTTGGCAAAGCCCATCTCAGCTGGCTTGTAGGTGTGCCTCCGTGCTCAGAAGCAGCCCCGAGGAAGGCAGGACAGTGCGGGATGTCTTCTGGGCACGCAGCATGCTGCTTCCCATGCCCGGGACAAACTGCGAGCAGGTGCCTCGCTTGCGCTTCTATGTGCCGAGACTTGGAGCTGACCAGCGCGCACCTTCCCGCTGTGTGTGCTGCTGTCCGCAAACAGCCTCCAAACAAAGCAGGGCACTAAGGCAAGAGAACTAAGCGCCCCAGGAGGGAATCTGCCTGCGAGGGAAGCTGTGCAGCACATCCCTTGTTCCACTCGCCACTTCCCTGACTCTTAGGCAAAGCCCATCTCAGCTTGCTTGTAGGCGTGCCTCCGTGCTCAGAAGCAGCCCCGAGGAAGGCAGGACAGTGCGGGATGTCTTCTGGGCACGCAGCATGCTGCTTCCCATGCCCAGGACAAATAGCGAGCAGGTGCCTGGCTTGCGCTTCAATCTGCCAAGACTTGGAGCTGGCCAGCGCGCACCTTCCCGCTGTGTGTGCTGCTGTCCGCAAACAGCCTCCAAACAAAGCAGGGCACTAAGGCAAGAGAAGTAAGCGCCCCAGGAGGGAATCTGCCTGCGAGGGAAGCTGTGCAGCACATCCCTTGTTCCGCTCGCCACTTCCCTGACTCTTTGGAAAAGCCCATCTCAGCTGGCTTGTAGGCGTGCCTCCGTGCTCAGAAGCAGCCCCGAGGAAGGCAGGACAGTGCGGGATGTCTTCTGGGCACGCAGCATGCTGCTTCCCATGCCCGGGACAAACCGC
The DNA here is from genome assembly GCF_028389875.1 of Rhea pennata. Lineage (NCBI taxonomy): Eukaryota > Metazoa > Chordata > Aves > Rheiformes > Rheidae > Rhea > Rhea pennata. The sequence continues at coordinate 215,743 of NW_026907699.1, read as the reverse complement.
GAGCAGGTGCCTGGCTTGCGCTTCAATCTGCCGAGACTTGGAGCTGGCCAGCGCGCATCTTCCTGCTGTGTGTGCTGCTGTCCGCAAACAGCCTCAAAACAAAGCAGGGCGCTAAGGCAAGAGAACTAAGAGCCCCAGGAGGGAATCTGCCTGCGAGGGAAGCTGTGCAGCACATCCCTTGTTCCGCTCGCCACTTCCCTCACTCTTAGGCAAAGCCCATCTCAGCTTGCTTGTAGGTGTGCCTCCGTGCTCAGAAGCAGCCCCGAGGAAGGCAGGACAGTGCGGGATGTCTTCTGGGCACGCAGCATGCTGCTTCCCATGCCCGGGACAAACCGCGAGCAGGTGCCTTTCTTGCGCTTGTATGTGCCGAGACTTGGAGCTGGCCAGCGCGCACCTTCCCGCTGTGTGTGCTGCTGTCCGCAAACAGCCTCCAAACAAAGCAGGGCACTAAGGCAAGAGAACTAAGCGCCCCAGGAGGGAATCTGCCTGCGAGGGAAGCTGTGCAGCACATCCCTTGTTCCGCTCGCCACTTCCCTGACTCTTAGGCAAAGCCCATCTCAGCTGGCTTGTAGGCGTGCCTCCGTGCTCAGAAGCAGCCCCGTGGCAGGTAGGACAGTGCGAGATGTCTTCTGGGCACGCAGCATGCTGCTTCCCATGCCCAGGACAAACTGCGAGCAGGTGCCTCGCTTGCGCTTCTATGTGCCGAGACTTGGAGCTGGCCAGCGCGCACCTTCCCGCTGTGTGTGCTGCTGTCCGCAAACAGCCTCCAAACAAAGCAGGGCGCTAAGGCAAGAGAACTAAGAGCCCCAGGAGGGAATCTGCCTGCGAGGGAAGCTGTGCAGCACATCCCTTGTTCCACTCGCCACTTCCCTCACTCTTAGGCAAAGCCCATCTCAGCTGGCTTGGAGGCGTGCCTCCGTGCTCAGAAGCAGCCCCGTGGCAGGTAGGACAGTGCGAGATGTCTTCTGGGCACGCAGCATGCTGCTTCCCATGCCCGGGACAAACCGCGAGCAGGTGCCTCGCTTGCGCTTCTATGTGCCGAGACTTGGAGCTGGCCAGCGCGCACCTTCCCGCTGTGTGTGCTGCTGTCCGCAAACAGCCTCCAAACAAAGCAGGGCACTAAGGCAGGAGAACTAAGAGCCCCAGGAGGGAATCTGCCTGCGAGGGAACCTGTGCAGCACATCCCTTGTTCCGCTCGCCACTTCCCTGACTCTTTGGCAAAGCCCATCTCAGCTGGCTTGTAGGCGTGCCTCCGTGCTCAGAAGCAGCCCCGAGGAAGGCAGGACAGTGCGGGATGTTTTCTGGGCACGCAGCATGCTGCTTCCCATGCCCGGGACAAACCGCGAGCAGGTGCCTGGCTTGCGCTTCAATCTGCCGAGACTTGGAGCTGGCCAGCGCGCACCTTCCCGCTGTGTGTGCTGCTGTCCGCAAACAGCCTCCAAACAAAGCAGGGCACTAAGGCAAGAGAAGTAAGCGCCCCAGGAGGGAATCTGCCTGCGAGGGAAGCTGTGCAGCACATCCCTTGTTCCGCTCGCCACTTCCCTGACTCTTAGGCAAAGCCCATCTCAGCTGGCTTGTAGGTGTGCCTCCGTGCTCAGAAGCAGCCCCGAGGAAGGCAGGACAGTGCGGGATGTCTTCTGGGCACGCAGCATGCTGCTTCCCATGCCCGGGACAAACCGCGAGCAGGTGCCTCGCTTGCGCTTCTATGTGCCGAGAATTGGAGCTGGCCAGCGTGCACCTTCCCGCTGTGTGTGCTGCTGTCCGCAAACAGCCTCCAAACAAAGCAGGGCACTAAGGCAAGAGAACTAAGAGCCCCAGGAGGGAATCTGCCTGCGAGGGAAGCTGTGCAGCACATCCCTTGTTCCACTCGCCACTTCCCTGACTCTTTGGCAAAGCCCATCTCAGCTGGCTTGTAGGCGTGCCTCTGTGCTCAGAAGCAGCCCCGTGGCAGGTAGGACAGTGCGAGATGTCTTCTGGGCACGCAGCATGCTGCTTCCCATGCCCAGGACAAACTGCGAGCAGGTGCCTGGCTTGCGCTTCTATGTGCCGAGACTTGGAGCTGGCCAGCGCACACCTTCCCGCTGTGTGTGCTGCTGTCCGCAAACAGCCTCAAAACAAAGCAGGGCGCTAAGGCAAGAGAACTAAGAGCCCCAGGAGGGAATCTGCCTGCGAGGGAAGCTGTGCAGCACATCCCTTGTTCTGCTCGCCACTTCCCTGACTCTTAGGCAAAGCCCATCTCAGCTGGCTTGTAGGTGTGCCTCCGTGCTCAGAAGCAGCCCCGTGGCAGGTAGGACAGTGCGAGATGTCTTCTGGGCACGCAGCATGCTGCTTCCTATGCCCGGGACAAACCGCGAGCAGGTGCCTCGCTTGCGCTTCAATCTGCCGAGACTTGGAGCTGGCCAGCGCGCACCTTCCCGCTGTGTGTGCTGCTGTCCGCAAAAAGCCTCAAAACAAAGCAGGGCGCTAAGGCAAGAGAACTAAGAGCCCCAGGAGGGAATCTGCCTGCGAGGGAAGCTGTGCAGCACATCCCTTGTTCCGCTCGCCACTTCCCTGACTCTTAGGCAAAGCCCATCTCAGCTGGCTTGTAGGTGTGCCTCCGTGCTCAGAAGCAGCCCCGAGGAAGGCAGGACAGTGCGGGATGTCTTCTGGGCACGCAGCATGCTGCTTCCCATGCCCGGGACAAACTGCGAGCAGGTGCCTCGCTTGCGCTTCTATGTGCTGAGACTTGGAGCTGACCAGCGCGCACCTTCCCGCTGTGTGTGCTGCTGTCCGCAAACAGCCTCCAAACAAAGCAGGGCACTAAGGCAAGAGAAGTAAGTGCCCCAGGAGGGAATCTGCCTGCGAGGGAAGCTGTGCAGCACATCCCTTGTTCCACTCGCCACTTCCCTGACTCTTAGGCAAAGCCCATCTCAGCTTGCTTGTAGGCGTGCCTCCGTGCTCAGAAGCAGCCCCGTGGCAGGTAGGACAGTGCGGGATGTCTTCTGGGCACGCAGCATGCTGCTTCCCATGCCCGGGACAAACCGCGAGCAGGTGCCTGGCTTGCGCTTGTATGTGCCGAGACTTGGAGCTGGCCAGCGCGCATCTTCCCGCTGTGTGTGCTGCTGTCCGCAAACAGCCTCAAAACAAAGCAGGGCGCTAAGGCAAGAGAACTAAGAGCCCCAGGAGGGAATCTGCCTGCGAGGGAAGCTGTGCAGCACATCCCTTGTTCCGCTCGCCACTTCCCTCACTCTTAGGCAAAGCCCATCTCAGCTTGCTTGTAGGTGTGCCTCCGTGCTCAGAAGCAGCCCCGAGGAAGGCAGGACAGTGCGGGATGTCTTCTGGGCACGCAGCATGCTGCTTCCCATGCCCGGGACAAACCGCGAGCAGGTGCCTCGCTTGCGCTTCTATGTGCCGAGACTTGGAGCTGGCCAGCGTGCACCTTCCCGCTGTGTGTGCTGCTGTCCGCAAACAGCCTCCAAACAAAGCAGGGCACTAAGGCAAGAGAACTAAGAGCCCCAGGAGGGAATCTGCCTGCGAGGGAAGCTGTGCAGCACATCCCTTGTTCCACTCGCCACTTCCCTGACTCTTTGGCAAAGCCCATCTCAGCTGGCTTGTAGGTGTGCCTCCGTGCTCAGAAGCAGCCCCGAGGAAGGCAGGACAGTGCGGGATGTCTTCTGGGCACGCAGCATGCTGCTTCCCATGCCCGGGACAAACCGCGAGCAGGTGCCTTTCTTGCGCTTGTATGTGCCGAGACTTGGAGCTGGCCAGCGCGCATCTTCCCGCTGTGTGTGCTGCTGTCCGCAAACAGCCTCCAAACAAAGCAGGGCGCTAAGGCAAGAGAACTAAGAGCCCCAGGAGGGAATCTGCCTGCGAGGGAAGCTGTGCAGCACATCCCTTGTTCCGCTCGCCACTTCCCTGACTCTTTGGCAAAGCCCATCTCAGCTGGCTTGTAGGTGTGCCTCCGTGCTCAGAAGCAGCCCCGTGGCAGGTAGGACAGTGCGGGATGTCTTCTGGGCACGCAGCATGCTGCTTCCCATGCCCGGGACAAACCGCGAGCAGGTGCCTCGCTTGCGCTTCTATGTGCCGAGAATTGGAGCTGACCAGCGCGCACCTTCCCGCTGTGTGTGCTGCTGTCCGCAAACAGCCTCCAAACAAAGCAGGGCACTAAGGCAAGAGAAGTAAGCGCCCCAGGAGGGAATCTGCCTGCGAGGGAAGCTGTGCAGCACATCCCTTGTTCCGCTCGCCACTTCCCTGACTCTTTGTCAAAGCCCATCTCAGCTGGCTTGTTGGCGTGCCTCCGTGCTCAGAAGCAGCCCCGTGGCAGGTAGGACAGTGCGAGATGTCTTCTGGGCACGCAGCATGCTGCTTCCCATGCCCAGGAGAAACTGCGAACAGGTGCCTGGCTTGCGCTTCTATGTGCCGAGACTTGGAGCTGGCCAGCGCGCACCTTCCCGCTGTGTGTGCTGCTGTCCGCAAACAGCCTCCAAACAAAGCAGGGCACTAAGGCAGGAGAACTAAGAGCCCCAGGAGGGAATCTGCCTGCGAGGGAAGCTGTGCAGCACATCCCTTGTTCCGCTCGCCACTTCCCTGACTCTTTGGCAAAGCCCATCTCAGCTGGCTTGTAGGCGTGCCTCCGTGCTCAGAAGCAGCCCCGTGGCAGGCAGGACAGTGCGGGATGTCTTCTGGGCACGCAGCATGCTGCTTCCCATGCCCGGGACAAACCGCGAGCAGGTGCCTGGCTTGCGCTTCAATCTGCCGAGACTTGGAGCTGACCAGCGCGCACCTTCCCGCTGTGTGTGCTGCTGTCCGCAAATAGCCTCCAAACAAAGCAGGGCACTAAGGCAAGAGAAGTAAGCGCCCCAGGAGGGAATCTGCCTGCGAGGGAAGCTGTGCAGCACATCCCTTGTTCCGCTCGCCACTTCCCTGACTCTTTGGCAAAGCCCATCTCAGCTTGCTTGTAGGCGTGCCTCCGTGCTCAGAAGCAGCCCCGAGGAAGGCAGGACAGTGCGGGATGTCTTCTGGGCACGCAGCATGCTGCTTCCCATGCCCGGGACAAATTGCGAGCAGGTGCCTCGCTTGCGCTTCAATCTGCCGAGACTTGGAGCTGGCCAGCGCGCACCTTCCCGCTGTGTGTGCTGCTGTCCGCAAACAGCCTCCAAACAAAGCAGGGCGCTAAGGCGGGAGAACTAAGAGCCCCAGGAGGGAATCTGCCTGCGAGGGAAGCTGTGCAGCACATCCCTTGTTCCGCTCGCCACTTCCCTGACTCTTAGGCAAAGCCCATCTCAGCTGGCTTGTAGGCATGCCTCCGTGCTCAGAAGCAGCCCCGTGGCAGGCAGGACAGTGCGAGATGTCTTCTGGGCACGCAGCATGCTGCTTCCCATGCCCGGGACAAACCGCGAGCAGGTGCCTGGCTTGCGCTTCAATCTGCCGAGACTTGGAGCTGGCCAGCGCGCACCTTCCCGCTGTGTGTGCTGCTGTCCGCAAACAGCCTCCAAACAAAGCAGGGCACTAAGGCAAGAGAACTAAGAGCCCCAGGAGAGAATCTGCCTGCGAGGGAAGCTGTGCAGCACATCCCTTGTTCCGCTCGCCACTTCCCTGACTCTTAGGCAAAGCCCATCTCAGCTGGCTTGTAGGCGTGCCTCCGTGCTCAGAAGCAGCCCCGAGGAAGGCAGGACAGTGCGGGATGTCTTCTGGGCACGCAGCATGCTGCTTCCCATGCCCGGGACAAACTGCGAGCAGGTGCCTCGCTTGCGCTTCAATCTGCCGAGACTTGGAGCTGGCCAGCGCGCACCTTCCCGCTGTGTGTGCTGCTGTCCGCAAACAGCCTCCAAACAAAGCAGGGCACTAAGGCAAGAGAACTAAGTGCCCCAGGAGGGAATCTGCCTGCGAGGGAAGCTGTGCAGCACATCCCTTGTTCCACTCGCCACTTCCCTGACTCTTTGGCAAAGCCCATCTCAGCTGGCTTGTAGGTGTGCCTCCGTGCTCAGAAGCAGCCCCGAGGAAGGCAGGACAGTGCGGGATGTCTTCTGGGCACGCAGCATGCTGCTTCCCATGCCCGGGACAAATTGCGAGCAGGTGCCTCGCTTGCGCTTCAATCTGCCGAGACTTGGAGCTGGCCAGCGCGCACCTTCCCGCTGTGTGTGCTGCTGTCCGCAAACAGCCTCCAAACAAAGCAGGGCGCTAAGGCAGGAGAACTAAGAGCCCCAGGAGGGAATCTGCCTGCGAGGGAAGCTGTGCAGCACATCCCTTGTTCCGCTCGCCACTTCCCTGACTCTTAGGCAAAGCCCATCTCAGCTGGCTTGTAGGCGTGCCTCCGTGCTCAGAAGCAGCCCCGTGGCAGGTAGGACAGTGCGAGATGTCTTCTGGGCACGCAGCATGCTGCTTCCCATGCCCGGGACAAACCGCGAGCAGGTGCCTCTCTTGCGCTTCTATGTGCCGAGAATTGGAGCTGGCCAGCGCGCACCTTCCCGCTGTGTGTGCTGCTGTCCGCAAACAGCCTCCAAACAAAGCAGGGCACTAAGGCAGGAGAACTAAGAGCCCCAGGAGGGAATCTGCCTGCGAGGGAAGCTGTGCAGCACATCCCTTGTTCCGCTCGCCACTTCCCTGACTCTTTGGCAAAGCCCATCTCAGCTGGCTTGTAGGTGTGCCTCCGTGCTCAGAAGCAGCCCCGAGGAAGGCAGGACAGTGCGGGATGTCTTCTGGGCACGCAGCATGCTGCTTCCCATGCCCGGGACAAACCGCGAGCAGGTGCCTCGCTTGCGCTTCAATCTGCCGAGACTTGGAGCTGGCCAGCGCGCACCTTCCCGCTGTGTGTGCTGCTGTCCGCAAATAGCCTCCAAACAAAGCAGGGCACTAAGGCAAGAGAAGTAAGCGCCCCAGGAGGGAATCTGCCTGCGAGGGAAGCTGTGCAGCACATCCCTTGTTCCGCTCGCCACTTCCCTGACTCTTTGGCAAAGCCCATCTCAGCTTGCTTGTAGGCGTGCCTCCGTGCTCAGAAGCAGCCCCAAGGAAGGCAGGACAGTGCGGGATGTCTTCTGGGCACGCAGCATGCTGCTTCCCATGCCCGGGACAAATTGCGAGCAGGTGCCTCGCTTGCGCTTCAATCTGCCGAGACTTGGAGCTGGCCAGCGCGCACCTTCCCGCTGTGTGTGCTGCTGTCCGCAAACAGCCTCCAAACAAAGCAGGGCGCTAAGGCAGGAGAACTAAGAGCCCCAGGAGGGAATCTGCCTGCGAGGGAAGCTGTGCAGCACATCCCTTGTTCCGCTCGCCACTTCCCTGACTCTTAGGCAAAGCCCATCTCAGCTGGCTTGTAGGCATGCCTCCGTGCTCAGAAGCAGCCCCGTGGCAGGCAGGACAGTGCGAGATGTCTTCTGGGCACGCAGCATGCTGCTTCCCATGCCCGGGACAAAACGCGAGCAGGTGCCTGGCTTGCGCTTCAATCTGCCGAGACTTGGAGCTGGCCAGCGCGCACCTTCCCGCGGTGTGTGCTGCTGTCCGCAAACAGCCTCCAAACAAAGCAGGGCACTAAGGCAAGAGAACTAAGCGCCCCAGGAGGGAATCTGCCTGCGAGGGAAGCTGTGCAGCACATCCCTTGTTCCACTCGCCACTTCCCTCACTCTTAGGCAAAGCCCATCTCAGCTTGCTTGTAGGTGTGCCTCCATGTTCAGAAGCAGCCCCGAGGAAGGCAGGACAGTGCGGGATGTCTTCTGGGCACGCAGCATGCTGCTTCCCATGCCCGGGACAAACCGCGAGCAGGTGCCTGGATTGCGCTTCTATGTGCCGAGACTTGGAGCTGACCAGCGCGCACCTTCCCGCTGTGTGTGCTGCTGTCCGCAAACAGCCTCCAAACAAAGCAGGGCACTAAGGCAGGAGAACTAAGAGCCCCAGGAGGGAATCTGCCTGCGAGGGAAGCTGTGCAGCACATCCCTTGTTCCGCTCGCCACTTCCCTGACTCTTAGGCAAAGCCCATCTCAGCTGGCTTGTAGGCGTGCCTCCGTGCTCAGAAGCAGCCCCGTGGCAGGTAGGACAGTGCGAGATGTCTTCTGGGCACGCAGCATGCTGCTTCCCATGCCCGGGACAAACCGCGAGCAGGTGCCTCGCTTGCGCTTCTATGTGCCGAGAATTGGAGCTGGCCAGCGCGCACCTTCCCGCTGTGTGTGCTGCTGTCCGCAAACAGCCTCCAAACAAAGCAGGGCACTAAGGCAGGAGAACTAAGAGCCCCAGGAGGGAATCTGCCTGCGAGGGAAGCTGTGCAGCACATCCCTTGTTCCGCTCGCCACTTCCCTGACTCTTTGGCAAAGCCCATCTCAGCTGGCTTGTAGGTGTGCCTCCGTGCTCAGAAGCAGCCCCGAGGAAGGCAGGACAGTGCGGGATGTCTTCTGGGCACGCAGCATGCTGCTTCCCATGCCCGGGACAAACTGCGAGCAGGTGCCTCGCTTGCGCTTCAATCTGCTGAGACTTGGAGCTGGCCAGCGCGCACCTTCCCGCTGTGTGTGCTGCTGTCCGCAAACAGCCTCCAAACAAAGCAGGGCACTAAGGCAAGAGAACTAAGTGCCCCAGGAGGGAATCTGCCTGCGAGGGAAGCTGTGCAGCCCATCCCTTGTTCCGCTCGCCACTTCCCTGACTCTTAGGCAAAGCCCATCTCAGCTGGCTTGTAGGCGTGCCTCTGTGCTCAGAAGCAGCCCCGAGGAAGGCAGGACAGTGCGGGATGTCTTCTGGGCACGCAGCATGCTGCTTCCCATGCCCGGGACAAACCGCGAGCAGGTGCCTGGCTTGCGCTTCAATCTGCCGAGACTTGGAGCTGACCAGCGCGCACCTTCCCGCTGTGTGTGCTGCTGTCCGCAAACAGCCTCCAAAGAAAGCAGGGCACTAAGGCAAGAGAAGTAAGCGCCCCAGGAGGGAATCTGCCTGCGAGGGAAGCTGTGCAGCACATCCCTTGTTCCGCTCGCCACTTCCCTGACTCTTTGGCAAAGCCCATCTCAGCTGGCTTGTAGGCATGCCTCCGTGCTCAGAAGCAGCCCCGTGGCAGGTAGGACAGTGCGAGATGTCTTCTGGGCACGCAGCATGCTGCTTCCCATGCCCAGGACAAACTGCGAGCAGGTGCCTGGCTTGCGCTTCTATGTGCCGAGACTTGGAGCTGGCCAGCGCGCACCTTCCCGCTGTGTGTGCTGCTGTCCGCAAACAGCCTCAAAACAAAGCAGGGCGCTAAGGCAAGAGAACTAAGAGCTCCAGGAGGGAATCTGCCTGCGAGGGAAGCTGTGCAGCACATCCCTTGTTCCGCTCGCCACTTCCCTCACTCTTAGGCAAAGCCCATCTCAGCTGGCTTGTAGGCGTGCCTCCGTGCTCAGAAGCAGCCCCGTGGCAGGCAGGACAGTGCGAGATGTCTTCTGGGCACGCAGCATGCTGCTTCCCATGCCCGGGACAAACCGCGAGCAGGTGCCTCGCTTGCGCTTCAATCTGCCGAGACTTGGAGCTGGCCAGCACGCACCTTCCCGCTGTGTGTGCTGCTGTCCGCAAACAGCCTCCAAACAAAGCAGGGCACTAAGGCAAGAGAACTAAGCGCCCCAGGAGGGAATCTGCCTGCGAGGGAAGCTGTGCAGCACATCCCTTGTTCCACTCGCCACTTCCCTGACTCTTAGGCAAAGCCCATCTCAGCTGGCTTGTAGGTGTGCCTCCGTGTTCAGAAGCAGCCCCGAGGAAGGCAGGACAGTGCGGGATGTCTTCTGGGCACGCAGCATGCTGCTTCCCATGCCCGGGACAAACCGCGAGCAGGTGCCTCGCTTGCGCTTCAATCTGCCGAAACTTGGAGATGACCAGCGCGCACCTTCCCGCTGTGTGTGCTGCTGTCCGCAAATAGCCTCCAAACAAAGCAGGGCGCTAAGGCAGGAGAACTAAGAGCCCCAGGAGGGAATCTGCCTGCGAGGGAAGCTGTGCAGCACATCCCTTGTTCCGCTCGCCACTTCCCTGACTCTTAGGCAAAGCCCATCTCAGCTTGCTTGTAGGCGTGCCTCCGTGCTCAGAAGCAGCCCCGAGGAAGGCAGGACAGTGCGGGATGTCTTCTGGGCACGCAGCATGCTGCTTCCCATGCCCGGGACAAACTGCGAGCAGGTGCCTCGCTTGCGCTTCAATCTGCTGAGACTTGGAGCTGGCCAGCGCGCACCTTCCCGCTGTGTGTGCTGCTGTCCGCAAACAGCCTCCAAACAAAGCAGGGCACTAAGGCAAGAGAACTAAGCGCCCCAGGAGGGAATCTGCCTGCGAGGGAAGCTGTGCAGCACATCCCTTGTTCCACTCGCCACTTCCCTCACTCTTAGGCAAAGCCCATCTCAGCTTGCTTGTAGGTGTGCCTCCATGTTCAGAAGCAGCCCCGAGGAAGGCAGGACAGTGCGGGATGTCTTCTGGGCACGCAGCATGCTGCTTCCCATGCCCGGGACAAACCGCGAGCAGGTGCCTGGATTGCGCTTCTATGTGCCGAGACTTGGAGCTGACCAGCGCGCACCTTCCCGCTGTGTGTGCTGCTGTCCGCAAACAGCCTCCAAACAAAGCAGGGCACTAAGGCAAGAGAAGTAAGCGCCCCAGGAGGGAATCTGCCTGCGAGGGAAGCTGTGCAGCACATCCCTTGTTCCGCTCGCCACTTCCCTGACTCTTTGGCAAAGCCCATCTCAGCTGGCTTGTAGGCGTGCCTCCGTGCTCAGAAGCAGCCCCGTGGCAGGAAGGGCAGTGCGAGATGTCTTCTGGGCACGCAGCATGCTGCTTCCCATGCCCGGGACAAACCGCGAGCAGGTGCCTCGCTTGCGCTTCTATGTGCCGAGACTTGGAGCTGGCCAGCGTGCACCTTCCCGCTGTGTGTGCTGCTGTCCGCAAACAGCCTCCAAACAAAGCAGGGCACTAAGGCAAGAGAAGTAAGAGCCCCAGGAGGGAATCTGCCTGCGAGGGAAGCTGTGCAGCACATCCCTTGTTCCACTCGCCACTTCCCTGACTCTTAGGCAAAGCCCATCTCAGCTGGCTTGTAGGTGTGCCTCCGTGCTCAGAAGCAGCCCCGAGGAAGGCAGGACAGTGCGGGATGTCTTCTGGGCACGCAGCATGCTGCTTCCCATGCCCGGGACAAACCGCGAGCAGGTGCCTCGCTTGCGCTTCAATCTGCCGAGACTTGGAGCTGGCCAGCGCGCATCTTCCCGCTGTGTGTGCTGCTGTCCGCAAACAGCCTCAAAACAAAGCAGGGCGCTAAGGCAAGAGAACTAAGAGCCCCAGGAGGGAATCTGCCTGCGAGGGAAGCTGTGCAGCACATCCCTTGTTCCGCTCGCCACTTCCCTCACTCTTAGGCAAAGCCCATCTCAGCTTGCTTGTAGGTGTGCCTCCGTGCTCAGAAGCAGCCCCGAGGAAGGCAGGACAGTGCGGGATGTCTTCTGGGCACGCAGCATGCTGCTTCCCATGCCCGGGACAAACCGCGAGCAGGTGCCTCGCTTGCGCTTCTATGTGCCGAGACTTGGAGCTGGCCAGCGTGCACCTTCCCGCTGTGTGTGCTGCTGTCCGCAAACAGCCTCCAAACAAAGCAGGGCACTAAGGCAAGAGAACTAAGAGCCCCAGGAGGGAATCTGCCTGCGAGGGAAGCTGTGCAGCACATCCCTTGTTCCGCTCGCCACTTCCCTGACTCTTTGGCAAAGCCCATCTCAGCTGGCTTGTAGGCGTGCCTCTGTGCTCAGAAGCAGCCCCGTGGCAGGTAGGACAGTGCGAGATGTCTTCTGGGCACGCAGCATGCTGCTTCCCATGCCCAGGACAAACTGCGAGCAGGTGCCTGGCTTGCGCTTCTATGTGCCGAGACTTGGAGCTGGCCAGCGCGCACCTTCCCGCTGTGTGTGCTGCTGTCCGCAAACAGCCTCCAAACAAAGCAGGGCGCTAAGGCAAGAGAACTAAGAGCCCCAGGAGGGAATCTGCCTGCGAGGGAAGCTGTGCAGCACATCCCTTGTTCTGCTCGCCACTTCCCTGACTCTTAGGCAAAGCCCATCTCAGCTGGCTTGTAGGTGTGCCTCCGTGCTCAGAAGCAGCCCCGTGGCAGGTAGGACAGTGCGAGATGTCTTCTGGGCACGCAGCATGCTGCTTCCCATGCCCGGGACAAACCGCGAGCAGGTGCCTCGCTTGCGCTTCAATCTGCCGAGACTTGGAGCTGGCCAGCGCGCACCTTCCCGCTGTGTGTGCTGCTGTCCGCAAAAAGCCTCAAAACAAAGCAGGGCGCTAAGGCAAGAGAACTAAGAGCCCCAGGAGGGAATCTGCCTGCGAGGGAAGCTGTGCAGCACATCCCTTGTTCCGCTCACCACTTCCCTCACTCTTAGGCAAAGCCCATCTCAGCTTGCTTGTAGGTGTGCCTCCGTGCTAAGAAGCAGCCCCGAGGAAGGCAGGACAGTGCGGGATGTCTTCTGGGCACGCAGCATGCTGCTTCCCATGCCCGGGACAAACCGCGAGCAGGTGCCTCGCTTGCGCTTCTATGTGCCGAGACTTGGAGCTGACCAGCGCGCACCTTCCCGCTGTGTGTGCTGCTGTCCGCAAACAGCCTCCAAACAAAGCAGGGCACTAAGGCAAGAGAACTAAGCGCCCCAGGAGGGAATCTGCCTGCGAGGGAAGCTGTGCAGCACATCCCTTGTTCTGCTCGCCACTTCCCTGACTCTTTGGCAAAGCCCATCTCAGCTGGCTTGTAGGCGTGCCTCCGTGCTCAGAAGCAGCCCCGTGGCAGGTAGGACAGTGCGAGATGTCTTCTGGGCACGCAGCATGCTGCTTCCCATGCCCAGGACAAACTGCGAACAGGTGCCTGGCTTGCGCTTCTATGTGCCGAGACTTGGAGCTGGCCAGCGCGCACCTTCCCGCTGTGTGTGCTGCTGTCCGCAAACAGCCTCCAAACAAAGCAGGGCGCTAAGGCAAGAGAAGTAAGCGCCCCAGGAGGGAATCTGCCTGCGAGGGAAGCTGTGCAGTCATCCCTTGTTCCGCTCGCCACTTCCCTGACTCTTAGGCAAAGCCCATCTCAGCTGGCTTGTAGGCGTGCCTCCGTGCTCAGAAGCAGCCCCGTGGCAGGTAGGACAGTGCGAGATGTCTTCTGGGCACGCAGCATGCTGCTTCCCATGCCCGGGACAAACCGCGAGCAGGTGCCTCGCTTGCGCTTCTATGTGCCGAGAATTGGAGCTGGCCAGCGCGCACCTTCCCGCTGTGTGTGCTGCTGTCCGCAAACAGCCTCCAAACAAAGCAGGGCACTAAGGCAGGAGAACTAAGAGCCCCAGGAGGGAATCTGCCTGCGAGGGAAGCTGTGCAGCACATCCCTTGTTCCACTCGCCACTTCCCTGACTCTTAGGCAAAGCCCATCTCAGCTGGCTTGTAGGTGTGCCTCCGTGCTCAGAAGCAGCCCCGAGGAAGGCAGGACAGTGCGGGATGTCTTCTGGGCACGCAGCATGCTGCTTCCCATGCCCGGGACAAACCGCGAGCAGGTGCCTGGCTTGCGCTTCCATCTGCCTAGACTTGGAGCTGACCAGCGCGCACCTTCCCGCTGTGTGTGCTGCTGTCCGCAAATAGCCTCCAAACAAAGCAGGGCACTAAGGCAAGAGAAGTAAGCGGCCCAGGAGGGAATCTGCCTGCGAGGGAAGCTGTGCAGCACATCCCTTGTTCCGCTCGCCACTTCCCTCACTCTTTGGCAAAGCCCATCTCAGCTTGCTTGTAGGCGTGCCTCCGTGCTCAGAAGCAGCCCCGAGGAAGGCAGGACAGTGCGGGATGTCTTCTGGGCACGCAGCATGCTGCTTCCCATGCCCGGGACAAACCGCGAGCAGGTGCCTCGCTTGCGCTTCAATCTGCCGAGACTTGGAGCTGGCCAGCGCGCACCTTCCCGCTGTGTGTGCTGCTGTCCGCAAACAGCCTCCAAACAAAGCAGGGCACTAAGGCAAGAGAAGTAAGCGCCCCAGGAGGGAATCTGCCTGCGAGGGAAGCTGTGCAGCACATCCCTTGTTCCGCTCGCCACTTCCCTGACTCTTTGGCAAAGCCCATCTCAGCTGGCTTGTAGGCGTGCCTCCGTGCTCAGAAGCAGCCCCGTGGCAGGTAGGACAGTGCGAGATGTCTTCTGGGCACGCAGCATGCTGCTTCCCATGCCCAGGACAAACTGCGAACAGGTGCCTGGCTTGCGCTTCTATGTGCCGAGACTTGGAGCTGGCCAGCGCGCACCTTCCCGCTGTGTGTGCTGCTGTCCGCAAACAGCCTCCAAACAAAGCAGGGCGCTAAGGCAAGAGAACTAAGAGCCCCAGGAGGGAATCTGCCTGCGAGGGAAGCTGTGCAGCACATCCCTTGTTCCGCTCGCCACTTCCCTGACTCTTAGGCAAAGCCCATCTCAGCTGGCTTGTAGGCGTGCCTCCGTGCTCAGAAGCAGCCCCGTGGCAGGCAGGACAGTGCGAGATGTCTTCTGGGCACGCAGCATGCTGCTTCCCATGCCCGGGACAAACCGCGAGCAGGTGCCTCGCTTGCGCTTCAATCTGCCGAGACTTGGAGCTGGCCAGCGCGCACCTTCCCGCTGTGTGTGCTGCTGTCCGCAAACAGCCTCCAAACAAAGCAGGGCACTAAGGCAAGAGAACTAAGCGCCCCAGGAGGGAATCTGCCTGCGAGGGAAGCTGTGCAGCACATCCCTTGTTCCACTCGCCACTTCCCTGACTCTTAGGCAAAGCCCATCTCAGCTGGCTTGTAGGTGTGCCTCCGTGTTCAGAAGCAGCCCCGAGGAAGGCAGGACAGTGCGGGATGTCTTCTGGGCACGCAGCATGCTGCTTCCCATGCCCGGGACAAACCGCGAGCAGGTGCCTCGCTTGCGCTTCAATCTGCCGAGACTTGGAGCTGACCAGCGCGCACCTTCCCGCTGTGTGTGCTGCTGTCCGCAAATAGCCTCCAAACAAAGCAGGGACTAAGGCAAGAGAAGTAAGCGCCCCAGGAGGGAATCTGCCTGCGAGGGAAGCTGTGCAGGACATCCCTTGTTCCGCTCGCCACTCCCCTGACTCTTAGGCAAAGCCCATCTCAGCTGGCTTGTAGGCATGCCTCCGTGCTCAGAAGCAGCCCCGTGGCAGGCAGGACAGTGCGAGATGTCTTCTGGGCATGCAGCATGCTGCTTCCCATGCCCGGGACAAAACGCGAGCAGGTGCCTCGCTTGCGCTTCTATGTGCCGAGACTTGGAGCTGGCCAGCGCGCACCTTCCCGCTGTGTGTGCTGCTGTCCGCAAACAGCCTCCATACAAAGCAGGGCACTAAGGCAAGAGAACTAAGAGCCCCAGGAGGGAATCTGCCTGCGAGGGAAGCTGTGCAGCACATCCCTTGTTCTGCTCGCCACTT
The DNA here is from genome assembly GCF_028389875.1 of Rhea pennata. Classification (NCBI taxonomy): domain Eukaryota; kingdom Metazoa; phylum Chordata; class Aves; order Rheiformes; family Rheidae; genus Rhea; species Rhea pennata. The sequence continues at coordinate 200,429 of NW_026907699.1, read as the reverse complement.
CCCTGACTCTTAGGCAAAGCCCATCTCAGCTGGCTTGTAGGCGTGCCTCCGTGCTCAGAAGCAGCCCCGAGGAAGGCAGGACAGTGCGGGATGTCTTCTGGGCACGCAGCATGCTGCTTCCCATGCCCGGGACAAACTGCGAGCAGGTGCCTGGCTTGCGCTTCAATCTGCCGAGACTTGGAGCTGGCCAGCGCGCACCTTCCCGCTGTGTGTGCTGCTGTCCGCAAACAGCCTCCAAACAAAGCAGGGCACTAAGGCAAGAGAACTAAGAGCTCCAGGAGGGAATCTGCCTGCGAGGGAAGCTGTGCAGCACATCCCTTGTTCCTCTCGCCACTTCCCTGACTCTTAGGCAAAGCCCATCTCAGCTTGCTTGTAGGCGTGCCTCCGTGCTCAGAAGCAGCCCCGAGGAAGGCAGGACAGTGCGGGATGTCTTCTGGGCACGCAGCATGCTGCTTCCCATGCCCGGGACAAACTGCGAGCAGGTGCCTGGCTTGCGCTTCAATCTGCCGAGACTTGGAGCTGGCCAGCGCGCACCTTCCCGCTGTGTGTGCTGCTGTCCGCAAACAGCCTCCAAACAAAGCAGGGCACTAAGGCAAGAGAACTAAGAGCTCCAGGAGGGAATCTGCCTGCGAGGGAAGCTGTGCAGCACATCCCTTGTTCCTCTCGCCACTTCCCTGACTCTTAGGCAAAGCCCATCTCAGCTTGCTTGTAGGCGTGCCTCCGTGCTCAGAAGCAGCCCCGAGGAAGGCAGGACAGTGCGAGATGTCTTCTGGGCACGCAGCATGCTGCTTCCCATGCCCGGGACAAAACGCGAGCAGGTGCCTGGCTTGCGCTTCAATCTGCCGAGACTTGGAGCTGGCCAGCGCGCACCTTCCCGCTGTGTGTGCTGCTGTCCGCAAACAGCCTCCAAACAAAGCAGGGCACTAAGGCAAGAGAACTAAGCGCCCCAGGAGGGAATCTGCCTGCGAGGGAAGCTGTGCAGCACATCCCTTGTTCCACTCGCCACTTTCCTCACTCTTAGGCAAAGCCCATCTCAGCTTGCTTGTAGGTGTGCCTCCATGTTCAGAAGCAGCCCCGAGGAAGGCAGGACAGTGCGGGATGTCTTCTGGGCACGCAGCATGCTGCTTCCCATGCCCGGGACAAACCGCGAGCAGGTGCCTCGCTTGCGCTTCTATGTGCCGAGACTTGGAGCTGACCAGCGCGCACCTTCCCGCTGTGTGTGCTGCTGTCCGCAAACAGCCTCCAAACAAAGCAGGGCACTAAGGCAGGAGAACTAAGAGCCCCAGGAGGGAATCTGCCTGCAAGGGAAGCTGTGCAGCACATCCCTTGTTCCGCTCGCCACTTCCCTGACTCTTAGGCAAAGCCCATCTCAGCTGGCTTGGAGGCGTGCCTCCGTGCTCAGAAGCAGCCCCGTGGCAGGTAGGACAGTGCGAGATGTCTTCTGGGCACGCAGCATGCTGCTTCCCATGCCCGGGACAAACCGCGAGCAGGTGCCTGGCTTGCGCTTCAATCTGCCGAGACTTGGAGCTGGCCAGCACGCACCTTCCCGCTGTGTGTGCTGCTGTCCGCAAACAGCCTCCAAACAAAGCAGGGCACTAAGGCAAGAGAACTAAGAGCCCCAGGAGAGAATCTGCCTGCGAGGGAAGCTGTGCAGCACATCCCTTGTTCCGCTCGCCACTTCCCTCACTCTTAGGCAAAGCCCATCTCAGCTGGCTTGTAGGCGTGCCTCCGTGCTCAGAAGCAGCCCCGAGGAAGGCAGGACAGTGCGGGATGTCTTCTGGGCACGCAGCATGCTGCTTCCCATGCCCAGGACAAATTGCGAGCAGGTGCCTCGCTTGCGCTTCAATCTGCCGAGACTTGGAGCTGGCCAGCGCGCACCTTCCCGCTGTGTGTGCTGCTGTCCGCAAACAGCCTCCAAACAAAGCAGGGCACTAAGGCAAGAGAAGTAAGTGCCCCAGGAGGGAATCTGCCTGCGAGGGAAGCTGTGCAGCACATCCCTTGTTCCACTCGCCACTTCCCTCACTCTTAGGCAAAGCCCATCTCAGCTGGCTTGTAGGTGTGCCTCCATGTTCAGAAGCAGCCCCGAGGAAGGCAGGACAGTGCGGGATGTCTTCTGGGCACGCAGCATGCTGCTTCCCATGCCCGGGACAAACTGCGAGCAGGTGCCTGGATTGCGCTTCTATGTGCCGAGACTTGGAGCTGACCAGCGCGCACCTTCCCGCTGTGTGTGCTGCTGTCCGCAAACAGCCTCCAAACAAAGCAGGGCACTAAGGCAGGAGAACTAAGAGCCCCAGGAGGGAATCTGCCTGCGAGGGAAGCTGTGCAGCACATCCCTTGTTCCGCTCGCCACTTCCCTCACTCTTAGGCAAAGCCCATCTCAGCTGGCTTGTAGGCGTGCCTCCGTGCTCAGAAGCAGCCCCGTGGCAGGTAGGACAGTGCGAGATGTCTTCTGGGCACGCAGCATGCTGCTTCCCATGCCCGGGACAAACCGCGAGCAGGTGCCTCGCTTGCACTTCTATGTGCCGAGACTTGGAGCTGGCCAGCGCGCACCTTCCCGCTGTGTGTGCTGCTGTCCGCAAACAGCCTCCAAACAAAGCAGGGCGCTAAGGCAGGAGAACTAAGAGCCCCAGGAGGGAATCTGCCTGCGAGGGAAGCTTTGCAGCACATCCCTTGTTCCGCTCGCCACTTCCCTGACTCTTAGGCAAAGCCCATCTCAGCTGGCTTGTAGGCGTGCCTCCGTGCTCAGAAGCAGCCCCGAGGAAGGCAGGACAGTGCGGGATGTCTTCTGGGCACGCAGCATGCTGCTTCCCATGCCCAGGACAAATTGCGAGCAGGTGCCTCGCTTGCGCTTCAATCTGCCGAGACTTGGAGCTGGCCAGCGCGCACCTTCCCGCTGTGTGTGCTGCTGTCCGCAAACAGCCTCCAAACAAAGCAGGGCACTAAGGCAAGAGAAGTAAGTGCCCCAGGAGGGAATCTGCCTGCGAGGGAAGCTGTGCAGCACATCCCTTGTTCCGCTCGCCACTTCCCTCACTCTTAGGCAAAGCCCATCTCAGCTGGCTTGTAGGCGTGCCTCCGTGCTCAGAAGCAGCCCCGAGGAAGGCAGGACAGTGCGGGATGTCTTCTGGGCACGCAGCATGCTGCTTCCCATGCCCAGGACAAATTGCGAGCAGGTGCCTCGCTTGCGCTTCAATCTGCCGAGACTTGGAGCTGGCCAGCGCGCACCTTCCCGCTGTGTGTGCTGCTGTCCGCAAACAGCCTCCAAACAAAGCAGGGCACTAAGGCAAGAGAAGTAAGTGCCCCAGGAGGGAATCTGCCTGCGAGGGAAGCTGTGCAGCACATCCCTTGTTCCGCTCGCCACTTCCCTCACTCTTAGGCAAAGCCCATCTCAGCTGGCTTGTAGGCGTGCCTCCGTGCTCAGAAGCAGCCCCGTGGCAGGCAGGACAGTGCGAGATGTCTTCTGGGCACGCAGCATGCTGCTTCCCATGCCCGGGACAAACCGCGAGCAGGTGCCTCGCTTGCGCTTCAATCTGCCGAGACTTGGAGCTGGCCAGCGCGCACCTTCCCGCTGTGTGTGCTGCTGTCCGCAAACAGCCTCCAAACAAAGCAGGGCACTAAGGCAAGAGAACTAAGCGCCCCAGGAGGGAATCTGCCTGCGAGGGAAGCTGTGCAGCACATCCCTTGTTCCACTCGCCACTTCCCTGACTCTTACGCAAAGCCCATCTCAGCTTGCTTGTAGGTGTGCCTCCATGTTCAGAAGCAGCCCCGAGGAAGGCAGGACAGTGCGGGATGTCTTCTGGGCACGCAGCATGCTGCTTCCCATGCCCGGGACAAACCGCGAGCAGGTGCCTGGCTTGCGCTTCAATCTGCCGAGACTTGGAGCTGACCAGCGCGCACCTTCCCGCTGTGTGTGCTGCTGTCCACAAACAGCCTCCAAACAAAGCAGGGCACTAAGGCAGGAGAACTAAGAGCCCCAGGAGGGAATCTGCCTGCGAGGGAAGCTGTGCAGCACATCCCTTGTTCCGCTCGCCACTTCCCTGACTCTTAGGCAAAGCCCATCTCAGCTGGCTTGTAGGCGTGCCTCCGTGCTCAGAAGCAGCCCCGTGGCAGGTAGGACAGTGCGAGATGTCTTCTGGGCACGCAGCATGCTGCTTCCCATGCCCGGGACAAACCGCGAGCAGGTGCCTCGCTTGCACTTCTATGTGCCGAGAATTGGAGCTGGCCAGCGCGCACCTTCCCGCTGTGTGTGCTGCTGTCCGCAAACAGCCTCCAAACAAAGCAGGGCACTAAGGCAGGAGAACTAAGAGCCCCAGGAGGGAATCTGCCTGCGAGGGAAGCTGTGCAGCACATCCCTTGTTCCGCTCGCCACTTCCCTGACTCTTTGGCAAAGCCCATCTCAGCTGGCTTGTAGGTGTGCCTCCGTGCTCAGAAGCAGCCCCGAGGAAGGCAGGACAGTGCGGGATGTCTTCTGGGCACGCAGCATGCTGCTTCCCATGCCCGGGACAAACCGCGAGCAGGTGCCTCGCTTGCGCTTCAATCTGCCGAGACTTGGAGCTGACCAGCGCGCACCTTCCCGCTGTGTGTGCTGCTGTCCGCAAATAGCCTCCAAACAAAGCAGGGCACTAAGGCAAGAGAACTAAGCGCCCCAGGAGGGAATCTGCCTGCGAGGGAAGCTGTGCAGCACATCCCTTGTTCCGCTCGCCACTTCCCTGACTCTTAGGCAAAGCCCATCTCAGCTTGCTTGTAGGCGTGCCTCCGTGCTCAGAAGCAGCCCCGAGGAAGGCAGGACAGTGCGGGATGTCTTCTGGGCACGCAGCATGCTGCTTCCCATGCCCGGGACAAATTGCGAGCAGGTGCCTCGCTTGCGCTTCAATCTGCCGAGACTTGGAGCTGGCCAGCGCGCACCTTCCCGCTGTGTGTGCTGCTGTCCGCAAACAGCCTCCAAACAAAGCAGGGCGCTAAGGCAGGAGAACTAAGAGCCCCAGGAGGGAATCTGCCTGCGAGGGAAGCTGTGCAGCACATCCCTTGTTCCGCTCGCCACTTCCCTGACTCTTAGGCAAAGCCCATCTCAGCTGGCTTGTAGGCATGCCTCCGTGCTCAGAAGCAGCCCCGTGGCAGGTAGGACAGTGCGAGATGTCTTCTGGGCACGCAGCATGCTGCTTCCCATGCCCGGGACAAAACGCGAGCAGGTGCCTGGCTTGCGCTTCAATCTGCCGAGAATTGGAGCTGGCCAGCGCGCACCTTCCCGCTGTGTGTGCTGCTGTCCGCAAACAGCCTCCAAACAAAGCAGGGCACTAAGGCAAGAGAACTAAGAGCCCCAGGAGAGAATCTGCCTGCGAGGGAAGCTGTGCAGCACATCCCTTGTTCCGCTCGCCACTTCCCTGACTCTTAGGCAAAGCCCATCTCAGCTGGCTTGTAGGCGTGCCTCCGTGCTCAGAAGCAGCCCCGAGGAAGGCAGGACAGTGCAGGATGTCTTCTGGGCACGCAGCATGCTGCTTCCCATGCCCAGGACAAATTGCGAGCAGGTGCCTGGCTTGCGCTTCAATCTGCCGAGACTTGGAGCTGGCCAGCACGCACCTTCCCGCTGTGTGTGCTGCTGTCCGCAAACAGCCTCCAAACAAAGCAGGGCACTAAGGCAAGAGAAGTAAGTGCCCCAGGAGGGAATCTGCCTGCGAGGGAAGCTGTGCAGCACATCCCTTGTTCCGCTCGCCACTTCCCTCACTCTTAGGCAAAGCCCATCTCAGCTTGCTTGTAGGTGTGCCTCCATGTTCAGAAGCAGCCCCGAGGAAGGCAGGACAGTGCGGGATGTCTTCTGGGCACGCAGCATGCTGCTTCCCATGCCCGGGACAAACCGCGAGCAGGTGCCTGGATTGCGCTTCTATGTGCCGAGACTTGGAGCTGACCAGCGCGCACCTTCCCGCTGTGTGTGCTGCTGTCCGCAAACAGCCTCCAAACAAAGCAGGGCACTAAGGCAGGAGAACTAAGAGCCCCAGGAGGGAATCTGCCTGCGAGGGAAGCTGTGCAGCACATCCCTTGTTCCGCTCGCCACTTCCCTGACTCTTAGGCAAAGCCCATCTCAGCTGGCTTGTAGGCGTGCCTCCGTGCTGAGAAGCAGCCCCGTGGCAGGCAGGACAGTGCGAGATGTCTTCTGGGCACGCAGCATGCTGCTTCCCATGCCCGGAACAAACCGAGAGCAGGTGCCTCGCTTGCCCTTCTATCTGCCGAGAATTGGAGCTGGCCAGCGCGCCCCTTCCCGCTGTGTGTGCTGCTGTCCGCAAACAGCCTCCATACAAAGCAGGGCACTAAGGCAAGAGAACTAAGAGCTCCAGGAGGGAATCTGCCTGCGAGGGAAGCTGTGCAGCACATCCCTTGTTCCACTCGCCACTTCCCTGACTCTTAGGCAAAGCCCATCTCAGCTTGCTTGTAGGCGTGCCTCCGTGCTCAGAAGCAGCCCCGAGGAAGGCAGGACAGTGCGGGATGTGTTCTGGGCACGCAGCATGCTGCTTCCCATGCCCGGGACAAACCGCGAGCAGGTGCCTCGCTTGCGCTTCTATGTGCCGAGACTTGGAGCTGGCCAGCGCGCACCTTCCCGCTGTGTGTGCTGCTGTCCGCAAACAGCCTCCATACAAAGCAGGGCACTAAGGTAAGAGAACTAAGAGCCCCAGGAGGGAATCTGCCTGCGAGGGAAGCTGTGCAGCACATCCCTTGTTCCGCTCGCCACTTCCCTGACTCTTAGGCAAAGCCCATCTCAGCTGGCTTGTAGGCGTGCCTCCGTGCTCAGAAGCAGCCCCGTGGCAGGCAGGACAGTGCGAGATGTCTTCTGGGCACGCAGCATGCTGCTTCCCATGCCCGGGACAAACCGCGAGCAGGTGCCTCGCTTGCGCTTCTATGTGCCGAGAATTGGAGCTGGCCAGCGCGCCCCTTCCCGCTGTGTGTGCTGCTGTCCGCAAACAGCCTCCAAACAAAGCAGGGCACTAAGGCAGGAGAACTAAGAGCCCCAGGAGGGAATCTGCCTGCGAGGGAAGCTGTGCAGCACATCCCTTGTTCCGCTCGCCACTTCCCTGACTCTTTGGCAAAGCCCATCTCAGCTGGCTTGTAGGTGTGCCTCCGTGCTCAGAAGCAGCCCTGTGGCAGGCAGGACAGTGCGGGATGTCTTCTGGGCACGCAGCATGCTGCTTCCCATGCCCGGGACAAACCGCGAGCAGGTGCCTCGCTTGCGCTTCAATCTGCCGAGACTTGGAGCTGACCAGCGCGCACCTTCCCGCTGTGTGTGCTGCTGTCCGCAAATAGCCTCCAAACAAAGCAGGGCACTAAGGCAAGAGAAGTAAGCGTCCCAGGAGGGAATCTGCCTGCGAGGGAAGCTGTGCAGCACATCCCTTGTTCCGCTCGCCACTTCCCTGACTCTTAGGCAAAGCCCATCTCAGCTGGCTTGTAGGCGTGCCTCCGTGCTCAGAAGCAGCCCCGAGGAAGGCAGGACAGTGCGAGATGTCTTCTGGGCACGCAGCATGCTGCTTCCCATGCCCGGGACAAACCGCGAGCAGGTGCCTGGCTTGCGCTTCTATGTGCCGAGACTTGTAGCTGGCCAGCGCGCACCTTCCCGCTGTGTGTGCTGCTGTCCGCAAACAGCCTCCATACAAAGCAGGGCACTAAGGTAAGAGAACTAAGAGCCCCAGGAGGGAATCTGCCTGCGAGGGAAGCTGCGCAGCACATCCCTTGTTCTGCTCGCCACTTCCCTCACTCTTAGGCAAAGCCCATATCAGCTGGCTTGTAGGCGTGCCTCCGTGCTCAGAAGCAGCCCCGAGGAAGGCAGGACAGTGCGGGATGTCTTCTGGGCACGCAGCATGCTGCTTCCCATGCCCAGGACAAACTGCGAGCAGGTGCCTCGCTTGCGCTTCAATCTGCCGAGACTTGGAGCTGGCCAGCGCGCACCTTCCCGCTGTGTGTGCTGCTGTCTGCAAACAGCCTCCAAACAAAGCAGGGCACTAAGGCAAGAGAACTAAGAGCTCCAGGAGGGAATCTGCCTGCGAGGGAAGCTGTGCAGCACATCCCTTGTTCCACTCGCCACTTCCCTGACTCTTAGGCAAAGCCCATCTCAGCTTGCTTGTAGGCGTGCCTCCGTGCTCAGAAGCAGCCCCGAGGAAGGCAGGACAGTGCGGGATGTCTTCTGGGCACGCAGCATGCTGCTTCCCATGCCCGGGACAAATTGCGAGCAGGTGCCTCGCTTGCGCTTCAATCTGCCGAGACTTGGAGCTGGCCAGCGCGCACCTTCCCGCTGTGTGTGCTGCTGTCCGCAAACAGCCTCCAAACAAAGCAGGGCACTAAGGCAGGAGAACTAAGAGCCCCAGGAGGGAATCTGCCTGCGAGGGAAGCTGCGCAGCACATCCCTTGTTCTGCTCGCCACTTCCCTGACTCTTAGGCAAAGCCCATCTCAGCTGGCTTGTAGGCGTGCCTCCGTGCTCAGAAGCAGCCCCGTGGCAGGTAGGACAGTGCGAGATGTCTTCTGGGCACGCAGCATGCTGCTTCCCATGCCCGGGACAAACCGCGAGCAGGTGCCTGGCTTGCGCTTCAATCTGCCGAGACTTGGAGCTGGCCAGCGCGCACCTTCCCGCTGTGTGTGCTGCTGTCCGCAAACAGCCTCCAAACAAAGCAGGGCACTAAGGCAAGAGAACTAAGAGCCCCAGGAGGGAATCTGCCTGCGAGGGAAGCTGTGCAGCACATCCCTTGTTCCGCTCGCCACTTCCCTGACTCTTTGGCAAAGCCCATCTCAGCTTGCTTGTAGGCATGCCTCCGTGCTCAGAAGCAGCCCCGAGGAAGGCAGGACAGTGCGGGATGTGTTCTGGGCACGCAGCATGCTGCTTCCCATGCCCGGGACAAACCGCGAGCAGGTGCCTCGCTTGCGCTTCTATGTGCCGAGACTTGGAGCTGGCCAGCGCGCACCTTCCCGCTGTGTGTGCTGCTGTCCGCAAACAGCCTCCATACAAAGCAGGGCACTAAGGTAAGAGAACTAAGAGCCCCAGGAGGGAATCTGCCTGCGAGGGAAGCTGTGCAGCACATCCCTTGTTCCGCTCGCCACTTCCCTGACTCTTAGGCAAAGCCCATCTCAGCTTGCTTGTAGGCATGCCTCCGTGCTCAGAAGCAGCCCCGTGGCAGGCAGGACAGTGCGGGATGTCTTCTGGGCACGCAGCATGCTGCTTCCCATGCCCGGGACAAACCGCGAGCAGGTGCCTCGCTTGCGCTTCAATCTGCCGAGACTTGGAGCTGGCCAGCGCACAGCTTCCCGCTGTGTGTGCTGCTGTCCGCAAACAGCCTCCAAACAAAGCAGGGCACTAAGGCAGGAGAACTAAGAGCCCCAGGAGGGAATCTGCCTGCGAGGGAAGCTGTGCAGCACATCCCTTGTTCCGCTCGCCACTTCCCTCACTCTTAGGCAAAGCCCATCTCAGCTGGCTTGTAGGCGTGCCTCCGTGCTCAGAAGCAGCCCCGAGGAAGGCAGGACAGTGCGGGATGTCTTCTGGGCACGCAGCATGCTGCTTCCCATGCCCGGGACAAACTGCGAGCAGGTGCCTCGCTTGCGCTTCAATCTGCCGAGACTTGGAGCTGGCTAGCGCGCACCTTCCCGCTGTGTGTGCTGCTGTCCGCAAACAGCCTCCAAACAAAGCAGGGCACTAAGGCAAGAGAACTAAGAGCTCCAGGTGGGAATCTGCCTGCGAGGGAAGCTGTGCAGCACATCCCTTGTTCCACTCGCCACTTCCCTGACTCTTAGGCAAAGCCCATCTCAGCTTGCTTGTAGGTGTGCCTCCGTGCTCAGAAGCAGCCCCGAGGAAGGCAGGACAGTGCGGGATGTCTTCTGGGCACGCAGCATGCTGCTTCCCATGCCCGGGACAAAGTGCGAGCAGGTGCCTCGCTTGCGCTTCAATCTGCCGAGACTTGGAGCTGGCCAGCGCGCACCTTCCCGCTGTGTGTGCTGCTGTCCGCAAACAGCCTCCAAACAAAGCAGGGCTCTAAGGCAGGAGAACTAAGAGCCCCAGGAGGGAATCTGCCTGCAAGGGAAGCTGTGCAGCACATCCCTTGTTCCGCTCGCCACTTCCCTGACTCTTAGGCAAAGCCCATCTCAGCTTGCTTGTAGGCGTGCCTCCGTGCTCAGAAGCAGCCCCGAGGAAGGCAGGACAGTGCGGGATGTCTTCTGGGCACGCAGCATGCTGCTTCCCATGCCAAGGACAAATTGCGAGCAGGTGCCTGGCTTGCGCTTCAATCTGCCGAGACTTGGAGCTGGCCAGCACGCACCTTCCCGCTGTGTGTGCTGCTGTCCGCAAACAGCCTCCAAACAAAGCAGGGCACTAAGGCAAGAGAAGTAAGCGCCCCAGGAGGGAATCTGCCTGCGAGGGAAGCTGTGCAGCACATCCCTTGTTCCGCTCGCCACTTCCCTGACTCTTAGGCAAAGCCCATCTCAGCTGGCTTGTAGGCGTGCCTCCGTGCTCAGAAGCAGCCCCGTGGCAGGCAGGACAGTGCGAGATGTCTTCTGGGCACGCAGCATGCTGCTTCCCATGCCCGGGACAAACCGCGAGCAGGTGCCTCGCTTGCGCTTCAATCTGCCGAGACTTGGAGCTGGCCAGCACGCACCTTCCCGCTGTGTGTGCTGCTGTCCGCAAACAGCCTCCAAACAAAGCAGGGCACTAAGGCAAGAGAAGTAAGCGCCCCAGGAGGGAATCTGCCTGCGAGGGAAGCTGTGCAGCACATCCCTTGTTCCGCTCGCCACTTCCCTGACTCTTAGGCAAAGCCCATCTCAGCTGGCTTGTAGGCGTGCCTCCGTGCTCAGAAGCAGCCCCGTGGCAGGCAGGACAGTGCGAGATGTCTTCTGGGCACGCAGCATGCTGCTTCCCATGCCCGGGACAAACCGCGAGCAGGTGCCTGGCTTGCGCTTCTATGTGCCGAGACTTGGAGCTGGCCAGCGCGCCCCTTCCCGCTGTGTGTGCTGCTGTCCGCAAACAGCCTCCAAACAAAGCAGGGCACTAAGGCAAGAGAACTAAGAGCCCCAGGAGGGAATCTGCCTGCGAGGGAAGCTGTGCAGCACATCCCTTGTTCCGCTCGCCACTTCCCTGACTCTTAGGCAAAGCCCATCTCAGCTGGCTTGTAGGCATGCCTCCGTGCTCAGAAGCAGCCCCGTGGCAGGCAGGACAGTGCGGGATGTCTTCTGGGCACACAGCATGCTGCTTGCCATGCCCGGGACAAATTGCGAGCAGGTGCCTCGCTTGCGCTTCTATGTGCCGAGACTTGGAGCTGGCCAGCGCGCACCTTCCCGCTGTGTGTGCTGCTGTCCGCAAACAGCCTCCAAACAAAGCAGGGCACTAAGGCAAGAGAACTAAGCGCCCCAGGAGGGAATCTGCCTGCGAGGGAAGCTGTGCAGCACATCCCTTGTTCCACTCGCCACTTCCCTCACTCTTAGGCAAAGCCCATCTCAGCTGGCTTGTAGGCATGCCTCCGTGCTCAGAAGCAGCCCCGTGGCAGGCAGGACAGTGCGGGATGTCTTCTGGGCACGCAGCATGCTGCTTCCCATGCCCAGGACAAATTGCGAGCAGGTGCCTCGGTTGCGCTTCAATCTGCCGAGACTTGGAGCTGGCCAGCGCGCACCTTCCCGCTGTGTGTGCTGCTGTCCGCAAACAGCCTCCAAACAAAGCAGGGCACTAAGGCAAGAGAACTAAGAGCCCCAGGAGGGAATCTGCCTGCGAGGGAAGCTGTGCAGCACATCCCTTGTTCCGCTCGCCACTTCCCTGACTCTTAGGCAAAGCCCATCTCAGCTGGCTTGTAGGCGTGCCTCCGTGCTCAGAAGCAGCCCCGAGGAAGGCAGGACAGTGCGGGATGTCTTCTGGGCACGCAGCATGCTGCTTCCCATGCCCGGGACAAACCGCGAGCAGGTGCCTCGCTGCGCTTCTATGTGCCGAGACTTGGAGCTGACCAGCGCGCACCTTCCCGCTGTGTGTGCTGCTGTCCGCAAACAGCCTCCAAACAAAGCAGGGCACTAAGGCAGGAGAACTAAGAGCCCCAGGAGGGAATCTGCCTGCGAGGGAACCTGTGCAGCACATCCCTTGTTCCGCTCGCCACTTCCCTGACTCTTAGGCAAAGCCCATCTCAGCTGGCTTGTAGGCGTGCCTCCGTGCTCAGAAGCAGCCCCGTGGCAGGTAGGACAGTGCGAGATGTCTTCTGGGCACGCAGCATGCTGCTTCCCATGCCCGGGACAAACCGCGAGCAGGTGCCTCGCTTGCGCTTCTATGTGCCGAGAATTGGAGCTGACCAGCGCGCACCTTCCCGCTGTGTGTGCTGCTGTCCGCAAACAGCCTCCAAACAAAGCAGGGCACTAAGGCAGGAGAACTAAGAGCCCCAGGAGGGAATCTGCCTGCGAGGGAAGCTGTGCAGCACATCCCTTGTTCCGCTCGCCACTTCCCTGACTCTTTGGCAAAGCCCATCTCAGCTGGCTTGTAGGCGTGCCTCCGTGCTCAGAAGCAGCCCCGAGGAAGGCAGGACAGTGCGGGATGTCTTCTGGGCACGCAGCATGCTGCTTCCCATGCCCGGGACAAACTGCGAGCAGGTGCCTCGCTTGCGCTTCAATCTGCCGAGACTTGGAGCTGGCTAGCGCGCACCTTCCCGCTGTGTGTGCTGCTGTCCGCAAACAGCCTCCAAACAAAGCAGGGCACTAAGGCAAGAGAACTAAGAGCTCCAGGAGGGAATCTGCCTGCGAGGGAAGCTGTGCAGCACATCCCTTGTTCCACTCGCCACTTCCCTCACTCTTAGGCAAAGCCCATCTCAGCTTGCTTGTAGGTGTGCCTCCGTGCTCAGAAGCAGCCCCGAGGAAGGCAGGACAGTGCGGGATGTCTTCTGGGCACGCAGCATGCTGCTTCCCATGCCCGGGACAAATTGCGAGCAGGTGCCTCGCTTGCGCTTCAATCTGCCGAGACTTGGAGCTGGCCAGCGCGCACCTTCCCGCTGTGTGTGCTGCTGTCCGCAAACAGCCTCCAAACAAAGCAGGGCTCTAAGGCAGGAGAACTAAGAGCCCCAGGAGGGAATCTGCCTGCGAGGGAAGCTGTGCAGCACATCCCTTGTTCCGCTCGCCACTTCCCTGACTCTTAGGCAAAGCCCATCTCAGCTGGCTTGTAGGCGTGCCTCCGTGCTCAGAAGCAGCCCCGTGGCAGGTAGGACAGTGCGAGATGTCTTCTGGGCACGCAGCATGCTGCTTCCCATGCCCGGGACAAACCGCGAGCAGGTGCCTCGCTTGCGCTTCTATGTGCCGAGAATTGGAGCTGACCAGCGCGCACCTTCCCGCTGTGTGTGCTGCTGTCCGCAAACAGCCTCCAAACAAAGCAGGGCACTAAGGCAAGAGAACTAAGAGCCCCAGGAGGGAATCTGCCTGCGAGGGAAGCTGTGCAGCACATCCCTTGTTCCGCTCGCCACTTCCCTGACTCTTTGGCAAAGCCCATCTCAGCTGGCTTGTAGGTGTGCCTCCATGCTCAGAAGCAGCCCCGAGGAAGGCAGGACAGTGCGGGATGTCTTCTGGGCACGCAGCATGCTGCTTCCCATGCCCGGGACAAACCGCGAGCAGGTACCTCGCTTGCGCTTCAATCTGCCGAGACTTGGAGCTGGCCAGCGCGCACCTTCCCGGTGTGTGTGCTGCTGTCCGCAAATAGCCTCCAAACAAAGCAGGGCACTAAGGCAAGAGAAGTAAGCGCCCCAGGAGGGAATCTGCCTGCGAGGGAAGCTGTGCAGCACATCCCTTGTTCCGCTCGCCACTTCCCTGACTCTTAGGCAAAGCCCATCTCAGCTGGCTTGTAGGCATGCCTCCGTGCTCAGAAGCAGCCCCGTGGCAGGCAGGACAGTGCGGGATGTCTTCTGGGCACGCAGCATGCTGCTTCCCATGCCCGGGACAAATTGCGAGCAGGTGCCTGGCTTGCGCTTCAATCTGCCGAGACTTGGAGCTGGCCAGCGCGCACCTTCCCGCTGTGTGTGCTGCTGTCCGCAAACAGCCTCCAAACAAAGCAGGGCACTAAGGCAGGAGAACTAAGAGCCCCAGGAGGGAATCTGCCTGCGAGGGAAGCTGTGCAGCACATCCCTTGTTCCACTCGCCACTTCCCTCACTCTTAGGCAAAGCCCATCTCAGCTGGCTTGTAGGCGTGCCTCCGTGCTCAGAAGCAGCCCCGAGGAAGGCAGGACAGTGCGGGATGTCTTCTGGGCACGCAGCATGCTGCTTCCCATGCCCGGGACAAACTGCGAGCAGGTGCCTCGCTTGCGCTTCAATCTGCCGAGACTTGGAGCTGGCTAGCGCGCACCTTCCCGCTGTGTGTGCTGCTGTCCGCAAACAGCCTCCAAACAAAGCAGGGCACTAAGGCAAGAGAACTAAGAGCTCCAGGAGGGAATCTGCCTGCGAGGGAAGCTGTGCAGCACATCCCTTGTTCCGCTCGCCACTTCCCTGACTCTTAGGCAAAGCCCATCTCAGCTGGCTTGTAGGCGTGCCTCCGTGCTCAGAAGCAGCCCCGAGGAAGGCAGGACAGTGCGGGATGTCTTCTGGGCACGCAGCATGCTGCTTCCCATGCCCAGGACAAATTGCGAGCAGGTGCCTGGCTTGCGCTTCAATCTGCCGAGACTTGGAGCTGGCCAGCGCGCACCTTCCCGCTGTGTGTGCTGCTGTCCGCAAACAGCCTCCAAACAAAGCAGGGCACTAAGGCAAGAGAAGTAAGCGCCCCAGGAGGGAATCTGCCTGCGAGGGAAGCTGTGCAGCACATCCCTTGTTCCGCTCGCCACTTCCCTGACTCTTAGGCAAAGCCCATCTCAGCTGGCTTGTAGGCGTGCCTCCGTGCTCAGAAGCAGCCCCGTGGCAGGCAGGACAGTGCGAGATGTCTTCTGGGCACGCAGCATGCTGCTTCCCATGCCCGGGACAAAACGCGAGCAGGTGCCTCGCTTGCGCTTCTATGTGCCGAGACTTGGAGCTGGCCAGCGCGCACCTTCCCGCTGTGTGTGCTGCTGTCCGCAAACAGCCTCCAAACAAAGCAGGGCACTAAGGCAGGAGAACTAAGAGCCCCAGGAGGGAATCTGCCTGCGAGGGAAGCTGTGCAGCACATCCCTTGTTCCGCTCGCCACTTCCCTCACTCTTAGGCAAAGCCCATCTCAGCTGGCTTGTAGGCGTGCCTCCGTGCTCAGAAGCAGCCCCGAGGAAGGCAGGACAGTGCGGGATGTCTTCTGGGCACGCAGCATGCTGCTTCCCATGCCCGGGACAAACTGCGAGCAGGTGCCTGGCTTGCGCTTCAATCTGCCGAGACTTGGAGCTGGCCAGCGCGCACCTTCCCGCTGTGTGTGCTGCTGTCCGCAAACAGCCTCCAAACAAAGCAGGGCACTAAGGCAAGAGAACTAAGAGCTCCAGGAGGGAATCTGCCTGCGAGGGAAGCTGTGCAGCACATCCCTTGTTCCACTCGCCACTTCCCTGACTCTTAGGCAAAGCCCATCTCAGCTTGCTTGTAGGTGTGCCTCCGTGCTCAGAAGCAGCCCCGAGGAAGGCAGGACAGTGCGGGATGTCTTCTGGGCACGCAGCATGCTGCTTCCCATGCCCGGGACAAATTGCGAGCAGGTGCCTCGCTTGCGCTTCAATCTGCCGAGACTTGGAGCTGGCCAGCGCGCACCTTCCCGCTGTGTGTGCTGCTGTCCGCAAACAGCCTCCAAACAAAGCAGGGCGCTAAGGCAGGAGAACTAAGAGCCCCAGGAGGGAATCTGCCTGCAAGGGAAGCTGTGCAGCACATCCCTTGTTCCGCTCGCCACTTCCCTGACTCTTAGGCAAAGCCCATCTCAGCTGGCTTGTAGGCGTGCCTCCGTGCTCAGAAGCAGCCCCGTGGCAGGCAGGACAGTGCGAGATGTCTTCTGGGCACGCAGCATGCTGCTTCCCATGCCCGGGACAAACTGCGAGCAGGTGCCTCGCTTGCGCTTCAATCTGCCGAGACTTGGAGCTGGCCAGCGCGCACCTTCCCGCTGTGTGTGCTGCTGTCCGCAAACAGCCTCCAAACAAAGCAGGGCACTAAGGCAAGAGAACTAAGAGCCCCAGGAGGGAATCTGCCTGCGAGGGAAGCTGTGCAGCACATCCCTTGTTCCGCTCACCACTTCCCTGACTCTTAGGCAAAGCCCATCTCAGCTGGCTTGTAGGCGTGCCTCCGTGCTCAGAAGCAGCCCCGAGGAAGGCAGGACAGTGCGGGATGTCTTCTGGGCACGCAGCATGCTGCTTCCCATGCCCGGGACAAACCGCGAGCAGGTGCCTCGCTTGCGCTTCAATCTGCCGAGACTTGGAGCTGGCCAGCGCGCACCTTCCCGCTGTGTGTGCTGCTGTCCGCAAACAGCCTCCAAACAAAGCAGGGCACTAAGGCAAGAGAAGTAAGCGCCCCAGGAGGGAATCTGCCTCCGAGGGAAGCTGTGCAGCACATCCCTTGTTCCACTCGCCACTTCCCTCACTCTTAGGCAAAGCCCATCTCAGCTTGCTTGTAGGTGTGCCTCCATGTTCAGAAGCAGCCCCGAGGAAGGCAGGACAGTGCGGGATGTCTTCTGGGCACGCAGCATGCTGCTTCCCATGCCCGGGACAAACCGCGAGCAGGTGCCTGGCTTGCGCTTCTATGTGCCGAGACTTGGAGCTGACCAGCGCGCACCTTCCCGCTGTGTGTGCTGCTGTCCGCAAACAGCCTCCAAACAAAGCAGGGCACTAAGGCAAGAGAACTAAGAGCCCCAGGAGGGAATCTGCCTGCGAGGGAAGCTGTGCAGCACATCCCTTGTTCCGCTCGCCACTTCCCTGACTCTTAGGCAAAGCCCATCTCAGCTGGCTTGTAGGCGTGCCTCCGTGCTCAGAAGCAGCCCCGAGGAAGGCAGGACAGTGCGGGATGTCTTCTGGGCACGCAGCATGCTGCTTCCCATGCCCGGGACAAACCGCGAGCAGGTGCCTCGCTTGCGCTTCAATCTGCCGAGACTTGGAGCTGGCCAGCGCGCACCTTCCCGCTGTGTGTGTTGCTGTCCGCAAATAGCCTCCAAACAAAGCAGGGCACTAAGGCAAGAGAAGTAAGCGCCCCAGGAGGGAATCTGCCTGCGAGGGAAGCTGTGCAGCACATCCCTTGTTCCGCTCGCCACTTCCCTGACTCTTAGGCAAAGCCCATCTCAGCTGGCTTGTAGGCGTGCCTCCGTGCTCAGAAGCAGCCCCGTGGCAGGCAGGACAGTGCGAGATGTCTTCTGGGCACGCAGCATGCTGCTTCCCATGCCCGGGACAAACCGCGAGCAGGTGCCTGGCTTGCGCTTCTATGTGCCGAGACTTGGAGCTGGCCAGCGCGCACCTTCCCGCTGTGTGTGCTGCTGTCCGCAAACAGCCTCCATACAAAGCAGGGCACTAAGGTAAGAGAACTAAGAGCCCCAGGAGGGAATCTGCCTGCGAGGGAAGCTGTGCAGCACATCCCTTGTTCCGCTCGCCACTTCCCTGACTCTTAGGCAAAGCCCATCTCAGCTTGCTTGTAGGCATGCCTCCGTGCTCAGAAGCAGCCCCGTGGCAGGCAGGACAGTGCGGGATGTCTTCTGGGCACGCAGCATGCTGCTTGCCATGCCCGGGACAAATTGCGAGCAGGTGCCTGGCTTGCGCTTCAATCTGCCGAGACTTGGAGCTGGCCAGCGCACAGCTTCCCGCTGTGTGTGCTGCTGTCCGCAAACAGCCTCCAAACAAAGCAGGGCACTAAGGCAGGAGAACTAAGAGCCCCAGGAGGGAATCTGCCTGCGAGGGAAGCTGTGCAGCACATCCCTTGTTCCACTCGCCTCTTCCCTGACTCTTAGGCAAAGCCCATCTCAGCTGGCTTGTAGGCGTGCCTCCGTGCTCAGAAGCAGCCCCGAGGAAGGCAGGACAGTGCGGGATGTCTTCTGGGCACGCAGCATGCTGCTTCCCATGCCCGGGACAAACCGCGAGCAGGTGCCTCGCTTGCGCTTCTATGTGCCGAGACTTGGAGCTGGCCAGCGCGCACCTTCCCGCTGTGTGTGCTGCTGTCCGCAAACAGCCTCCATACAAAGCAGGGCACTAAGGTAAGAGAACTAAGAGCCCCAGGAGGGAATCTGCCTGCGAGGGAAGCTGTGCAGCACATCCCTTGTTCCGCTCGCCACTTCCCTGACTCTTAGGCAAAGCCCATCTCAGCTGGCTTGTAGGCGTGCCTCCGTGCTCAGAAGCAGCCCCGAGGAAGGCAGGACAGTGCGGGATGTCTTCTGGGCACGCAGCATGCTGCTTCCCATGCCCGGGACAAACCGCGAGCAGGTGCCTGGCTTGCGCTTCAATCTGCCGAGACTTGGAGCTGGCCAGCGCGCACCTTCCCGCTGTGTGTGCTGCTGTCCGCAAACAGCCTCCAAACAAAGCAGGGCACTAAGGCAAGAGAACTAAGTGCTCCAGGAGGGAATCTGCCTGCGAGGGAAGCTGTGCAGCACATCCCTTGTTCCACTCGCCACTTCCCTCACTCTTAGGCAAAGCCCATCTCAGCTTGCTTGTAGGTGTGCCTCCGTGCTCAGAAGCAGCCCCGAGGAAGGCAGGACAGTGCGGGATGTCTTCTGGGCACGCAGCATGCTGCTTCCCATGCCCAGGACAAATTGCGAGCAGGTGCCTGGCTTGCGCTTCAATCTGCCGAGACTTGGAGCTGGCCAGCGCGCACCTTCCCGCTGTGTGCGCTGCTGTCCGCAAACAGCCTCCAAACAAAGCAGGGCACTAAGGCAAGAGAAGTAAGCGCCCCAGGAGGGAATCTGCCTGCGAGGGAAGCTGTGCAGCACATCCCTTGTTCCGCTCGCCACTTCCCTGACTCTTAGGCAAAGCCCATCTCAGCTGGCTTGTAGGCGTGCCTCCGTGCTCAGAAGCAGCCCCGAGGAAGGCAGGACAGTGCGAGATGTCTTCTGGGCACGCAGCATGCTGCTTCCCATGCCCGGGACAAAACGCGAGCAGGTGCCTCGCTTGCGCTTCAATCTGCCGAGACTTGGAGCTGGCCAGCGCGCACCTTCCCGCTGTGTGTGCTGCTGTCCGCAAACAGCCTCCAAACAAAGCAGGGCACTAAGGCAAGAGAACTAAGCGCCCCAGGAGGGAATCTGCCTGCGAGGGAAGCTGTGCAGCACATCCCTTGTTCCACTCGCCACTTCCCTCACTCTTAGGCAAAGCCCATCTCAGCTTGCTTGTAGGTGTGCCTCCGTGCTCAGAAGCAGCCCCGAGGAAGGCAGGACAGTGCGGGATGTCTTCTGGGCACGCAGCATGCTGCTTCCCATGCCCGGGACAAACTGCGAGCAGGTGCCTGGCTTGCGCTTCTATGTGCCGAGACTTGGAGCTGACCAGCGCGCACCTTCCCGCTGTGTGTGCTGCTGTCCGCAAACAGCCTCCAAACAAAGCAGGGCACTAAGGCAAGAGAAGTAAGCGCCCCAGGAGGGAATCTGCCTGCGAGGGAAGCTGTGCAACACATCCCTTTTTCCGCTCGCCACTTCCCTGACTCTTTGGCAAAGCCCATCTCAGCTGGCTTGTAGGCGTGCCTCCGTGCTCAGAAGCAGCCCCGAGGAAGGCAGGACAGTGCGGGATGTCTTCTGGGCACGCAGCATGCTGCTTCCCATGCCCGGGACAAACCGCGAGCAGGTGCCTGGCTTGCGCTTCTATGTGCCGAGACTTGGAGCTGGCCAGCGCGCACCTTCCCGCTGTGTGTGCTGCTGTCCGCAAACAGCCTCCATACAAAGCAGGGCACTAAGGTAAGAGAACTAAGAGCCCCAGGAGGGAATCTGCCTGCGAGGGAAGCTGTGCAGCACATCCCTTGTTCCGCTCGCCACTTCCCTCACTCTTAGGCAAAGCCCATCTCAGCTTGCTTGTAGGCGTGCCTCCGTGCTCAGAAGCAGCCCCGTGGAAGGCAGGACAGTGCGGGATGTCTTCTGGGCACGCAGCATGCTGCTTGCCATGCCCGGGACAAATTGCGAGCAGGTGCCTGGCTTGCGCTTCAATCTGCCGAGACTTGGAGCTGGCCAGCGCACAGCTTCCCGCTGTGTGTGCTGCTGTCCGCAAACAGCCTCCAAACAAAGCAGGGCACTAAGGCAGGAGAACTAAGAGCCCCAGGAGGGAATCTGCCTGCGAGGGAAGCTGTGCAGCACATCCCTTGTTCCGCTCGCCACTTCCCTCACTCTTAGGCAAAGCCCATCTCAGCTTGCTTGTAGGCGTGCCTCCGTGCTCAGAAGCAGCCCCGAGGAAGGCAGGACAGTGCGGGATGTCTTCTGGGCACGCAGCATGCTGCTTCCCATGCCCGGGACAAACTGCGAGCAGGTGCCTCGCTTGCGCTTCAATCTGCCGAGACTTGGAGCTGGCTAGCGCGCACCTTCCCGCTGTGTGTGCTGCTGTCCGCAAACAGCCTCCAAACAAAGCAGGGCACTAAGGCAAGAGAACTAAGAGCTCCAGGAGGGAATCTGCCTGCGAGGGAAGCTGTGCAGCACATCCCTTGTTCCACTCGCCACTTCCCTCACTCTTAGGCAAAGCCCATCTCAGCTTGCTTGTAGGTGTGCCTCCGTGCTCAGAAGCAGCCCCGAGGAAGGCAGGACAGTGCGGGATGTCTTCTGGGCACGCAGCATGCTGCTTCCCATGCCCAGGACAAATTGCGAGCAGGTGCCTGGCTTGCGCTTCAATCTGCCGAGACTTGGAGCTGGCCAGCGCGCACCTTCCCGCTGTGTGCGCTGCTGTCCGCAAATAGCCTCCAAACAAAGCAGGGCACTAAGGCAAGAGAAGTAAGCGCCCCAGGAGGGAATCTGCCTGCGAGGGAAGCTGTGCAGCACATCCCTTGTTCCGCTCGCCACTTCCCTGACTCTTAGGCAAAGCCCATCTCAGCTGGCTTGTAGGCGTGCCTCCGTGCTCAGAAGCAGCCCCGTGGCAGGCAGGACAGTGCGAGATGTCTTCTGGGCACGCAGCATGCTGCTTCCCATGCCCGGGACAAACCGCGAGCAGGTGCCTCGCTTGCGCTTCAATCTGCCGAGACTTGGAGCTGGCCAGCGCGCACCTTCCCGCTGTGTGTGCTGCTGTCCGCAAACAGCCTCCAAACAAAGCAGGGCACTAAGGCAAGAGAACTAAGCGCCCCAGGAGGGAATCTGCCTGCGAGGGAAGCTGTGCAGCACATCCCTTGTTCCGCTCGCCACTTCCCTGACTCTTAGGCAAAGCCCATCTCAGCTGGCTTGTAGGCGTGCCTCCGTGCTCTGAAGCAGCCCCGTGGAAGGCAGGACAGTGCGGGATGTCTTCTGGGCACGCAGCATGCTGCTTGCCATGCCCGGGACAAATTGCGAGCAGGTGCCTGGCTTGCGCTTCAATCTGCAGAGACTTGGAGCTGGCCAGCGCACAGCTTCCCGCTGTGTGTGCTGCTGTCCGCAAACAGCCTCCAAACAAAGCAGGGCACTAAGGCAGGAGAACTAAGAGCCCCAGGAGGGAATCTGCCTGCGAGGGAAGCTGTGCAGCACATCCCTTGTTCCGCTCGCCACTTCCCTGACTCTTAGGCAAAGCCCATCTCAGCTTGCTTGTAGGCGTGCCTCCGTGCTCAGAAGCAGCCCCGAGGAAGGCAGGACAGTGCGGGATGTCTTCTGGGCACGCAGCATGCTGCTTCCCATGCCCGGGACAAACTGCGAGCAGGTGCCTCGCTTGCGCTTCAATCTGCCGAGACTTGGAGCTGGCTAGCGCGCACCTTCCCGCTGTGTGTGCTGCTGTCCGCAAACAGCCTCCAAACAAAGCAGGGCACTAAGGCAAGAGAACTAAGAGCTCCAGGAGGGAATCTGCCTGCGAGGGAAGCTGTGCAGCACATCCCTTGTTCCACTCGCCACTTCCCTGACTCTTAGGCAAAGCCCATCTCAGCTTGCTTGTAGGTGTGCCTCCGTGCTCAGAAGCAGCCCCGAGGAAGGCAGGACAGTGCGGGATGTCTTCTGGGCACGCAGCATGCTGCTTCCCATGCCCAGGACAAATTGCGAGCAGGTGCCTGGCTTGCGCTTCAATCTGCCGAGACTTGGAGCTGGCCAGCGCGCACCTTCCCGCTGTGTGCGCTGCTGTCCGCAAATAGCCTCCAAACAAAGCAGGGCACTAAGGCAAGAGAAGTAAGAGCCCCAGGAGGGAATCTGCCTGCGAGGGAAGCTGTGCAGCACATCCCTTGTTCCGCTCGCCACTTCCCTGACTCTTAGGCAAAGCCCATCTCAGCTGGCTTGTAGGCGTGCCTCCGTGCTCAGAAGCAGCCCCGTGGCAGGCAGGACAGTGCGAGATGTCTTCTGGGCACGCAGCATGCTGCTTCCCATGCCCGGGACAAACCGCGAGCAGGTGCCTCGCTTGCGCTTCAATCTGCCGAGACTTGGAGCTGGCCAGCGCGCACCTTCCCGCTGTGTGTGCTGCTGTCCGCAAACAGCCTCCAAACAAAGCAGGGCACTAAGGCAAGAGAACTAAGCGCCCCAGGAGGGAATCTGCCTGCGAGGGAAGCTGTGCAGCACATCCCTTGTTCCGCTCGCCACTTCCCTGACTCTTAGGCAAAGCCCATCTCAGCTGGCTTGTAGGTGTGCCTCCGTGCTCAGAAGCAGCCCCGTGGCAGGTAGGACAGTGCGAGATGTCTTCTGGGCACGCAGCATGCTGCTTCCCATGCCCGGGACAAACCGCGAGCAGGTGCCTCGCTTGCGCTTCTATGTGCCGAGAATTGGAGCTGACCAGCACGCACCTTCCCGCTGTGTGTGCTGCTGTCCGCAAACAGCCTCCATACAAAGCAGGGCACTAAGGCAGGAGAACTAAGAGCCCCAGGAGGGAATCTGCCTGCGAGGGAAGCTGTGCAGCACATCCCTTGTTCCGCTCGCCACTTCCCTGACTCTTTGGCAAAGCCCATCTCAGCTGGCTTGTAGGTGTGCCTCCGTGCTCAGAAGCAGCCCCGAGGAAGGCAGGACAGTGCGGGATGTCTTCTGGGCACGCAGCATGCTGCTTCCCATGCCCGGGACAAACCGCGAGCAGGTGCCTCGCTTGCGCTTCAATCTGCCGAGACTTGGAGCTGGCCAGCGCGCACCTTCCCGCTGTGTGTGTTGCTGTCCGCAAATAGCCTCCAAACAAAGCAGGGCACTAAGGCAAGAGAAGTAAGCGCCCCAGGAGGGAATCTGCCTGCGAGGGAAGCTGTGCAGCACATCCCTTGTTCCGCTCGCCACTTCCCTCACTCTTAGGCAAAGCCCATCTCAGCTGGCTTGTAGGCGTGCCTCCGTGCTCAGAAGCAGCCCCGTGGCAGGCAGGACAGTGCGAGATGTCTTCTGGGCACGCAGCATGCTGCTTCCCATGCCCGGGACAAACCGCGAGCAGGTGCCTGGCTTGCGCTTCAATCTGCCGAGACTTGGAGCTGGCCAGCGCGCACCTTCCCGCTGTGTGTGCTGCTGTCCGCAAACAGCCTCCAAACAAAGCAGGGCACTAAGGCAGGAGAACTAAGAGCCCCAGGAGGGAATCTGCCTGCGAGGGAAGCTGTGCAGCACATCCCTTGTTCCGCTCGCCACTTCCCTGACTCTTAGGCAAAGCCCATCTCAGCTGGCTTGTAGGCGTGCCTCCGTGCTCAGAAGCAGCCCCGAGGAAGGCAGGACAGTGCGGGATGTCTTCTGGGCACGCAGCATGCTGCTTCCCATGCCCAGGACAAACCGCGAGCAGGTGCCTCGCTTGCGCTTCTATGTGCCGAGAATTGGAGCTGACCAGCGCGCACCTTCCCGCTGTGTGTGCTGCTGTCCGCAAACAGCCTCCATACAAAGCAGGGCACTAAGGCAGGAGAACTAAGAGCCCCAGGAGGGAATCTGCCTGCGAGGGAAGCTGTGCAGCACATCCCTTGTTCCGCTCGCCACTTCCCTCACTCTTAGGCAAAGCCCATCTCAGCTGGCTTGTAGGCGTGCCTCCGTGCTCAGAAGCAGCCCCGTGGCAGGCAGGACAGTGCGAGATGTCTTCTGGGCACGCAGCATGCTGCTTCCCATGCCCGGGACAAACCGCGAGCAGGTGCCTGGCTTGCGCTTCTATGTGCCGAGACTTGGAGCTGGCCAGCGCGCACCTTCCCGCTGTGTGTGCTGCTGTCCGCAAACAGCCTCCATACAAAGCAGGGCACTAAGGTAAGAGAACTAAGAGCCCCAGGAGGGAATCTGCCTGCGAGGGAAGCTGTGCAGCACATCCCTTGTTCCGCTCGCCACTTCCCTGACTCTTAGGCAAAGCCCATCTCAGCTTGCTTGTAGGCATGCCTCCGTGCTCAGAAGCAGCCCCGTGGCAGGCAGGACAGTGCAGGATGTCTTCTGGGCACGCAGCATGCTGCTTCCCATGCCCGGGACAAACCGCGAGCAGGTGCCTGGCTTGCGCTTCAATCTGCCGAGACTTGGAGCTGGCCAGCGCGCACCTTCCCGCTGTGTGTGCTGCTGTCCGCAAACAGCCTCCAAACAAAGCAGGGCACTAAGGCAGGAGAACTAAGAGCCCCAGGAGGGAATCTGCCTGCGAGGGAAGCTGTGCAGCACATCCCTTGTTCCGCTCGCCACTTCCCTGACTCTTAGGCAAAGCCCATCTCAGCTGGCTTGTAGGCGTGCCTCCGTGCTCAGAAGCAGCCCCGAGGAAGGCAGGACAGTGCGGGATGTCTTCTGGGCACGCAGCATGCTGCTTCCCATGCCCGGGACAAACCGCGAGCAGGTGCCTCGCTTGCGCTTCTATGTGCCGAGAATTGGAGCTGACCAGCGCGCACCTTCCCGCTGTGTGTGCTGCTGTCCGCAAACAGCCTCCATACAAAGCAGGGCACTAAGGCAGGAGAACTAAGAGCCCCAGGAGGGAATCTGCCTGCGAGGGAAGCTGTGCAGCACATCCCTTGTTCCGCTTGCCACTTCCCTGACTCTTTGGCAAAGCCCATCTCAGCTGGCTTGTAGGTGTGCCTCCGTGCTCAGAAGCAGCCCCGAGGAAGGCAGGACAGTGCGGGATGTCTTCTGGGCACGCAGCATGCTGCTTCCCATGCCCGGGACAAACCGCGAGCAGGTGCCTCGCTTGCGCTTCAATCTGCCGAGACTTGGAGCTGGCCAGCGCGCACCTTCCCGCTGTGTGTGTTGCTGTCCGCAAATAGCCTCCAAACAAAGCAGGGCACTAAGGCAAGAGAAGTAAGCGCCCCAGGAGGGAATCTGCCTGCGAGGGAAGCTGTGCAGCACATCCCTTGTTCCGCTCGCCACTTCCCTGACTCTTAGGCAAAGCCCATCTCAGCTGGCTTGTAGGCGTGCCTCCGTGCTCAGAAGCAGCCCCGTGGCAGGCAGGACAGTGCGAGATGTCTTCTGGGCACGCAGCATGCTGCTTCCCATGCCCGGGACAAACCGCGAGCAGGTGCCTGGCTTGCGCTTCTATGTGCCGAGACTTGGAGCTGGCCAGCGCGCACCTTCCCGCTGTGTGTGCTGCTGTCCGCAAACAGCCTCCATACAAAGCAGGGCACTAAGGTAAGAGAACTAAGAGCCCCAGGAGGGAATCTGCCTGCGAGGGAAGCTGTGCAGCACATCCCTTGTTCCGCTCGCCACTTCCCTGACTCTTAGGCAAAGCCCATCTCAGCTTGCTTGTAGGCGTGCCTCCGTGCTCAGAAGCAGCCCCGTGGCAGGCAGGACAGTGCGGGATGTCTTCTGGGCACGCAGCATGCTGCTTGCCATGCCCGGGACAAATTGCGAGCAGGTGCCTGGCTTGCGCTTCAATTTGCCGAGACTTGGAGCTGGCCAGCGCACAGCTTCCCGCTGTGTGTGCTGCTGTCCGCAAACAGCCTCCAAACAAAGCAGGGCACTAAGGCAGGAGAACTAAGAGCCCCAGGAGGGAATCTGCCTGCGAGGGAAGCTGTGCAGCACATCCCTTGTTCCGCTCGCCACTTCCCTGACTCTTAGGCAAAGCCCATCTCAGCTTGCTTGTAGGCGTGCCTCCGTGCTCAGAAGCAGCCCCGAGGAAGGCAGGACAGTGCGGGATGTCTTCTGGGCACGCAGCATGCTGCTTCCCATGCCCGGGACAAATTGCGAGCAGGTGCCTGGCTTGCGCTTCAATCTGCCGAGACTTGGAGCTGGCCAGCGCACAGCTTCCCGCTGTGTGTGCTGCTGTCCGCAAACAGCCTCCAAACAAAGCAGGGCACTAAGGCAGGAGAACTAAGAGCCCCAGGAGGGAATCTGCCTGCGAGGGAAGCTGTGCAGCACATCCCTTGTTCCGCTCGCCACTTCCCTGACTCTTAGGCAAAGCCCATCTCAGCTTGCTTGTAGGCGTGCCTCCGTGCTCAGAAGCAGCCCCGAGGAAGGCAGGACAGTGCGGGATGTCTTCTGGGCACGCAGCATGCTGCTTCCCATGCCCGGGACAAACTGCGAGCAGGTGCCTCGCTTGCGCTTCAATCTGCCGAGACTTGGAGCTGGCTAGCGCGCACCTTCCCGCTGTGTGTGCTGCTGTCCGCAAACAGCCTCCAAACAAAGCAGGGCACTAAGGCAAGAGAAGTAAGCGCCCCAGGAGGGAATCTGCCTGCGAGGGAAGCTGTGCAGCACATCCCTTGTTCCGCTCGCCACTTCCCTGACTCTTAGGCAAAGCCCATCTCAGCTTGCTTGTAGGTGTGCCTCCGTGCTCAGAAGCAGCCCCGAGGAAGGCAGGACAGTGCGGGATGTCTTCTGGGCACGCAGCATGCTGCTTCCCATGCCCAGGACAAATTGCGAGCAGGTGCCTGGCTTGCGCTTCAATCTGCCGAGACTTGGAGCTGGCCAGCGCGCACCTTCCCGCTGTGTGCGCTGCTGTCCGCAAACAGCCTCCAAACAAAGCAGGGCACTAAGGCAAGAGAAGTAAGCGCCCCAGGAGGGAATCTGCCTGCGAGGGAAGCTGTGCAGCACATCCCTTGTTCCGCTCGCCACTTCCCTGACTCTTAGGCAAAGCCCATCTCAGCTGGCTTGTAGGCGTGCCTCCGTGCTCAGAAGCAGCCCCGAGGAAGGCAGGACAGTGCGAGATGTCTTCTGGGCACGCAGCATGCTGCTTCCCATGCCCGGGACAAACCGCGAGCAGGTGCCTCGCTTGCGCTTCAATCTGCCGAGACTTGGAGCTGGCCAGCGCGCACCTTCCCGCTGTGTGTGCTGCTGTCCGCAAACAGCCTCCAAACAAAGCAGGGCACTAAGGCAAGAGAACTAAGAGCCCCAGGAGGGAATCTGCCTGCGAGGGAAGCTGTGCAGCACATCCCTTGTTCCGCTCGCCACTTCCCTCACTCTTAGGCAAAGCCCATCTCAGCTGGCTTGTAGGTGTGCCTCCGTGCTCAGAAGCAGCCCCGTTACAGGTAGGACAGTGCGAGATGTCTTCTGGGCACGCAGCATGCTGCTTCCCATGCCCGGGACAAACCGCGAGCAGGTGCCTCGCTTGCGCTTCTATGTGCCGAGAATTGGAGCTGACCAGCGCGCACCTTCCCGCTGTGTGTGCTGCTGTCCGCAAACAGCCTCCATACAAAGCAGGGCACTAAGGCAGGAGAACTAAGAGCCCCAGGAGGGAATCTGCCTGCGAGGGAAGCTGTGCAGCACATCCCTTGTTCCGCTCGCCACTTCCCTGACTCTTTGGCAAAGCCCATCTCAGCTGGCTTGTAGGTGTGCCTCCGTGCTCAGAAGCAGCCCCGAGGAAGGCAGGACAGTGCGGGATGTCTTCTGGGCACGCAGCATGCTGCTTCCCATGCCCGGGACAAACCGCGAGCAGGTGCCTCGCTTGCGCTTCTATGTGCCGAGACTTGGAGCTGGCCAGCGCGCACCTTCCCGCTGTGTGTGTTGCTGTCCGCAAATAGCCTCCAAACAAAGCAGGGCACTAAGGCAAGAGAAGTAAGCGCCCCAGGAGGGAATCTGCCTGCGAGGGAAGCTGTGCAGCACATCCCTTGTTCCGCTCGCCACTTCCCTGACTCTTAGGCAAAGCCCATCTCAGCTGGCTTGTAGGCGTGCCTCCGTGCTCAGAAGCAGCCCCGTGGCAGGCAGGACAGTGCGAGATGTCTTCTGGGCACGCAGCATGCTGCTTCCCATGCCCGGGACAAACCGCGAGCAGGTGCCTGGCTTGCGCTTCAATCTGCCGAGACTTGGAGCTGGCCAGCGCGCACCTTCCCGCTGTGTGTGCTGCTGTCCGCAAACAGCCTCCATACAAAGCAGGGCACTAAGGTAAGAGAACTAAGAGCCCCAGGAGGGAATCTGCCTGCGAGGGAAGCTGTGCAGCACATCCCTTGTTCCGCTCGCCACTTCCCTGACTCTTAGGCAAAGCCCATCTCAGCTTGCTTGTAGGCATGCCTCCGTGCTCAGAAGCAGCCCCGTGGCAGGCAGGACAGTGCGGGATGTCTTCTGGGCACGCAGCATGCTGCTTGCCATGCCCGGGACAAATTGCGAGCAGGTGCCTGGCTTGCGCTTCAATCTGCCGAGACTTGGAGCTGGCCAGCGCACAGCTTCCCGCTGTGTGTGCTGCTGTCCGCAAACAGCCTCCAAACAAAGCAGGGCACTAAGGCAGGAGAACTAAGAGCCCCAGGAGGGAATCTGCCTGCGAGGGAAGCTGTGCAGCACATCCCTTGTTCCGCTCGCCACTTCCCTGACTCTTAGGCAAAGCCCATCTCAGCTGGCTTGTAGGCGTGCCTCCGTGCTCAGAAGCAGCCCCGAGGAAGGCAGGACAGTGCGGGATGTCTTCTGGGCACGCAGCATGCTGCTTCCCATGCCCGGGACAAACCGCGAGCAGGTGCCTCGCTTGCGCTTCTATGTGCCGAGACTTGGAGCTGGCCAGCGCGCACCTTCCCGCTGTGTGTGCTGCTGTCCGCAAACAGCCTCCATACAAAGCAGGGCACTAAGGTAAGAGAACTAAGAGCCCCAGGAGGGAATCTGCCTGCGAGGGAAGCTGTGCAGCACATCCCTTGTTCCGCTCGCCACTTCCCTGACTCTTAGGCAAAGCCCATCTCAGCTTGCTTGTAGGCGTGCCTCCGTGCTCAGAAGCAGCCCCGTGGCAGGCAGGACAGTGCGGGATGTCTTCTGGGCACGCAGCATGCTGCTTGCCATGCCCGGGACAAATTGCGAGCAGGTGCCTGGCTTGCGCTTCAATCTGCCGAGACTTGGAGCTGGCCAGCGCACAGCTTCCCGCTGTGTGTGCTGCTGTCCGCAAACAGACTCCAAACAAAGCAGGGCACTAAGGCAGGAGAACTAAGAGCCCCAGGAGGGAATCTGCCTGCGAGGGAAGCTGTGCAGCACATCCCTTGTTCCACTCGCCACTTCCCTCACTCTTAGGCAAAGCCCATCTCAGCTTGCTTGTAGGTGTGCCTCCGTGCTCAGAAGCAGCCCCGAGGAAGGCAGGACAGTGCGGGATGTCTTCTGGGCACGCAGCATGCTGCTTCCCATGCCCAGGACAAATTGCGAGCAGGTGCCTGGCTTGCGCTTCAATCTGCCGAGAGTTGGAGCTGTCCAGCGCGCACCTTCCCGCTGTGTGCGCTGCTGTCCGCAAACAGCCTCCAAACAAAGCAGGGCACTAAGGCAAGAGAAGTAAGCGCCCCAGGAGGGAATCTGCCTGCGAGGGAAGCTGTGCAGCACATCCCTTGTTCCGCTCGCCACTTCCCTGACTCTTAGGCAAAGCCCATCTCAGCTGGCTTGTAGGCGTGCCTCCGTGCTCAGAAGCAGCCCCGTGGCAGGCAGGACAGTGCGAGATGTCTTCTGGGCACGCAGCATGCTGCTTCCCATGCCCGGGACAAACCGCGAGCAGGTGCCTCGCTTGCGCTTCAATCTGCCGAGACTTGGAGCTGGCCAGCGCGCACCTTCCCGCTGTGTGTGCTGCTGTCCGCAAACAGCCTCCAAACAAAGCAGGGCGCTAAGGCAAGAGAACTAAGAGCCCCAGGAGGGAATCTGCCTGCGAGGGAAGCTGTGCAGCACATCCCTTGTTCCACTCGCCACTTCCCTCACTCTTAGGCAAAGCCCATCTCAGCTTGCTTGTAGGTGTGCCTCCGTGTTCAGAAGCAGCCCCGAGGAAGGCAGGACAGTGCGGGATGTCTTCTGGGCACGCAGCATGCTGCTTCCCATGCCCGGGACAAACTGCGAGCAGGTGCCTGGCTTGCGCTTCTATGTGCCGAGACTTGGAGCTGACCAGCGCGCACCTTCCCGCTGTGTGTGCTGCTGTCCGCAAACAGCCTCCAAACAAAGCAGGGCACTAAGGCAAGAGAAGTAAGCGCCCCAGGAGGGAATCTGCCTGCGAGGGAAGCTGTGCAGCACATCCCTTGTTCCGCTCGCCACTTCCCTGACTCTTAGGCAAAGCCCATCTCAGCTTGCTTGTAGGCGTGCCTCCGTGCTCAGAAGCAGCCCCGAGGAAGGCAGGACAGTGCGGGATGTCTTCTGGGCACGCAGCATGCTGCTTCCCATGCCCGGGACAAACTGCGAGCAGGTGCCTCGCTGGCGCTTCAATCTGCCGAGACTTGGAGCTGGCTAGCGCGCACCTTCCCGCTGTGTGTGCTGCTGTCCGCAAACAGCCTCCAAACAAAGCAGGGCACTAAGGCAAGAGAAGTAAGCGCCCCAGGAGGGAATCTGCCTGCGAGGGAAGCTGTGCAGCACATCCCTTGTTCCACTCGCCACTTCCCTGACTCTTAGGCAAAGCCCATCTCAGCTTGCTTGTAGGTGTGCCTCCGTGCTCAGAAGCAGCCCCGAGGAAGGCAGGACAGTGCGGGATGTCTTCTGGGCACGCAGCATGCTGCTTCCCATGCCCAGGACAAATTGCGAGCAGGTGCCTGGCTTGCGCTTCAATCTGCCGAGACTTGGAGCTGGCCAGCGCGCACCTTCCCGCTGTGTGCGCTGCTGTCCGCAAACAGCCTCCAAACAAAGCAGGGCACTAAGGCAAGAGAAGTAAGCGCCCCAGGAGGGAATCTGCCTGCAAGGGAAGCTGTGCAGCACATCCCTTGTTCCGCTCGCCACTTCCCTGACTCTTAGGCAAAGCCCATCTCAGCTGGCTTGTAGGCGTGCCTCCGTGCTCAGAAGCAGCCCCGAGGAAGGCAGGACAGTGCGAGATGTCTTCTGGGCACGCAGCATGCTGCTTCCCATGCCCGGGACAAACCGCGAGCAGGTGCCTCGCTTGCGCTTCAATCTGCCGAGACTTGGAGCTGGCCAGCGCGCACCTTCCCGCTGTGTGTGCTGCTGTCCGCAAACAGCCTCCAAACAAAGCAGGGCACTAAGGCAAGAGAACTAAGAGCCCCAGGAGGGAATCTGCCTGCGAGGGAAGCTGTGCAGCACATCCCTTGTTCCGCTCGCCACTTCCCTCACTCTTAGGCAAAGCCCATCTCAGCTGGCTTGTAGGTGTGCCTCCGTGCTCAGAAGCAGCCCCGTTACAGGTAGGACAGTGCGAGATGTCTTCTGGGCACGCAGCATGCTGCTTCCCATGCCCGGGACAAACCGCGAGCAGGTGCCTCGCTTGCGCTTCTATGTGCCGAGAATTGGAGCTGGCCAGCGCGCACCTTCCCGCTGTGTGTGCTGCTGTCCGCAAACAGCCTCCATACAAAGCAGGGCACTAAGGCAGGAGAACTAAGAGCCCCAGGAGGGAATCTGCCTGCGAGGGAAGCTGTGCAGCACATCCCTTGTTCCGCTCGCCACTTCCCTGACTCTTTGGCAAAGCCCATCTCAGCTGGCTTGTAGGTGTGCCTCCGTGCTCAGAAGCAGCCCCGAGGAAGGCAGGACAGTGCGGGATGTCTTCTGGGCACGCAGCATGCTGCTTCCCATGCCCGGGACAAACCGCGAGCAGGTGCCTGGCTTGCGCTTCAATCTGCCGAGACTTGGAGCTGGCCAGCGCGCACCTTCCCGCTGTGTGTGTTGCTGTCCGCAAATAGCCTCCAAACAAAGCAGGGCACTAAGGCAAGAGAAGTAAGCGCCCCAGGAGGGAATCTGCCTGCGAGGGAAGCTGTGCAGCACATCCCTTGTTCCGCTCGCCACTTCCCTGACTCTTAGGCAAAGCCCATCTCAGCTTGCTTGTAGGCATGCCTCCGTGCTCAGAAGCAGCCCCGTGGCAGGCAGGACAGTGCGGGATGTCTTCTGGGCACGCAGCATGCTGCTTGCCATGCCCGGGACAAATTGCGAGCAGGTGCCTGGCTTGCGCTTCAATCTGCCGAGACTTGGAGCTGGCCAGCGCACAGCTTCCCGCTGTGTGTGCTGCTGTCCGCAAACAGCCTCCAAACAAAGCAGGGCACTAAGGCAGGAGAACTAAGAGCCCCAGGAGGGAATCTGCCTGCGAGGGAAGCTGTGCAGCACATCCCTTGTTCCGCTCGCCACTTCCCTGACTCTTAGGCAAAGCCCATCTCAGCTGGCTTGTAGGCGTGCCTCCGTGCTCAGAAGCAGCCCCGTGGCAGGCAGGACAGTGCGGGATGTCTTCTGGGCACGCAGCATGCTGCTTGCCATGCCCGGGACAAATTGCGAGCAGGTGCCTGGCTTGCGCTTCAATCTGCCGAGACTTGGAGCTGGCCAGCGCACAGCTTCCCGCTGTGTGTGCTGCTGTCCGCAAACAGCCTCCAAACAAAGCAGGGCACTAAGGCAGGAGAACTAAGAGCCCCAGGAGGGAATCTGCCTGCGAGGGAAGCTGTGCAGCACATCCCTTGTTCCGCTCGCCACTTCCCTGACTCTTAGGCAAAGCCCATCTCAGCTTGCTTGTAGGCGTGCCTCCGTGCTCAGAAGCAGCCCCGAGGAAGGCAGGACAGTGCGGGATGTCTTCTGGGCACGCAGCATGCTGCTTCCCATGCCCGGGACAAACTGCGAGCAGGTGCCTCGCTTGCGCTTCAATCTGCCGAAACTTGGAGCTGGCTAGCGCGCACCTTCCCGCTGTGTGTGCTGCTGTCCGCAAACAGCCTCCAAACAAAGCAGGGCACTAAGGCAAGAGAAGTAAGCGCCCCAGGAGGGAATCTGCCTGCGAGGGAAGCTGTGCAGCACATCCCTTGTTCCGCTCGCCACTTCCCTGACTCTTAGGCAAAGCCCATCTCAGCTGGCTTGTAGGCGTGCCTCCGTGCTCAGAAGCAGCCCCGTGGCAGGCAGGACAGTGCGAGATGTCTTCTGGGCACGCAGCATGCTGCTTCCCATGCCCGGGACAAACCGCGAGCAGGTGCCTCGCTTGCGCTTCAATCTGCCGAGACTTGGAGCTGGCCAGCGCGCACCTTCCCGCTGTGTGTGCTGCTGTCCGCAAACAGCCTCCAAACAAAGCAGGGCACTAAGGCAAGAGAACTAAGAGCTCCAGGAGGGAATCTGCCTGCGAGGGAAGCTGTGCAGCACATCCCTTGTTCCACTCGCCACTTCCCTGACTCTTAGGCAAAGCCCATCTCAGCTTGCTTGTAGGCGTGCCTCCGTGCTCAGAAGCAGCCCCGAGGAAGGCAGGACAGTGCGGGATGTCTTCTGGGCACGCAGCATGCTGCTTCCCATGCCCGGGACAAATTGCGAGCAGCTGCCTCGCTTGCGCTTCAATCTGCCGAGACTTGGAGCTGGCCAGCGCGCACCTTCCCGCTGTGTGTGCTGCTGTCCGCAAACAGCCTCCAAACAAAGCAGGGCACTAAGGCAGGAGAACTAAGAGCCCCAGGAGGGAATCTGCCTGCGAGGGAAGCTGTGCAGCACATCCCTTTTTCCGCTCGCCACTTCCCTGACTCTTAGGCAAAGCCCATCTCAGCTGGCTTGTAGGCGTGCCTCCGTGCTCAGAAGCAGCCCCGTGGCAGGTAGGACAGTGCGAGATGTCTTCTGGGCACGCAGCATGCTGCTTCCCATGCCCGGGACAAACCGCGAGCAGGTGCCTGGCTTGCGCTTTAATCTGCCGAGACTTGGAGCTGGCCAGCGCGCACCTTCCCGCTGTGTGTGCTGCTGTCCGCAAACAGCCTCCAAACAAAGCAGGGCACTAAGGCAAGAGAACTAAGAGCCCCAGGAGAGAATCTGCCTGCGAGGGAAGCTGTGCAGCACATCCCTTGTTCCGCTCGCCACTTCCCTGACTCTTAGGCAAAGCCCATCTCAGCTTGCTTGTAGGCGTGCCTCCATGCTCAGAAGCAGCCCCGAGGAAGGCAGGACAGTGCGGGATGTCTTCTGGGCACGCAGCATGCTGCTTCCCATGCCCAGGACAAATTGCGAGCAGGTGCCTCGCTTGCGCTTCAATCTGCCGAGACTTGGAGCTGGCCAGCGCGCACCTTCCCGCTGTGTGTGCTGCTGTCCGCAAACAGCCTCCAAACAAAGCAGGGCACTAAGGCAAGAGAAGTAAGCGCCCCAGGAGGGAATCTGCCTGCGAGGGAACCTGTGCAGCACATCCCTTGTTCCGCTCGCCACTTCCCTGACTCTTAGGCAAAGCCCATCTCAGCTGGCTTGTAGGCGTGCCTCCGTGCTCAGAAGCAGCCCCGTGGCAGGCAGGACAGTGCGAGATGTCTTCTGGGCACGCAGCATGCTGCTTCCCATGCCCGGGACAAACCGCGAGCAGGTGCCTGGCTTGCGCTTCAATCTGCCGAGACTTGGAGCTGGCCAGCGCGCACCTTCCCGCTGTGTGTGCTGCTGTCCGCAAACAGCCTCCAAACAAAGCAGGGCGCTAAGGCAAGAGAACTAAGCGCCCCAGGAGGGAATCTGCCTGCGAGGGAAGCTGTGCAGCACATCCCTTGTTCCACTCGCCACTTCCCTGACTCTTAGGCAAAGCCCATCTCAGCTTGCTTGTAGGTGTGCCTCCATGTTCAGAAGCAGCCTTGAGGAAGGCAGGACAGTGCGGGATGTCTTCTGGGCACGCAGCATGCTGCTTCCCATGCCCGGGACAAATTGCGAGCAGCTGCCTCGCTTGCGCTTCAATCTGCCGAGACTTGGAGCTGGCCAGCACGCACCTTCCCGCTGTGTGTGCTGCTGTCCGCAAACAGCCTCCAAACAAAGCAGGGCGCTAAGGCAGGAGAACTAAGAGCCCCAGGAGGGAATCTGCCTGCGAGGGAAGCTGTGCAGCACATCCCTTGTTCCGCTCGCCACTTCCCTGACTCTTAGGCAAAGCCCATCTCAGCTGGCTTGTAGGCGTGCCTCCGTGCTCAGAAGCAGCCCCGTGGCAGGTAGGACAGTGCGAGATGTCTTCTGGGCACGCAGCATGCTGCTTCCCATGCCCGGGACAAACCGCGAGCAGGTGCCTGGCTTGCGCTTCAATCTGCCGAGACTTGGAGCTGGCCAGCGCGCACCTTCCCGCTGTGTGTGCTGCTGTCCGCAAACAGCCTCCAAACAAAGCAGGGCACTAAGGCAGGAGAACTAAGAGCCCCAGGAGGGAATCTGCCTGCGAGGGAAGCTGTGCAGCACATCCCTTGTTCCGCTCGCCACTTCCCTGACTCTTAGGCAAAGCCCATCTCAGCTGGCTTGTAGGCGTGCCTCCGTGCTCAGAAGCAGCCCCGAGGAAGGCAGGACAGTGCGAGATGTCTTCTGGGCACGCAGCATGCTGCTTCCCATGCCCGGGACAAACCGTGAGCAGGTGCCTCGCTTGCGCTTCTATGTGCCGAGACTTGGAGCTGGCCAGCACGCACCTTCCCGCTGTGTGTGCTGCTGTCCGCAAACAGCCTCCAAACAAAGCAGGGCACTAAGGTAAGAGAACTAAGAGCCCCAGGAGGGAATCTGCCTGCGAGGGAAGCTGTGCAGCACATCCCTTGTTCCGCTCGCCACTTCCCTGACTCTTAGGCAAAGCCCATCTCAGCTGGCTTGTAGGCGTGCCTCCGTGCTCAGAAGCAGCCCCGTGGCAGGCAGGACAGTGCGGGATGTCTTCTGGGCACGCAGCATGCTGCTTCCCATGCCCGGTACAAACCGCGAGCAGGTGCCTCGCTTGCGCTTCAATCTGCCGAGACTTGGAGCTGGCCAGCGCACAGCTTCCCGCTGTGTGTGCTGCTGTCCGCAAACAGCCTCCAAACAAAGCAGGGCACTAAGGCAGGAGAACTAAGAGCCCCAGGAGGGAATCTGCCTGCGAGGGAAGCTGTGCAGCACATCCCTTGTTCCGCTCGCCACTTCCCTCACTCTTAGGCAAAGCCCATCTCAGCTGGCTTGTAGGCGTGCCTCCGTGCTCAGAAGCAGCCCCGAGGAAGGCAGGACAGTGCGGGATGTCTTCTGGGCACGCAGCATGCTGCTTCCCATGCCCGGGACAAATTGCGAGCAGGTGCCTCGCTTCGCTTCAATCTGCCGAGACTTGGAGCTGGCCAGCGCGCACCTTCCCGCTGTGTGTGCTGCTGTCCGCAAACAGCCTCCAAACAAAGCAGGGCACTAAGGCAGGAGAACTAAGAGCCCCAGGAGGGAATCTGCCTGCGAGGGAAGCTGTGCAGCACATCCCTTGTTCCGCTCGCCACTTCCCTGACTCTTAGGCAAAGCCCATCTCAGCTGGCTTGTAGGCGTGCCTCCGTGCTCAGAAGCAGCCCCGAGGAAGGCAGGACAGTGCGAGATGTCTTCTGGGCACGCAGCATGCTGCTTCCCATGCCCGGGACAAACCGTGAGCAGGTGCCTCGCTTGCGCTTCTATGTGCCGAGACTTGGAGCTGGCCAGCACGCACCTTCCCGCTGTGTGTGCTGCTGTCCGCAAACAGCCTCCAAACAAAGCAGGGCACTAAGGTAAGAGAACTAAGAGCCCCAGGAGGGAATCTGCCTGCGAGGGAAGCTGTGCAGCACATCCCTTGTTCCGCTCGCCACTTCCCTGACTCTTAGGCAAAGCCCATCTCAGCTTGCTTGTAGGCGTGCCTCCGTGCTCAGAAGCAGCCCCGTGGAAGGCAGGACAGTGCGAGATGTCTTCTGGGCACTCAGCATGCTGCTTCCCATGCCCGGGACAAACCGCGAGCAGGTGCCTGGCTTGCGCTTCAATCTGCCGAGACTTGGAGCTGGCCAGCGCGCCCCTTCCCGCTGTGTGTGCTGCTGTCCGCAAACAGCCTCCAAACAAAGCAGGGCACTAAGGCAAGAGAACTAAGAGCTCCAGGAGGGAATCTGCCTGCGAGGGAAGCTGTGCAGCACATCCCTTGTTCCACTCGCCACTTCCCTGACTCTTAGGCAAAGCCCATCTCAGCTTGCTTGTAGGCGTGCCTCCGTGCTCAGAAGCAGCCCCGAGGAAGGCAGGACAGTGCGGGATGTCTTCTGGGCACGCAGCATGCTGCTTCCCATGCCCGGGACAAATTGCGAGCAGCTGCCTCGCTTGCGCTTCAATCTGCCGAGACTTGGAGCTGGCCAGCACGCACCTTCCCGCTGTGTGTGCTGCTGTCCGCAAACAGCCTCCAAACAAAGCAGGGCGCTAAGGCAGGAGAACTAAGAGCCCCAGGAGGGAATCTGCCTGCGAGGGAAGCTGTGCAGCACATCCCTTGTTCCGCTCGCCACTTCCCTGACTCTTAGGCAAAGCCCATCTCAGCTGGCTTGTAGGCGTGCCTCCGTGCTCAGAAGCAGCCCCGTGGCAGGTAGGACAGTGCGAGATGTCTTCTGGGCACGCAGCATGCTGCTTCCCATGCCCGGGACAAACCGCGAGCAGGTGCCTGGCTTGCGCTTCAATCTGCCGAGACTTGGAGCTGGCCAGCGCGCACCTTCCCGCTGTGTGTGCTGCTGTCCGCAAACAGCCTCCAAACAAAGCAGGGCACTAAGGCAGGAGAACTAAGAGCCCCAGGAGGGAATCTGCCTGCGAGGGAAGCTGTGCAGCACATACCTTGTTCCGCTCGCCACTTCCCTGACTCTTAGGCAAAGCCCATCTCAGCTTGCTTGTAGGCATGCCTCCGTGCTCAGAAGCAGCCCCGTGGCAGGCAGGACAGTGCGGGATGTCTTCTGGGCACGCAGCATGCTGCTTCCCATGCCCGGGACAAACCGCGAGCAGGTGCCTCGCTTGCGCTTCAATCTGCCGAGACTTGGAGCTGGCCAGCGCACAGCTTCCCGCTGTGTGTGCTGCTGTCCGCAAACAGCCTCCAAACAAAGCAGGGCACTAAGGCAGGAGAACTAAGAGCCCCAGGAGGGAATCTGCCTGCGAGGGAAGCTGTGCAGCACATCCCTTGTTCCGCTCGCCACTTCCCTCACTCTTAGGCAAAGCCCATCTCAGCTGGCTTGTAGGCGTGCCTCCGTGCTCAGAAGCAGCCCCGAGGAAGGCAGGACAGTGCGGGATGTCTTCTGGGCATGCAGCATGCTGCTTCCCATGCCCGGGACAAATTGCGAGCAGGTGCCTCGCTTGCGCTTCAATCTGCCGAGACTTGGAGCTGGCCAGCGCGCACCTTCCCGCTGTGTGTGCTGCTGTCCGCAAACAGCCTCCAAACAAAGCAGGGCGCTAAGGCAAGAGAACTAAGAGCCCCAGGAGGGAATCTGCCTGCGAGGGAAGCTGTGCAGCACATCCCTTGTTCCACTCGCCACTTCCCTGACTCTTAGGCAAAGCCCATCTCAGCTTGCTTGTAGGCGTGCCTCCGTGCTCAGAAGCAGCCCCGAGGAAGGCAGGACAGTGCGGGATGTCTTCTGGGCACGCAGCATGCTGCTTCCCATGCCCGGGACAAACCGCGAGCAGGTGCCTCGCTTGCGCTTCAATCTGCCGAGACTTGGAGCTGGCCAGCGCGCACCTTCCCGCTGTGTGTGCTGCTGTCCGCAAACAGCCTCCATACAAAGCAGGGCACTAAGGTAAGAGAACTAAGAGCCCCAGGAGGGAATCTGCCTGCGAGGGAAGCTGTGCAGCACATCCCTTGTTCCACTCGCCACTTCCCTGACTCTTAGGCAAAGCCCATTTCAGCTTGCTTGTAGGCATGCCTCCGTGCTCAGAAGCAGCCCCGTGGCAGGCAGGACAGTGCGGGATGTCTTCTGGGCACGCAGCATGCTGCTTCCCATGCCCGGGACAAACCGCGAGCAGGTGCCTCGCTTGCGCTTCAATCTGCCGAGACTTGGAGCTGGCCAGCGCACAGCTTCCCGCTGTGTGTGCTGCTGTCCGCAAACAGCCTCCAAACAAAGCAGGGCACTAAGGCAGGAGAACTAAGAGCCCCAGGAGGGAATCTGCCTGCGAGGGAAGCTGTGCAGCACATCCCTTGTTCCGCTCGCCACTTCCCTCACTCTTAGGCAAAGCCCATCTCAGCTGGCTTGTAGGCGTGCCTCCGTGCTCAGAAGCAGCCCCGAGGAAGGCAGGACAGTGCGGGATGTCTTCTGGGCACGCAGCATGCTGCTTCCCATGCCCGGGACAAACTGCGAGCAGGTGCCTCGCTTGCGCTTCAATCTGCCGAGACTTGGAGCTGGCCAGCGCGCACCTTCCCGCTGTGTGTGCTGCTGTAAGCAAACAGCCTCCAAACAAAGCAGGGCACTAAGGCAAGAGAACTAAGAGCTCCAGGAGGGAATCTGCCTGCGAGGGAAGCTGTGCAGCACATCCCTTGTTCCACTCGCCACTTCCCTGACTCTTAGGCAAAGCCCATCTCAGCTTGCTTGTAGGCGTGCCTCCGTGCTCAGAAGCAGCCCCGAGGAAGGCAGGACAGTGCGGGATGTCTTCTGGGCACGCAGCATGCTGCTTCCCATGCCCGGGACAAATTGCGAGCAGGTGCCTGGCTTGCGCTTCAATCTGCCGAGACTTGGAGCTGGCCAGCGCGCACCTTCCCGCTGTGTGTGCTGCTGTCCGCAAACAGCCTCCAAACAAAGCAGGGCGCTAAGGCAGGAGAACTAAGAGCCCCAGGAGGGAATCTGCCTGCGAGGGAAGCTGTGCAGCACATCCCTTGTTCCGCTCGCCACTTCCCTGACTCTTAGGCAAAGCCCATCTCAGCTGGCTTGTAGGCGTGCCTCCGTGCTCAGAAGCAGCCCCGTGGCAGGTAGGACAGTGCGAGATGTCTTCTGGGCACGCAGCATGCTGCTTCCCATGCCCGGGACAAACCGCGAGCAGGTGCCTCGCTTGCGCTTCAATCTGCCGAGACTTGGAGCTGGCCAGCGCGCACCTTCCCGCTGTGTGTGCTGCTGTCCGCAAACAGCCTCCAAACAAAGCAGGGCACTAAGGCAAGAGAACTAAGAGCCCCAGGAGAGAATCTGCCTGCGAGGGAAGCTGTGCAGCACATCCCTTGTTCCGCTCGCCACTTCCCTGACTCTTAGGCAAAGCCCATCTCAGCTTGCTTGTAGGCGTGCCTCCGTGCTCAGAAGCAGCCCCGTGGCAGGCAGGACAGTGCGGGATGTCTTCTGGGCACGCAGCATGCTGCTTCCCATGCCCAGGACAAACCGCGAGCAGGTGCCTGGCTTGCGCTTCAATCTGCCGAGACTTGGAGCTGGCCAGCGCGCACCTTCCCGCTGTGTGTGCTGCTGTCCGCAAACAGCCTCCAAACAAAGCAGGGCACTAAGGCAAGAGAAGTAAGTGCCCCAGGAGGGAATCTGCCTGCGAGGGAAGCTGTGCAGCACATCCCTTGTTCCGCTCGCCACTTCCCTGACTCTTAGGCAAAGCCCATCTCAGCTGGCTTGTAGGCGTGCCTCCGTGCTCAGAAGCAGCCCCGTGGCAGGCAGGACAGTGCGAGATGTCTTCTGGGCACGCAGCATGCTGCTTCCCATGCCCGGGACAAACCGCGAGCAGGTGCCTCGCTTGCGCTTCAATCTGCCGAGACTTGGAGCTGGCCAGCGCGCACCTTCCCGCTGTGTGTGCTGCTGTCCGCAAACAGCCTCCAAACAAAGCAGGGCACTAAGGCAGGAGAACTAAGAGCCCCAGGAGGGAATCTGCCTGCGAGGGAAGCTGTGCAGCACATCCCTTGTTCCGCTCGCCACTTCCCTGACTCTTAGGCAAAGCCCATCTCAGCTTGCTTGTAGGCATGCCTCCGTGCTCAGAAGCAGCCCCGTGGCAGGCAGGACAGTGCGGGATGTCTTCTGGGCACGCAGCATGCTGCTTCCCATGCCCGGGACAAACCGCGAGCAGGTGCCTCGCTTGCGCTTCAATCTGCCGAGACTTGGAGCTGGCCAGCGCACAGCTTCCCACTGTGTGTGCTGCTGTCCGCAAACAGCCTCCAAACAAAGCAGGGCGCTAAGGCAGGAGAACTAAGAGCCCCAGGAGGGAATCTGCCTGCGAGGGAAGCTGTGCAGCACATCCCTTGTTCCGCTCGCCACTTCCCTGACTCTTAGGCAAAGCCCATCTCAGCTGGCTTGTAGGCGTGCCTCCGTGCTCAGAAGCAGCCCCGAGGAAGGCAGGACAGTGCGAGATGTCTTCTGGGCACGCAGCATGCTGCTTCCCATGCCCGGGACAAACCGCGAGCAGGTGCCTGGCTTGCGCTTCTATGTGCCGAGACTTGGAGCTGACCAGCGCGCACCTTCCCGCTGTGTGTGCTGCTGTCCGCAAACAGCCTCCAAACAAAGCAGGGCACTAAGGTAAGAGAACTAAGAGCCCCAGGAGGGAATCTGCCTGCGAGGGAAGCTGTGCAGCACATCCCTTGTTCCGCTCGCCACTTCCCTGACTCTTAGGCAAAGCCCATCTCAGCTTGCTTGTAGGCATGCCTCCGTGCTCAGAAGCAGCCCCGTGGCAGGCAGGACAGTGCGGGATGTCTTCTGGGCACGCAGCATGCTGCTTCCCATGCCCGGGACAAACCGCGAGCAGGTGCCTCGCTTGCGCTTCAATCTGCCGAGACTTGGAGCTGGCCAGCGCACAGCTTCCCGCTGTGTGTGCTGCTGTCCGCAAACAGCCTCCAAACAAAGCAGGGCACTAAGGCAGGAGAACTAAGAGCCCCAGGAGGGAATCTGCCTGCGAGGGAAGCTGTGCAGCACATCCCTTGTTCCGCTCGCCACTTCCCTCACTCTTAGGCAAAGCCCATCTCAGCTTGCTTGTAGGCGTGCCTCCGTGCTCAGAAGCAGCCCCGAGGAAGGCAGGACAGTGCGGGATGTCTTCTGGGCACGCAGCATGCTGCTTCCCATGCCCGGGACAAACCGCGAGCAGGTGCCTCGCTTGCGCTTCAATCTGCCGAGACTTGGAGCTGGCCAGCGCGCACCTTCCCGCTGTGTGTGCTGCTGTCCGCAAACAGCCTCCATACAAAGCAGGGCACTAAGGTAAGAGAACTAAGAGCCCCAGGAGGGAATCTGCCTGCGAGGGAAGCTGTGCAGCACATCCCTTGTTCCACTCGCCACTTCCCTGACTCTTAGGCAAAGCCCATTTCAGCTTGCTTGTAGGCATGCCTCCGTGCTCAGAAGCAGCCCCGTGGCAGGCAGGACAGTGCG
This sequence comes from Rhea pennata, assembly GCF_028389875.1. Lineage (NCBI taxonomy): Eukaryota > Metazoa > Chordata > Aves > Rheiformes > Rheidae > Rhea > Rhea pennata. Next base: position 158,343 of record NW_026907699.1, on the reverse strand, counting down.
GGATGTCTTCTGGGCACGCAGCATGCTGCTTCCCATGCCCGGGACAAACCGCGAGCAGGTGCCTCGCTTGCGCTTCAATCTGCCGAGACTTGGAGCTGGCCAGCGCACAGCTTCCCGCTGTGTGTGCTGCTGTCCGCAAACAGCCTCCAAACAAAGCAGGGCACTAAGGCAGGAGAACTAAGAGCCCCAGGAGGGAATCTGCCTGCGAGGGAAGCTGTGCAGCACATCCCTTGTTCCGCTCGCCACTTCCCTGACTCTTAGGCAAAGCCCATATCAGCTGGCTTGTAGGCGTGCCTCCGTGCTCAGAAGCAGCCCCGTGGCAGGTAGGACAGTGCGGGATGTCTTCTGGGCACGCAGCATGCTGCTTCCCATGCCCGGGACAAACCGCGAGCAGGTGCCTGGCTTGCGCTTCAATCTGCCGAGACTTGGAGCTGGCCAGCGCGCACCTTCCCGCTGTGTGTGCTGCTGTCCGCAAACAGCCTCCAAACAAAGCAGGGCACTAAGGCAAGAGAACTAAGAGCCCCAGGAGAGAATCTGCCTGCGAGGGAAGCTGTGCAGCACATCCCTTGTTCCGCTCGCCACTTCCCTGACTCTTAGGCAAAGCCCATCTCAGCTTGCTTGTAGGCGTGCCTCCGTGCTCAGAAGCAGCCCCGAGGAAGGCAGGACAGTGCGGGATGTCTTCTGGGCACGCAGCATGCTGCTTCCCATGCCCAGGACAAATTGCGAGCAGGTGCCTGGCTTGCGCTTCAATCTGCCGAGACTTGGAGCTGGCCAGCGCGCACCTTCCCGCTGTGTGTGCTGCTGTCCGCAAACAGCCTCCAAACAAAGCAGGGCACTAAGGCAAGAGAAGTAAGCGCCCCAGGAGGGAATCTGCCTGCGAGGGAAGCTGTGCAGCACATCCCTTGTTCCGCTCGCCACTTCCCTGACTCTTAGGCAAAGCCCATCTCAGCTGGCTTGTAGGCGTGCCTCCGTGCTCAGAAGCAGCCCCGTGGCAGGCAGGACAGTGCGAGATGTCTTCTGGGCACGCAGCATGCTGCTTCCCATGCCCGGGACAAACCGCGAGCAGGTGCCTCGCTTGCGCTTCAATCTGCCGAGACTTGGAGCTGGCCAGCGCGCACCTTCCCGCTGTGTGTGCTGCTGTCCGCAAACAGCCTCCAAACAAAGCAGGGCACTAAGGCAAGAGAAGTAAGCGCCCCAGGAGGGAATCTGCCTGCGAGGGAAGCTGTGCAGCACATCCCTTGTTCCACTCGCCACTTCCCTGACTCTTAGGCAAAGCCCATCTCAGCTTGCTTGTAGGTGTGCCTCCATGTTCAGAAGCAGCCCCGAGGAAGGCAGGACAGTGCGGGATGTCTTCTGGGCACGCAGCATGCTGCTTCCCATGCCCGGGACAAACCGCGAGCAGGTGCCTGGTTTGCGCTTCTATGTGCCGAGACTTGGAGCTGACCAGCGCGTACCTTCCCGCTGTGTGTGCTGCTGTCCGCAAACAGCCTCCAAACAAAGCAGGGCACTAAGGCAGGAGAACTAAGAGCCCCAGGAGGGAATCTGCCTGCGAGGGAAGCTGTGCAGCACATCCCTTGTTCCGCTCGCCACTTCCCTGACTCTTAGGCAAAGCCCATCTCAGCTGGCTTGTAGGCGTGCCTCCGTGCTCAGAAGCAGCCCCGTGGCAGGTAGGACAGTGCGAGATGTCTTCTGGGCACGCAGCATGCTGCTTCCCATGCCCGGGACAAACCGCGAGCAGGTGCCTCGCTTGCGCTTCTATGTGCCGAGAATTGGAGCTGACCAGCGCGCACCTTCCCGCTGTGTGTGCTGCTGTCTGCAAACAGCCTCCAAACAAAGCAGGGCACTAAGGCAGGAGAACTAAGAGCCCCAGGAGGGAATCTGCCTGCGAGGGAAGCTGTGCAGCACATCCCTTGTTCCGCTCGCCACTTCCCTCACTCTTAGGCAAAGCCCATCTCAGCTGGCTTGTAGGCGTGCCTCCGTGCTCAGAAGCAGCCCCGAGGAAGGCAGGACAGTGCGAGATGTCTTCTGGGCACGCAGCATGCTGCTTCCCATGCCCGGGACAAAACGCGAGCAGGTGCCTCGCTTGAGCTTCTATGTGCCGAGACTTGGAGCTGGCCAGCGCGCACCTTCCCGCTGTGTGTGCTGCTGTCCGCAAACAGCCTCCAAACAAAGCAGGGCACTAAGGCAGGAGAACTAAGAGCCCCAGGAGGGAATCTGCCTGCGAGGGAAGCTGTGCAGCACATCCCTTGTTCCGCTCGCCACTTCCCTCACTCTTAGGCAAAGCCCATCTCAGCTTGCTTGTAGGCGTGCCTCCGTGCTCAGAAGCAGCCCCGAGGAAGGCAGGACAGTGCGGGATGTCTTCTGGGCACGCAGCATGCTGCTTCCCATGCCCGGGACAAACCGCGAGCAGGTGCCTGGCTTGCGCTTCAATCTGCCGAGACTTGGAGCTGGCCAGCGCGCACCTTCCCGCTGTGTGTGCTGCTGTCCGCAAACAGCCTCCAAACAAAGCAGGGCACTAAGGCAAGAGAACTAAGAGCCCCAGGAGAGAATCTGCCTGCGAGGGAAGCTGTGCAGCACATCCCTTGTTCCGCTCGCCACTTCCCTGACTCTTAGGCAAAGCCCATCTCAGCTTGCTTGTAGGCGTGCCTCCGTGCTCAGAAGCAGCCCCGAGGAAGGCAGGACAGTGCGGGATGTCTTCTGGGCACGCAGCATGCTGCTTCCCATGCCCAGGACAAATTGCGAGCAGGTGCCTGGCTTGCGCTTCAATCTGCCGAGACTTGGAGCTGGCCAGCGCGCACCTTCCCGCTGTGTGTGCTGCTGTCCGCAAACAGCCTCCAAACAAAGCAGGGCACTAAGGCAAGAGAAGTAAGCGCCCCAGGAGGGAATCTGCCTGCGAGGGAAGCTGTGCAGCACATCCCTTGTTCCGCTCGCCACTTCCCTGACTCTTAGGCAAAGCCCATCTCAGCTGGCTTGTAGGCGTGCCTCCGTGCTCAGAAGCAGCCCCGTGGCAGGCAGGACAGTGCGAGATGTCTTCTGGGCACGCAGCATGCTGCTTCCCATGCCCGGGACAAACCGCGAGCAGGTGCCTCGCTTGAGCTTCTATGTGCCGAGACTTGGAGCTGGCCAGCGCGCACCTTCCCGCTGTGTGTGCTGCTGTCCGCAAACAGCCTCCAAACAAAGCAGGGCACTAAGGCAGGAGAACTAAGAGCCCCAGGAGGGAATCTGCCTGCGAGGGAAGCTGTGCAGCACATCCCTTGTTCCGCTCGCCACTTCCCTCACTCTTAGGCAAAGCCCATCTCAGCTTGCTTGTAGGCGTGCCTCCGTGCTCAGAAGCAGCCCCGTGGCAGGTAGGACAGTGCGGGATGTCTTCTGGGCACGCAGCATGCTGCTTCCCATGCCCGGGACAAACCGCGAGCAGGTGCCTGGCTTGCGCTTCAATCTGCCGAGACTTGGAGCTGGCCAGCGCGCACCTTCCCGCTGTGTGTGCTGCTGTCCGCAAACAGCCTCCAAACAAAGCAGGGCACTAAGGCAAGAGAACTAAGAGCCCCAGGAGAGAATCTGCCTGCGAGGGAAGCTGTGCAGCACATCCCTTGTTCCGCTCGCCACTTCCCTGACTCTTAGGCAAAGCCCATCTCAGCTTGCTTGTAGGCGTGCCTCCGTGCTCAGAAGCAGCCCCGAGGAAGGCAGGACAGTGCGGGATGTCTTCTGGGCACGCAGCATGCTGCTTCCCATGCCCAGGACAAATTGCGAGCAGGTGCCTGGCTTGCGCTTCAATCTGCCGAGACTTGGAGCTGGCCAGCGCGCACCTTCCCGCTGTGTGTGCTGCTGTCCGCAAACAGCCTCCAAACAAAGCAGGGCACTAAGGCAAGAGAACTAAGAGCCCCAGGAGGGAATCTGCCTGCGAGGGAAGCTGTGCAGCACATCCCTTGTTCCGCTCGCCACTTCCCTCACTCTTAGGCAAAGCCCATCTCAGCTGGCTTGTAGGCGTGCCTCCGTGCTCAGAAGCAGCCCCGTGGCAGGCAGGACAGTGCGAGATGTCTTCTGGGCACGCAGCATGCTGCTTCCCATGCCCGGGACAAACCGCGAGCAGGTGCCTCGCTTGCGCTTCAATCTGCCGAGACTTGGAGCTGGCCAGCGCGCACCTTCCCGCTGTGTGTGCTGCTGTCCGCAAACAGCCTCCAAACAAAGCAGGGCACTAAGGCAAGAGAAGTAAGCGCCCCAGGAGGGAATCTGCCTGCGAGGGAAGCTGTGCAGCACATCCCTTGTTCCACTCGCCACTTCCCTGACTCTTAGGCAAAGCCCATCTCAGCTTGCTTGTAGGTGTGCCTCCATGTTCAGAAGCAGCCCCGAGGAAGGCAGGACAGTGCGGGATGTCTTCTGGGCACGCAGCATGCTGCTTCCCATGCCCGGGACAAACCGCGAGCAGGTGCCTGGTTTGCGCTTCTATGTGCCGAGACTTGGAGCTGACCAGCGCGTACCTTCCCGCTGTGTGTGCTGCTGTCCGCAAACAGCCTCCAAACAAAGCAGGGCACTAAGGCAGGAGAACTAAGAGCCCCAGGAGGGAATCTGCCTGCGAGGGAAGCTGTGCAGCACATCCCTTGTTCCGCTCGCCACTTCCCTGACTCTTAGGCAAAGCCCATCTCAGCTGGCTTGTAGGCGTGCCTCCGTGCTCAGAAGCAGCCCCGTGGCAGGTAGGACAGTGCGAGATGTCTTCTGGGCACGCAGCATGCTGCTTCCCATGCCCGGGACAAACCGCGAGCAGGTGCCTCGCTTGCGCTTCTATGTGCCGAGAATTGGAGCTGACCAGCGCGCACCTTCCCGCTGTGTGTGCTGCTGTCTGCAAACAGCCTCCAAACAAAGCAGGGCACTAAGGCAGGAGAACTAAGAGCCCCAGGAGGGAATCTGCCTGCGAGGGAAGCTGTGCAGCACATCCCTTGTTCCGCTCGCCACTTCCCTCACTCTTAGGCAAAGCCCATCTCAGCTGGCTTGTAGGCGTGCCTCCGTGCTCAGAAGCAGCCCCGAGGAAGGCAGGACAGTGCGAGATGTCTTCTGGGCACGCAGCATGCTGCTTCCCATGCCCGGGACAAAACGCGAGCAGGTGCCTCGCTTGAGCTTCTATGTGCCGAGACTTGGAGCTGGCCAGCGCGCACCTTCCCGCTGTGTGTGCTGCTGTCCGCAAACAGCCTCCAAACAAAGCAGGGCACTAAGGCAGGAGAACTAAGAGCCCCAGGAGGGAATCTGCCTGCGAGGGAAGCTGTGCAGCACATCCCTTGTTCCGCTCGCCACTTCCCTCACTCTTAGGCAAAGCCCATCTCAGCTTGCTTGTAGGCGTGCCTCCGTGCTCAGAAGCAGCCCCGAGGAAGGCAGGACAGTGCGGGATGTCTTCTGGGCACGCAGCATGCTGCTTCCCATGCCCGGGACAAATTGCGAGCAGGTGCCTCGCTTGCGCTTCTATCTGCCGAGACTTGGAGCTGGCCAGCGCGCACCTTCCCGCTGTGTGTGCTGCTGTCCGCAAACAGCCTCCAAACAAAGCAAGGCGCTAAGGCAGGAGAACTAAGAGCCCCAGGAGGGAATCTGCCTGCAAGGGAAGCTGTGCAGCACATCCCTTGTTCCGCTCGCCACTTCCCTCACTCTTAGGCAAAGCCCATCTCAGCTGGCTTGTAGGCGTGCCTCCGTGCTCAGAAGCAGCCCCGTGGCAGGCAGGACAGTGCGAGATGTCTTCTGGGCACGCAGCATGCTGCTTCCCATGCCCGGGACAAACCGCGAGCAGGTGCCTCGCTTGCGCTTCAATCTGCCGAGACTTGGAGCTGGCCAGCGCGCACCTTCCCGCTGTGTGTGCTGCTGTCCGCAAACAGCCTCCAAACAAAGCAGGGCACTAAGGCAAGAGAACTAAGAGCCCCAGCAGGGAATCTGCCTGCGAGGGAAGCTGTGCAGCACATCCCTTGTTCCGCTCGCCACTTCCCTGACTCTTAGGCAAAGCCCATCTCAGCTTGCTTGTAGGCGTGCCTCCGTGCTCAGAAGCAGCCCCGAGGAAGGCAGGACAGTGCGGGATGTCTTCTGGGCACGCAGCATGCTGCTTCCCATGCCCAGGACAAATTGCGAGCAGGTGCCTGGCTTGCGCTTCAATCTGCCGAGACTTGGAGCTGGCCAGCGCGCACCTTCCCGCTGTGTGTGCTGCTGTCCGCAAACAGCCTCCAAACAAAGCAGGGCACTAAGGCAAGAGAAGTAAGCGCCCCAGGAGGGAATCTGCCTGCGAGGGAACCTGTGCAGCACATCCCTTGTTCCGCTCGCCACTTCCCTGACTCTTAGGCAAAGCCCATCTCAGCTGGCTTTAGGCGTGCCTCCGTGCTCAGAAGCAGCCCCGTGGCAGGCAGGACAGTGCGAGATGTCTTCTGGGCATGCAGCATGCTGCTTCCCATGCCCGGGACAAATTGCGAGCAGGTGCCTCGCTTGCGCTTCAATCTGCCGAGACGTGGAGCTGGCCAGCGCGCACCTTCCCGCTGTGTGTGCTGCTGTCCGCAAACAGCCTCCAAACAAAGCAGGGCACTAAGGCAAGAGAACTAAGCGCCCCAGGAGGGAATCTGCCTCCGAGGGAAGCTGTGCAGCACATCCCTTGTTCCACTCGCCACTTCCCTCACTCTTAGGCAAAGCCCATCTCAGCTTGCTTGTAGGTGTGCCTCCATGTTCAGAAGCAGCCCCGAGGAAGGCAGGACAGTGCGGGATGTCTTCTGGGCATGCAGCATGCTGCTTCCCATGCCCGGGACAAACCGCGAGCAGGTGCCTGGCTTGCGCTTCTATGTGCCGAGACTTGGAGCTGACCAGCGCGCACCTTCCCGCTGTGTGTGCTGCTGTCCGCAAACAGCCTCCAAACAAAGCAGGGCACTAAGGCAGGAGAACTAAGCGCCCCAGGAGGGAATCTGCCTGCGAGGGAAGCTGTGCAGCACATCCCTTGTTCCGCTCGCCACTTCCCTGACTCTTAGGCAAAGCCCATCTCAGCTGGCTTGTAGGCGTGCCTCCGTGCTCAGAAGCAGCCCCGTGGCAGGTAGGACAGTGCGAGATGTCTTCTGGGCACGCAGCATGCTGCTTCCCATGCCCGGGACAAACCGCGAGCAGGTGCCTGGCTTGCGCTTCTATGTGCTGAGACTTGGAGCTGACCAGCGCGCACCTTCCCGCTGTGTGTGCTGCTGTCCGCAAACAGCCTCCAAACAAAGCAGGGCGCTAAGGCAGGAGAACTAAGAGCCCCAGGAGGGAATCTGCCTGCGAGGGAAGCTGTGCAGCACATCCCTTGTTCCGCTCGCCACTTCCCTGACTCTTTGGCAAAGCCCATCTCAGCTGGCTTGTAGGTGTGCCTCCGTGCTCAGAAGCAGCCCCGAGGAAGGCAGGACAGTGCGGGATGTCTTCTGGGCACGCAGCATGCTGCTTCCCATGCCCGGGACAAACCGCGAGCAGGTGCCTCGCTTGCGCTTCAATCTGCCGAGACTTGGAGCTGGCCAGCGCGCACCTTCCCGCTGTGTGTGCTGCTGTCCGCAAATAGCCTCCAAACAAAGCAGGGCACTAAGGCAAGAGAAGTAAGCGCCCCAGGAGGGAATCTGCCTGCGAGGGAAGCTGTGCAGCACATCCCTTGTTCCGCTCGCCACTTCCCTGACTCTTAGGCAAAGCCCATCTCAGCTTGCTTGTAGGCGTGCCTCCGTGCTCAGAAGCAGCCCCGTGGCAGGCAGGACAGTGAAGATGTCTTCTGGGCACGCAGCATGCTGCTTCCCATGCCCGGGACAAAACGCGAGCAGGTGCCTCGCTTGCGCTTCTATGTGCCGAGACTTGGAGCTGGCCAGCGCGCACCTTCCCGCTGTGTGTGCTGCTGTCCGCAAACAGCCTCCATACAAAGCAGGGCACTAAGGTAAGAGAACTAAGACCCCCAGGAGGGAATCTGCCTGCGAGGGAAGCTGTGCAGCACATCCCTTGTTCCGCTCGCCACTTCCCTCACTCTTAGGCAAAGCCCATCTCAGCTGGCTTGTAGGCGTGCCTCCGTGCTCAGATGCAGCCCCGAGGAAGGCAGGACAGTGCGGGATGTCTTCTGGGCACGCAGCATGCTGCTTCCCATGCCCGGGACAAACTGCGAGCAGGTGCCTGGCTTGCGCTTCAATCTGCCGAGACTTGGAGCTGGCTAGCGCGCACCTTCCCGCTGTGTGTGCTGCTGTCCGCAAACAGCCTCCAAACAAAGCAGGGCACTAAGGCAAGAGAACTAAGAGCTCCAGGAGGGAATCTGCCTGCGAGGGAAGCTGTGCAGCACATCCCTTGTTCCACTCGCCACTTCCCTGACTCTTAGGCAAAGCCCATCTCAGCTTGCTTGTAGGTGTGCCTCCGTGCTCAAAAGCAGCCCCGAGGAAGGCAGGACAGTGCGGGATGTCTTCTGGGCACGCAGCATGCTGCTTCCCATGCCCGGGACAAACCGCGAGCAGGTGCCTGGCTTGCGCTTCAATCTGCCGAGACTTGGAGTTGGCCAGCGCGCACCTTCCCGCTGTGTGTGCTGCTGTCCGCAAACAGCCTCCAAACAAAGCAGGGCACTAAGGCAAGAGAACTAAGAGCCCCAGGAGGGAATCTGCCTGCGAGGGAAGCTGTGCAGCACATCCCTTGTTCCGCTCGCCACTTCCCTGACTCTTAGGCAAAGCCCATCTCAGCTTGCTTGTAGGTGTGCCTCCGTGCTCAGAAGCAGCCCCGAGGAAGGCAGGACAGTGCGGGATGTCTTCTGGGCACGCAGCATGCTGCTTCCCATGCCCAGGACAAATTGCGAGCAGCTGCCTCGCTTGCGCTTCAATCTGCCGAGACTTGGAGCTGGCCAGCGCGCACCTTCCCGCTGTGTGTGCTGCTGTCCGCAAACAGCCTCCAAACAAAGCAGGGCACTAAGGCAAGAGAAGTAAGCGCCCCAGGAGGGAATCTGCCTGCGAGGGAAGCTGTGCAGCACATCCCTTGTTCCGCTCGCCACTTCCCTCACTCTTAGGCAAAGCCCATCTCAGCTGGCTTGTAGGCGTGCCTCCGTGCTCAGAAGCAGCCCCGTGGCAGGCAGGACAGTGCGAGATGTCTTCTGGGCACGCAGCATGCTGCTTCCCATGCCCGGGACAAACCGCGAGCTGGTGCCTGGCTTGCGCTTCTATGTGCCGAGCCGTGTGCTGACCAGCGCGCACCTTCCCGCTGTGTGTGCTGCTGTCCGCAAACAGCCTCCAAACAAAGCAGGGCACTAAGGCAGGAGAACTAAGAGCCCCAGGAGGGAATCTGCCTGCGAGGGAAGCTGTGCAGCACATCCCTTGTTCCGCTCGCCACTTCCCTGACTCTTAGGCAAAGCCCATCTCAGCTGGCTTGTAGGCGTGCCTCCGTGCTCAGAAGCAGCCCCGTGGCAGGTAGGACAGTGCGAGATGTCTTCTGGGCACGCAGCATGCTGCTTCCCATGCCCGGGACAAACCGCGAGCAGGTGCCTCGCTTGCGCTTCTATGTGCCGAGAATTGGAGCTGACCAGCGCGCACCTTCCCGCTGTGTGTGCTGCTGTCCGCAAACAGCCTCCAAACAAAGCAGGGCACTAAGGCAGGAGAACTAAGAGCCCCAGGAGGGAATCTGCCTGCGAGGGAAGCTGTGCAGCACATCCCTTGTTCCGCTCGCCACTTCCCTGACTCTTAGGCAAAGCCCATCTCAGCTGGCTTGTAGGTGTGCCTCCGTGCTCAGAAGCAGCCCCGAGGAAGGCAGGACAGTGCAGGATGTCTTCTGGGCACGCAGCATGCTGCTTCCCATGCCCGGGACAAACCGCGAGCAGGTGCCTCGCTTGCGCTTCTATCTGCCGAGACTTGGAGCTGGCCAGCGCGCACCTTCCCGCTGTGTGTGCTGCTGTCCGCAAATAGCCTCCAAACAAAGCAGGGCACTAAGGCAAGAGAACTAAGAGCCCCAGGAGGGAATCTGCCTGCGAGGGAAGCTGTGCAGCACATCCCTTGTTCCGCTCGCCACTTCCCTGACTCTTAGGCAAAGCCCATCTCAGCTGGCTTGTAGGCGTGCCTCCGTGCTCAGAAGCAGCCCCGAGGAAGGCAGGACAGTGCGGGATGTCTTCTGGGCACGCAGCATGCTGCTTCCCATGCCCGGGACAAACCGTGAGCAGGTGCCTCGCTTGCGCTTCTATGTGCCGAGACTTGGAGCTGGCCAGCGCGCACCTTCCCGCTGTGTGTGCTGCTGTCCGCAAACAGCCTCCAAACAAAGCAGGGCACTAAGGCAAGAGAACTAAGAGCCCCAGGAGGGAATCTGCCTGCGAGGGAAGCTGTGCAGCACATCCCTTGTTCCGCTCGCCACTTCCCTGACTCTTTGGCAAAGCCCATCTCAGCTGGCTTGTAGGCGTGCCTCCGTGCTCAGAAGCAGCCACGAGGAAGGCAGGACAGTGCGCGATGTCTTCTGGGCACGCAGCATGCTGCTTCCCATGCCCGGGACAAACTGCGAGCAGGTGCCTTGCTTGCGCTTCTATGTGCCGAGACTTGGAGCTGACCAGCGCGCACCTTCCCGCTGTGTGTGCTGCTGTCCGCAAACAGCCTCCAAACAAAGCAGGGCACTAAGGCAAGAGAAGTAAGCGCCCCAGGAGGGAATCTGCCTGCGAGGGAAGCTGTGCAGCACATCCCTTGTTCCGCTCGCCACTTCCCTGACTCTTAGGCAAAGCCCATCTCAGCTGGCTTGTAGGCGTGCCTCCGTGCTCAGAAGCAGCCCCGTGGCAGGTAGGACAGTGCGAGATGTCTTCTGGGCACGCAGCATGCTGCTTCCCATGCCCGGGACAAACCGCGAGCAGGTGCCTCGCTTGCGCTTCTATGTGCCGAGACTTGGAGCTGGCCAGCGCGCACCTTCCCGCTGTGTGTGCTGCTGTCCGCAAACAGCCTCCAAACAAAGCAGGGCGCTAAGGCAAGAGAACTAAGAGCTCCAGGAGGGAATCTGCCTGCGAGGGAAGCTGTGCAGCACATCCCTTGTTCCGCTCGCCACTTCCCTCACTCTTAGGCAAAGCCCATCTCAGCTGGCTTGTAGGCGTGCCTCCGTGCTCAGAAGCAGCCCCGAGGAAGGCAGGACAGTGCGGGATGTCTTCTGGGCACGCAGCATGCTGCTTCCCATGCCCGGGACAAACCGCGAGCAGGTGCCTGGCTTGCGCTTGTATGTGCCGAGACTTGGAGCTGGCCAGCGCGCACCTTCCCGCTGTGTGTGCTGCTGTCCGCAAACAGCCTCCAAACAAAGCAGGGCACTAAGGCAGGAGAACTAAGAGCCCCAGGAGGGAATCTGCCTGCGAGGGAAGCTGTGCAGCACATCCCTTGTTCCGCTCGCCACTTCCCTCACTCTTAGGCAAAGCCCATCTCAGCTGGCTTGTAGGCGTGCCTCCATGCTCAGAAGCAGCCCCGAGGAAGGCAGGACAGTGCGGGATGTCTTCTGGGCACGCAGCATGCTGCTTCCCATGCCCGGGACAAACCGTGAGCAGGTGCCTCGCTTGCGCTTCTATGTGCCGAGACTTGGAGCTGGCCAGCGCGCACCTTCCCGCTGTGTGTGCTGCTGTCCGCAAACAGCCTCCAAACAAAGCAGGGCACTAAGGCAAGAGAACTAAGAGCCCCAGGAGGGAATCTGCCTGCGAGGGAAGCTGTGCAGCACATCCCTTGTTCCGCTCGCCACTTCCCTGACTCTTTGGCAAAGCCCATCTCAGCTGGCTTGTAGGCGTGCCTCCGTGCTCAGAAGCAGCCACGAGGAAGGCAGGACAGTGCGCGATGTCTTCTGGGCACGCAGCATGCTGCTTCCCATGCCCGGGACAAACTGCGAGCAGGTGCCTTGCTTGCGCTTCTATGTGCCGAGACTTGGAGCTGACCAGCGCGCACCTTCCCGCTGTGTGTGCTGCTGTCCGCAAACAGCCTCCAAACAAAGCAGGGCACTAAGGCAAGAGAAGTAAGCGCCCCAGGAGGGAATCTGCCTCCGAGGGAAGCTGTGCAGCACATCCCTTGTTCCGCTCGCCACTTCCCTCACTCTTAGGCAAAGCCCATCTCAGCTGGCTTGTAGGCGTGCCTCCGTGCTCAGAAGCAGCCCCGTGGCAGGTAGGACAGTGCGAGATGTCTTCTGGGCACGCAGCATGCTGCTTCCCATGCCCGGGACAAACTGCGAGCAGGTGCCTCGCTTGCGCTTCTATGTGCCGAGACTTGGAGCTGGCCAGCGCGCACCTTCCCGCTGTGTGTGCTGCTGTCCGCAAACAGCCTCCAAACAAAGCAGGGCGCTAAGGCAAGAGAACTAAGAGCTCCAGGAGGGAATCTGCCTGCGAGGGAAGCTGTGCAGCACATCCCTTGTTCCGCTCGCCACTTCCCTGACTCTTAGGCAAAGCCCATCTCAGCTGGCTTGTAGGCGTGCCTCCATGCTCAGAAGCAGCCCCGAGGAAGGCAGGACAGTGCGGGATGTCTTCTGGGCACGCAGCATGCTGCTTCCCATGCCCGGGACAAACTGCGAGCAGGTGCCTCGCTTGCGCTTCTATGTGCCGAGACTTGGAGCTGACCAGCGCGCACCTTCCCGCTGTGTGTGCTGCTGTCCGCAAACAGCCTCCAAACAAAGCAGGGCACTAAGGCAAGAGAACTAAGAGCCCCAGGAGGGAATCTGCCTGCGAGGGAAGCTGTGCAGCACATCCCTTGTTCCGCTCGCCACTTCCCTGACTCTTAGGCAAAGCCCATCTCAGCTGGCTTGTAGGCGTGCCTCCGTGCTCAGAAGCAGCCCCGAGGAAGGCAGGACAGTGCGGGATGTCTTCTGGGCACGCAGCATGCTGCTTCCCATGCCCAGGACAAACCGGGAGCAGGTGCCTGGCTTGCGCTTCAATCTGCCGAGACTTGGAGCTGGCCAGCGCGCACCTTCCCGCTGTGTGTGCTGCTGTCCGCAAACAGCCTCCAAACAAAGCAGGGCACTAAGGCAAGAGAACTAAGAGCCCCAGGAGGGAATCTGCCTGCGAGGGAAGCTGTGCAGCACATCCCTTGTTCCGCTCGCCACTTCCCTGACTCTTTGGCAAAGCCCATCTCAGCTGGCTTGTAGGTGTGCCTCCGTGCTCAGAAGCAGCCCCGAGGAAGGCAGGACAGTGCGGGGTGTCTTCTGGGCACGCAGCATGCTGCTTCCCATGCCCGGGACAAACCGCGAGCAGGTGCCTCGCTTGCGCTTCAATCTGCCGAGACTTGGAGCTGACCAGCGCGCACCTTCCCGCTGTGTGCGCTGCTGTCCGCAAATAGCCTCCAAACAAAGCAGGGCACTAAGGCAAGAGAACTAAGAGCCCCAGGAGGGAATCTGCCTGCGAGGGAACCTGTGCAGCACATCCCTTGTTCCGCTCGCCACTTCCCTGACTCTTAGGCAAAGCCCATCTCAGCTGGCTTGTAGGCGTGCCTCCGTGCTCAGAAGCAGCCCCGTGGCAGGCAGGACAGTGCGAGATGTCTTCTGGGCACGCAGCATGCTGCTTCCCATGCCCGGGACAAACCGCGAGCAGGTGCCTGTCTTGCGCTTCAATCTGCCGAGACTTGGAGCTGTCCAGCGCGCACCTTCCCGCTGTGTGTGCTGCTGTCCGCAAACAGCCTCCAAACAAAGCAGGGCGCTAAAGCAGGAGAACTAAGCGCCCCAGGAGGGAATCTGCCTGCGAGGGAACCTGTGCAGCACATCCCTTGTTCCGCTCGCCACTTCCCTCACTCTTAGGCAAAGCCCATCTCAGCTGGCTTGTAGGCGTGCCTCCGTGCTCAGAAGCAGCCCCGAGGAAGGCAGGACAGTGCGGGATGTCTTCTGGGCACGCAGCATGCTGCTTCCCATGCCCGGGACAAACCGCGAGCAGGTGCCTGGCTTGCGCTTCTATGTGCCGAGACTTGGAGCTGGCCAGCGCGCACCTTCCCGCTGTGTGTGCTGCTGTCCGCAAACAGCCTCCAAACAAAGCAGGGCACTAAGGCAGGAGAACTAAGCGCCCCAGGAGGGAATCTGCCTGCGAGGGAAGCTGTGCAGCACATCCCTTGTTCCGCTCGCCACTTCCCTGACTCTTAGGCAAAGCCCATCTCAGCTGGCTTGTAGGCGTGCCTCCGTGCTCAGAAGCAGCCCCGTGGCAGGTAGGACAGTGCGAGATGTCTTCTGGGCACGCAGCATGCTGCTTCCCATGCCCGGGACAAACCGCGAGCAGGTGCCTCGCTTGCGCTTCTATGTGCCGAGACTTGGAGCTGGCCAGCGCGCACCTTCCCGCTGTGTGTGCTGCTGTCCGTAAACAGCCTCAAAACAAAGCAGGGCACTAAGGCAGGAGAACTAAGCGCCCCAGGAGGGAATCTGCCTGCGAGGGAAGCTGTGCAGCACATCCCTTGTTCCGTTCGCCACTTCCCTCACTCTTAGGCAAAGCCCATCTCAGCTGGCTTGTAGGTGTGCCTCCGTGCTCACAAGCCGCCCCGTGGCAGGTAGGACAGTGCGGGATGTCTTCTGGGCACGCAGCATGCTGCTTCCCATGCCCGGGACAAACCGCGAGCAGGTGCCTCGCTTGCGCTTCTATCTGCCGAGACTTGGAGCTGGCCAGCGCGCACCTTCCCGCTGTGTGTGCTGCTGTCCGCAAACAGCCTCCAAACAAAGCAGGGCGCTAAGGCAAGAGAACTAAGAGCTCCAGGAGGGAATCTGCCTGCGAGGGAAGCTGTGCAGCACATCCCTTGTTCCGCTCGCCACTTCCCTGACTCTTAGGCAAAGCCCATCTCAGCTGGCTTGTAGGTGTGCCTCCGTGCTCAGAAGCAGCCCCGTGGCAGCTAGGACAGTGCGAGATGTCTTCTGGGCACGCAGCATGCTGCTTCCCATGCCCGGGACAAACTGCGAGCAGGTGCCTCGCTTGCGCTTCAATCTGCCGAGACTTGGAGCTGGCCAGCGCGCACCTTCCCGCTGTGTGTGCTGCTGTCCGCAAACAGCCTCCAAACAAAGCAGGGCGCTAAGGCAGGAGAACTAAGCGCCCCAGGAGGGAATCTGCCTGCGAGGGAAGCTGTGCAGCACATCCCTTGTTCCGCTCGCCACTTCCCTGACTCTTTGGCAAAGCCCATCTCAGCTGGCTTGTAGGTGTGCCTCCGTGCTCAGAAGCAGCCCCGAGGAAGGCAGGACAGTGCGGGATGTCTTCTGGGCACGCAGCATGCTGCTTCCCATGCCCGGGACAAACTGCGAGCAGGTGCCTGGCTTGCGCTTCTATGTGCCGAGACTTGGAGCTGACCAGCGCGCACCTTCCCGCTGTGTGTGCTGCTGTCCGCAAACAGCCTCCAAACAAAGCAGGGCACTAAGGCAAGAGAACTAAGAGCCCCAGGAGGGAATCTGCCTGCGAGGGAAGCTGTGCAGCACATCCCTTGTTCCGCTCGCCACTTCCCTGACTCTTAGGCAAAGCCTATCTCAGCTGGCTTGTAGGCGTGCCTCCGTGCTCAGAAGCAGCCCCGTGGCAGGTAGGACAGTGCGAGATGTCTTCTGGGCACGCAGCATGCTGCTTCCCATGCCCGGGACAAACTGCAAGCAGGTGCCTGGCTTGCGCTTCAATCTGCCGAGACTTGGAGCTGGCCAGCGCGCACCTTCCCGCTGTGTGTGCTGCTGTCCGCAAACAGCCTCCAAACAAAGCAGGGCGCTAAGGCAAGAGAACTAAGAGCCCCAGGAGAGAATCTGCCTGCGAGGGAAGCTGTGCAGCACATCCCTTGTTCCGCTCGCCACTTCCCTGACTCTTAGGCAAAGCCCATCTCAGCTGGCTTGTAGGCGTGCCTCCGTGCTCAGAAGCAGCCCCGTGGCAGGCAGGACAGTGCGAGATGTCTTCTGGGCACGCAGCATGCTGCTTCCCATGCCCGGGACAAACCGCGAGCAGGTGCCTGTCTTGCGCTTCAATCTGCCGAGACTTGGAGCTGGCCAGCGCGCACCTTCCCGCTGTGTGTGCTGCTGTCCGCAAACAGCCTTCAAACAAAGCAGGGCGCTAAGGCAGGAGAACTAAGCGCCCCAGGAGGGAATCTGCCTGCGAGGGAACCTGTGCAGCACATCCCTTGTTCCGTTCGCCACTTCCCTGACTCTTAGGCAAAGCCCATCTCAGCTGGCTTGTAGGTGTGCCTCCGTGCTCAGAAGCAGCCCCGTGGCAGCTAGGACAGTGCGAGATGTCTTCTGGGCACGCAGCATGCTGCTTCCCATGCCCGGGACAAACTGCGAGCAGGTGCCTCGCTTGCGCTTCAATCTGCCGAGACTTGGAGCTGGCCAGCGCGCACCTTCCCGCTGTGTGTGCTGCTGTCCGCAAACAGCCTCCAAACAAAGCAGGGCGCTAAGGCAGGAGAACTAAGCGCCCCAGGAGGGAATCTGCCTGCGAGGGAAGCTGTGCAGCACATCCCTTGTTCCGCTCGCCACTTCCCTGACTCTTTGGCAAAGCCCATCTCAGCTGGCTTGTAGGTGTGCCTCCGTGCTCAGAAGCAGCCCCGAGGAAGGCAGGACAGTGCGGGATGTCTTCTGGGCACGCAGCATGCTGCTTCCCATGCCCGGGACAAACTGCGAGCAGGTGCCTGGCTTGCGCTTCTATGTGCCGAGACTTGGAGCTGACCAGCGCGCACCTTCCCGCTGTGTGTGCTGCTGTCCGCAAACAGCCTCCAAACAAAGCAGGGCACTAAGGCAAGAGAACTAAGAGCCCCAGGAGGGAATCTGCCTGCGAGGGAAGCTGTGCAGCACATCCCTTGTTCCGCTCGCCACTTCCCTGACTCTTAGGCAAAGCCTATCTCAGCTGGCTTGTAGGCGTGCCTCCGTGCTCAGAAGCAGCCCCGTGGCAGGTAGGACAGTGCGAGATGTCTTCTGGGCACGCAGCATGCTGCTTCCCATGCCCGGGACAAACTGCAAGCAGGTGCCTGGCTTGCGCTTCAATCTGCCGAGACTTGGAGCTGACCAGTGCGCAGCTTCCCGCTGTGTGTGCTGCTGTCCGCAAACAGCCTCCAAACAAAGCAGGGCGCTAAGGCAGGAGAAGTAAGCGCCCCAGGAGGGAATCTGCCTGCGAGGGAACCTGTGCAGCACATCCCTTGTTCCGCTCGCCACTTCCCTGACTCTTAGGCAAAGCCCATCTCAGCTGGCTTGTAGGTGTGCCTCCGTGCTCAGAAGCAGCCCCGAGGAAGGCAGGACAGTGCGGGGTGTCTTCTGGGCACGCAGCATGCTGCTTCCCATGCCCGGGACAAACTGTGAGCAGGTGCCTCGCTTGTGCTTCTATGTGCCGAGACTTGGAGCTGGCCAGCGCGCACCTTCCCGCTGTGTGTGCTGCTGTCCGCAAACAGCCTCCAAACAAAGCAGGGCACTAAGGCAAGAGAACTAAGCGCCCCAGGAGGGAATCTGCCTGCGAGGGAAGCTGTGCAGCACATCCCTTGTTCCGCTCGCCACTTCCCTGACTCTTAGGCAAAGCCCATCTCAGCTGGCTTGTAGGTGTGCCTCCGTGCTCAGAAGCAGCCCCGTGGCAGGTAGGACAGTGCGAGATGTCTTCTGGGCATGCAGCATGCTGCTTCCCATGCCCGGGACAAACCGCGAGCAGGTGCCTGGCTTGCGCTTCTATGTGCCGAGACTTGGAGCTGGCCAGCGCGCACCTTCCCGCTGTGTGTGCTGCTGTCCGCAAACAGCCTCCAAACAAAGCATGGCGCTAAGGCAAGAGAAGTAAGCACCCCAGGAGAGAATCTGCCTGCGAGGGAAGCTGTGCAGCACATCCCTTGTTCCGCTCGCCACTTCCCTCACTCTTAGGCAAAGCCCATCTCAGCTGGCTTGTAGGCATGCCTCCGTGCTCAGAAGCAGCCCCGTGGCAGGCAGGACAGTGCGGGATGTCTTCTGGGCACGCAGCATGCTGCTTCCCATGCCCGGGACAAACTGCGAGCAGGTGCCTCGCTTGCGCTTCTATCTGCCGAGACTTGGAGCTGGCCAGCGCGCACCTTCCCGCTGTGTGTGCTGCTGTCCGCAAACAGCCTCCAAACAAAGCAGGGCACTAAGGCAAGAGAAGTAAGCGCCCAGGAGGGAATCTGCCTGCGAGGGAAGCTGTGCAGCACATCCCTTGTTCCGCTCGCCACTTCCCTGACTCTTAGGCAAAGCCCATCTCAGCTGGCTTGTAGGCGTGCCTCCGTGCTCAGAAGCAGCCCCGAGGAAGGCAGGACAGTGCGGGATGTCTTCTGGGCACGCAGCATGCTGCTTCCCATGCCCGGGACAAACCGCGAGCAGGTGCCTCGCTTGCGCTTCTATGTGCCGAGACTTGGAGCTGGCCAGCGTGCACCTTCCCGCTGTGTGTGCTGCTGTCCGCAAACAGCCTCCAAACAAAGCAGGGCGCTAAGGCAAGAGAACTAAGAGCCCCAGGAAGGAATCTGCCTGCGAGGGAAACTGTGCAGCACATCCCTTGTTCCGCTCGCCACTTCCCTGACGCTTAGGCAAAGCCCATCTCAGCTGGCTTGTAGGTGTGCCTCCGTGCTCAGAAGCAGCCCCGAGGAAGGCAGGACAGTGCGGGATGTCTTCTGGGCACGCAGCATGCTGCTTCCCATGCCCGGGACAAATTGCGAGCAGGTGCCTGGCTTGCGCTTCAATCTGCCGAGACTTGGAGCTGACCAGCACGCACCTTCCCGCTGTGTGTGCTGCTGTCTGCAAACAGCCTCCAAACAAAGCAGGGCACTAAGGCAAGAGAAGTAAGCGCCCCAGGAGGGAATCTGCCTGCGAGGGAAACTGTGCAGCACATCCCTTGTTCCGCTCGCCACTTCCCTGACTCTTAGGCAAAGCCCCTCTCAGCTGGCTTGTAGGCGTGCCTCCGTGCTCAGAAGCAGCCCCGAGGAAGGCAGGAGAGAGCGGGATGTCTTCTGGGCACGCAGCATGCTGCTTCCCATGCCCGGGACAAATTGCGAGCAGGTGCCTGGCTTGCGCTTCTATGTGCCGAGACTTGGAGCTGGCCAGCGTGCACCTTCCCGCTGTGTGTGCTGCTGTCCGCAAACAGCCTCCAAACAAAGCAGGGCACTAAGGCAGGAGAACTAAGCGCCCCAGGAGGGAATCTGCCTGCGAGGGAAGCTGTGCAGCACATCCCTTGTTCCGCTCGCCACTTCCCTGACTCTTAGGCAAAGCCCATCTCAGCTGGCTTGTAGGTGTGCCTCCGTGCTCAGAAGCAGCCCCGAGGAAGGCAGGACAGTGCGGGATGTCTTCTGGGCACGCAGCATGCTGCTTCCCATGCCCGGGACAAACTGCGAGCAGGTGCCTGGCTTGCGCTTTTATGTGCCGAGACTTGGAGCTGGCCAGCGCGCACCTTCCCGCTGTGTGTGCTGCTGTCTGCAAACAGCCTCCAAACAGAGCAGGGCGCTAAGGCAGGAGAACTAAGCGCCCCAGGAGGGAATCTGCCTGCGAGGGAAGCTGTGCAGCACATCCCTTGTTCCGCTCGCCACTTCCCTGACTCTTAGGCAAAGCCCATCTCAGCTGGCTTGTAGGCGTGCCTCCGTGCTCAGAAGCAGCCCCGAGGAAGGCAGGACAGTGCGGGATGTCTTCTGGGCACGCAGCATGCTGCTTCCCATGCCCGGGACAAACTCCGAGCAGATGCCTCGCTTGCGCTTGTATGTGCCGAGACTTGGAGCTGGCCAGCGCGCACCTTCTCGCTGTGTGTGCTGCTGTCCGCAAACAGCCTCCAAACAAAGCAGGGCGCTAAGGCAAGAGAACTAAGCGCCCCAGGAGGGAATCTGCCTGCGAGGGAAGCTGTGCAGCACATCCCTTGTTCCGCTCGCCACTTCCCTCACTCTTAGGCAAAGCCCATCTCAGCTGGCTTGTAGGCGTGCCTCCGTGCTCAGAAGCAGCCCCGTGGCAGGTAGGACAGTGCGAGATGTCTTCTGGGCACGCAGCATGCTGCTTCCCATGCCCGGGACAAACCGCGAGCAGGTGCCTCGCTTGCGCTTCTATCTGCCGAGACTTGGAGCTGGCCAGCGCGCACCTTCCCGCTGTGTGCGCTGCTGTCCGCAAACAGCCTCCAAACAAAGCAGGGCGCTAAGGCAAGAGAAGTAAGCGCCCAGGAGGGAATCTGCCTGCGAGGGAAGCTGTGCAGCACATCCCTTGTTCCGCTCGCCACTTCCCTGACTCTTAGGCAAAGCCCATCTCAGCTGGCTTGTAGGCATGCCTCCGTGCTCAGAAGCAGCCCCGAGGAAGGCAGGACAGTGCGGGATGTCTTCTGGGCATGCAGCATGCTGCTTCCCATGCCCGGGACAAACCGCGAGCAGGTGCCTCGCTTGCGCTTCTATGTGCCGAGACTTGGAGCTGGCCAGCGTGCACCTTCCCGCTGTGTGTGCTGCTGTCCGCAAACAGCCTCCAAACAAAGCAGGGCACTAAGGCAAGAGAACTAAGAGCCCCAGGAAGGAATCTGCCTGCGAGGGAAACTGTGCAGCACATCCCTTGTTCCGCTCGCCACTTCCCTGACGCTTAGGCAAAGCCCATCTCAGCTGGCTTGTAGGTGTGCCTCCGTGCTCAGAAGCAGCCCCGAGGAAGGCAGGACAGTGCGGGATGTCTTCTGGGCACGCAGCATGCTGCTTCCCATGCCCGGGACAAATTGCGAGCAGGTGCCTGGCTTGCGCTTCAATCTGCCGAGACTTGGAGCTGACCAGCACGCACCTTCCCGCTGTGTGTGCTGCTGTCTGCAAACAGCCTCCAAACAAAGCAGGGCACTAAGGCAAGAGAAGTAAGCGCCCCAGGAGGGAATCTGCCTGCGAGGGAAACTGTGCAGCACATCCCTTGTTCCGCTCGCCACTTCCCTCACTCTTAGGCAAAGCCCATCTCAGCTGGCTTGTAGGCGTGCCTCCGTGCTCAGAAGCAGCCCCGAGGAAGGCAGGACAGTGCGGGATGTCTTCTGGGCACGCAGCATGCTGCTTCCCATGCCCGGGACAAACTGCGAGCAGGTGCCTCGCTTGCGCTTCTATCTGCCGAGACTTGGAGCTGGCCAGCGCGCACCTTCCCGCTGTGTGCGCTGCTGTCCGCAAACAGCCTCCAAACAAAGCAGGGCACTAAGGCAGGAGAACTAAGCGCCCCAGGAGGGAATCTGCCTGCGAGGGAAGCTGTGCAGCACATCCCTTGTTCCGCTCGCCACTTCCCTGACTCTTAGGCAAAGCCCATCTCAGCTGGCTTGTAGGTGTGCCTCCGTGCTCAGAAGCAGCCCCGAGGAAGGCAGGACAGTGCGAGATGTCTTCTGGGCACGCAGCATGCTGCTTCCCATGCCCGGGACAAAACGCGAGCAGGTGCCTCGCTTGCGCTTCAATCTGCCGAGACTTGGAGCTGGCCAGCGCGCACCTTCCCGCTGTGTGTGCTGCTGTCCGCAAACAGCCTCCAAACAAAGCAGGGCACTAAGGCAAGAGAAGTAAGCGCCCCAGGAGGGAATCTGCCTGCGAGGGAAGCTGTGCAGCACATCCCTTGTTCCGCTCGCCACTTCCCTGACTCTTAGGCAAAGCCCATCTCAGCTGGCTTGTAGGCGTGCCTCCGTGCTCAGAAGCAGCCCCGAGGAAGGCAGGACAGTGCGGGATGTCTTCTGGGCACGCAGCATGCTGCTTCCCATGCCCGGGACAAACTCCGAGCAGATGCCTCGCTTGCGATTCTATCTGCCGAGACTTGGAGCTGGCCAGCGCGCACCTTCTCGCTGTGTGTGCTGCTGTCCGCAAACAGCCTCCAAACAAAGCAGGGCACTAAGGCAAGAGAAGTAAGCGCCCCAGGAGGGAATCTGCCTGCGAGGGAAGCTGTGCAGCACATCCCTTGTTCCGCTCGCCACTTCCCTGACTCTTAGGCAAAGCCCATCTCAGCTGGCTTGTAGGCGTGCCTCCGTGCTCAGAAGCAGCCCCGAGGAAGGTAGGACAGTGCGAGATGTCTTCTGGGCACGCAGCATGCTGCTTCCCATGCCCGGGACAAACCGCGAGCAGGTGCCTCGCTTGCGCATCAATCTGCCGAGACTTGGAGCTGACCAGCGCGCACCTTCCCGCTGTGTGTGCTGCTGTCCGCAAACAGCCTCCAAACAAAGCAGGGCACTAAGGCAAGAGAAGTAAGCGCCCCAGGAGGGAATCTGCCTGCGAGGGAAGCTGTGCAGCACATCCCTTGTTCCGCTCGCCACTTCCCTCACTCTTAGGCAAAGCCCATCTCAGCTGGCTTGTAGGTGTGCCTCCGTGCTCAGAAGCAGCCCCGAGGAAGGCAGGACAGTGCGGGATGTCTTCTGGGCACGCAGCATGCTGCTTCCCATGCCCGGGACAAACTGCGAGCAGGTGCCTCGCTTGCGCTTCAATCTGCCGAGACTTGGAGCTGACCAGCGCGCACCTTCCCGCTGTGTGTGCTGCTGTCTGCAAACAGCCTCCAAACAGAGCAGGGCACTAAGGCAGGAGAACTAAGCGCCCCAGGAGGGAATCTGCCTGCGAGGGAAGCTGTGCAGCACATCCCTTGTTCCGCTCGCCACTTCCCTGACTCTTAGGCAAAGCCCATCTCAGCTGGCTTGTAGGCGTGCCTCCGTGCTCAGAAGCAGCCCCGAGGAAGGCAGGACAGTGCGGGATGTCTTCTGGGCACGCAGCATGCTGCTTCCCATGCCCGGGACAAACTGCGAGCAGGTGCCTGGCTTGCGCTTGTATGTGCCGAGACTTGGAGCTGGCCAGTGCGCACCTTCTCGCTGTGTGTGCTGCTGTCCGCAAACAGCCTCCAAACAAAGCAGGGCACTAAGGCAAGAGAACTAAGCGCCCCAGGAGGGAATCTGCCTGCGAGGGAAGCTGTGCAGCACATCCCTTGTTCCGCTCGCCACTTCCCTGACTCTTAGGCAAAGCCCATCTCAGCTGGCTTGTAGGCGTGCCTCCGTGCTCACAAGCAGCCCCAAGGAAGGCAGGACAGTGCGGGATGTCTTCTGGGCACGCAGCATGCTGCTTCCCATGCCCGGGACAAACTGCGAGCAGGTGCCTGGCTTGCGCTTCTATGTGCCGAGACTTGGAGCTGACCAGCGCGCACCTTCCCGCTGTGTGTGCTGCTGTCCGCAAACAGCCTCCAAACAAAGCAGGGCACTAAGGCAGGAGAACTAAGCGCCCCAGGAGGGAATCTGCCTGCGAGGGAAGCTGTGCAGCACATCCCTTGTTCCGCTCGCCACTTCCCTCACTCTTAGGCAAAGCCCATCTCAGCTGGCTTGTAGGTGTGCCTCCGTGCTCAGAAGCAGCCCCGAGGAAGGCAGGACAGTGCGGGATGTCTTCTGGGCACGCAGCATGCTGCTTCCCATGCCCGGGACAAACCGCGAGCAGGTGCCTCGCTTGCGCTTCTATCTGCCGAGACATGGAGCTGGCCAGCGCGCACCTTCCCGCTGTGTGTGCTGCTGTCCGCAAACAGCCTCCAAACAAAGCAGGGCGCTAAGGCAGGAGAACTAAGAGCCCCAGGAGGGAATCTGCCTGCGAGGGAAGCTGTGCAGCACATCCCTTGTTCCGCTCGCCACTTCCCTCACTCTTAGGCAAAGCCCATCTCAGCTGGCTTGTAGGCGTGCCTCTGTGCTCAGAAGCAGCCCCGTGGCAGGCAGGAAAGTGCGAGAAGTACTCTAGGCACGCAGCATGCTGCTTCCCATGCCCGGGACAAACCGCGAGCAGGTGCCTGGCTTGCGCTTGTATGTGCCGAGACTTGGAGCTGGCCAGCGCGCACCTTCCCGCTGTGTGTGCTGCTGTCCGCAAACAGCCTCCAAACAAAGCAGGGTGCAAAGGCAAGCGCTCTGCGCACTCCCAGGAGTGCTTCTGCCTGCCGAGGGCAGACACGCAGCCACTTCCCTGACTCTTAGGCAAAGTCTCCTCTCAGTTTGTTTTTAGGCGTGTCTCCGTAGTGAGAAGTCACCCCACATCAGCCAGGATACAGCGGGAAGCATTCTGGGCACGCAGCGTGCTGCTTCCCATGCGCGGGGCAAACCGAGAGCGGGTGCCTCACTCGCGCTTCTATCTGCCGAGACGTAGAGGCGGAAAAGCGGAAAGCTTCCTGCTGTGTGCGCTGCTGTCCGCAAACAGCCTCCAAACAAAGCAGGGCACTAAGGTAAGACAACAAAGCACCCCAGCAGGGAATCTGCCTGCGAGGGAACCTGTGCAGCACGTCCCTTGTTCTGCTCGCCACTTTCCTCACTCTTAGGGAAAGCCTAACTCAGCATGCTTTCAGGCATGCCTCCATGGTCACAATCTGCCCCGTGGCAGGCAGGAGAGAGCGGGATGTCTTCTGGGTACGCAGCGTGCTGCTTCCCATGCCCGGCACAAGCCGAGAGCAGGTGCCTGGCTTGCGCTTCTATGTGCCGAGACTTGGAGCTGGCCAGCGTGTAGCTTTCCGCTGTTCGTGCTGCTGGACGCAAACAGCCTCCAAACAAAGCGGGACGCTACGGCAAGACAAATAAGTGCCCCAGCAGGTAATCTGCCTGCGAGGCAAGACGTGCAGCACACCCCTGTTTTTGCTTGCCACTTCCCTCATTCTTAAGCAAAGCCCATCTCAGTGTGCTCTTAGGCATGCCTCCGTACTCAGAAGCTACCCCACAGGAGGCAGCATACAGCGGGAAGCATTCTGGGCACGCAGGATGCTGCTTCCCATGCGCGGGGCAAACTGAGAGCAAGTGCCTCCCTTGCGCTTTTATCTGCCGAGACGTAGAGGCGGACAAGCAGGAAGCTTCCCACTCTGCGTGCTGTTGGACGCAACCAGCCTCCAAACAAAGCAGGGCGCTAAGGTAGGAGAACTAAGCGCCCCAGCAGGTAATCTGCCTGCAAGGCAAGACGTGCAGCACACCCCTTGTTCCGCTCGCCACTTCCCTGACTCTTAGGCAAAGCCCATCTCAGCTGGCTTGTAGGCGTGCCTCCGTGCTCAGAAGCAGCCCCGTGGCAGGCAGGACAGTGCGAGAAGTACTCTGGGCACGCAGCATGCTGCTTCCCATGCCCGGGACAAACCGCGAGCAGGTGCCTCGCTTGCGCTTCAATCTGCCGAGACTTGGAGCTGACCAGCGCGCACCTTCCCGCTGTGTGTGCTGCTGTCTGCAAACAGCCTCCAAACAAAGCAGGGCACTAAGGCAAGGAGAAGTAAGCGCCCCAGGAGGGAATCTGCCTGCGAGGGAAGCTGTGCAGCACATCCCTTGTTCCGCTCGCCACTTCCCTGACTCTTAGGCAAAGCCCATCTCAGCTGGCTTGTAGGCGTGCCTCTGTGCTCAGAAGCAGCCCCACGGCAGGCAGGAGAGAGCGGGAAGCACTCTGGGCACACAGCGTGCTTGTTTCCATGCTCGGCACAAACCGGGAGCAGGTGCCTCACTTGCGCTTGTATGTGCCGAGACTTGGAGCTGGCCAGCGCGCACCTTCCCGCTGTGTGTGCTGCTGTCCGCAAACAGCCGCAAAAGTAAGCAGGGCGCTAAGGCAAGCGCTCTGGGCACCCCAGGAGTGCTTCTGCCTGCCGAGGGCAGACA
Source organism: Rhea pennata (assembly GCF_028389875.1). Classification (NCBI taxonomy): domain Eukaryota; kingdom Metazoa; phylum Chordata; class Aves; order Rheiformes; family Rheidae; genus Rhea; species Rhea pennata. The sequence continues at coordinate 132,944 of NW_026907699.1, read as the reverse complement.
CGCAGCCACTTCCCTGACTCTTAGGCAAAGTCTCCTCTCAGTTGGCTGTTGGGCATGCCGGTGTGTTCAGAAGCCACCCCGCATCAGCCAGCATACAGCGGGAAGCATTCTGGGCACGCGGAGTGCTGCTTCCCATGCGCGGGGCAAACCGAGAGCAAGTGCCTCCCTTGCGCTTCTGTCTGCCGACACTTAGAGGCGCACAAGCACGAACCTTCCCGCTGTGCGTGCTGCTGTCCGCAACCAGCCTCCAAACAAAGCAGGGCACTAAGGCAAGAGAACTAAGCGCCCCAGCAGGGAATCTGCCTGCGAGGGAACATGTGCAGCACGTCCCTTTTTCCGCTCGCCACTTCCCTGACGCTTAGGCAAAGCCCACCTCAGCTGGCTTGTAGGCCTGCCTCCGTGCTCAGAAGCAGCCCCACGGCAGGCAGGAGAGAGCGGGAAGCATTCTGGGCACGCAGAGTGCTTGTTTGCATGCTTGGCAGAAACCGAGAGCGGGTGCCTCACTCACGCTTCTATCTGCCGAGACTTAGAGGCGGACAACCGGGAAGCTTCTCGGTGTGCGTGCTCCTGTCCACATACAGCCTCCATACAACGCAGGGCGCTAAGGCAAGAGAACTAAGCGCCCCAGGAATGAATCTGTCTGCGAGGCTATATGTGCGGCACATCCCTTGTTTCGCCCTACCACATGCATTCTCATGTAGAATGATGTAGAGGTGTGCAAATATGCATTTGCACATGCACGTACACAGAGGGTTGCACACACACAGACACACTGGGACAGTGCACACAGGTTCACACCTGTGCTCATACCACCACGTACACAGGCCTATTCACACAGGGACATGCAAGCTGTGACTTTGCACTGCTGAGGAAAGCACCCCCTGGCAGCACTTTGCTGAATCTGGAGCTGGTTCTGCAGGCAGCACACAGGGCAGAGCTGCTGTGCCATGTACCCAACAGGCTTGAGCCAACCTTTGCTCTTTGGAAATGACCAAATCCTGTTGAGAATGGCAGTGGCAGGGAAAAACTCCAGCGCTGTGTCCTCACACCAGGGTCACCACTATCCCCAAATCACCTGCCTCCTGAAAGCTCCGATCTGCTTCAGTGCAAGAGCAAGAAGCATTGTGCCTTCAAAGTCATTTCTCCACGGGTTCTTGCTGCTTTTGATCACAGATTGCTGAAAGCCTGAGGTGGGCAGGAGGTTTGCAGGCCTCTAGTCCACCCCTCTGCTCTAGGCAGGGCTAACTCCACGTAAAGCAGGCTGCTCGGGATCTTGTCCAGCTATGTTTTGAACCTGCTTGCCAGGGCAGCTTCTCTTGTCTCTGTTGGGAGAGTGAGAAGGTGATTTCAGCTAAAGCCATAGTGCTCCAAGAGGTAGGCACAGTGTGTCTGTCCTGCCCTGATGGTTATCTCCCCGTCCGCTCTCCCATTGCTCCAGTCCCTTCATATCCTGCTGTTAAGACCACGTTTCTTGTACGCCCCTGACTGGGACTCTTGCAGTGGTGTTGTCCCTGAGCCTTGTCTCATTTTTCTGCCCCAGGACAGAGTCAGTGTGGAGCTGTACAAACCTGGACGTGATGTTGGTGCCTGTAGCTCTCCTCTGCCGCTACCAGTTTGTGGCAGGGATCCCCCTGCCTGCCTTGGCTTGGGCACTGTTTGGGGGCTGCTGAGTGAGGGATCACGGGAGGGGAGATGTGTGGAGACTGAGCGGAGCTTGCTGACGGATGCAGAGACGTGGGGAATCCTAGTGAGCACAGCTGCCCCTGGCTCAGTTCCCGTGCAAGGAAATGGAGAAGAGGGTTGACTGCCTACTCCGGAGGACACACCAAGGAAAGCCATGCTAGAGTAGGGCCACCGCAGGCACGCTTAACAGCGGCTTACCCCAGGCAGCTTGCAAGGGCTGGCACTTATGCAGACATGGGGAAGCACATGGGGTGCCCCGTCCCCTCTGCAGCCACAGCGTAGGACTACCAGGTGCATGTCCTGTTCTCACCATGTCCCCCATGACCCTGCAGGGGCTAACAGTTTGCAGTGCTGTATGCAGCTGCGACCATGACTGCACCCCTGGCGACATGGACATGTTGGGCCACAGAGAGCTGGGCATGCGCAGGGACAAGTGATCTGTGCAGCACTGCACACTGGGCAGGATCCCATTTGCCAGGAAGTTCAGCGTTGTGTGTTCGTCCTCACAGGGCAGAAGACAGGGCGCTGCGTGCCCAATGCTGGCGGCACCGAGAAGAGCTCTGAAATGCTGGCTTGGTGTCCAGCAGAGGAAGCGAGTGTCGGGCACGGGCGCCAAAGATGGGTCGTGGCCCTGGGGAGGAGAGTCCTCTGCTAGGATGGAACAGGCACCAAAAGGCTGGCCCATCTTCGAGGTCCCGTTGGACACCAGGGGATGCTCTGGGTGGGACACCTCTGAGGGTGCTCTTGAGAGGTTTGGCCCCTTCAGCAACAGGCCATGGCCTAGGGAGGCGGTGCCAACGCACAGGGATGGCCTTGCACAGGCCATGCCAACAATCACCATTTTGGTCCCGAAGCCATAGTGCTCAGGTATCTCCACAGTGAGTCCCTGGCGAAGATGGCACCACAGTTCACCATCATTATCAAGAGGAACATCCACTTCCCCTGCTTTGGCTTCTCCAAGGATGTCCATGTGGAAGAGATCAATGTGGGGCCTAGGGATGGAGCATGTAGATCAGTGGGTACCCAGGCTGCTGTGTGTGTACAGGGTATAGAACAAAGTGGTGAGCAATATAGGTGATGCTAAGCAGCTGAGTGCAGGTCAGGCCCTGCTGCTGGGACCAGGACAGCTTTGCTGCAGCAGCAGTGCTTTGTAGTCAGGTCTTTGGCATAGTGGGGAGAAGGGGGTCACCCTTGCCCTGCACTTGCATGTGTGTTATCTGAGTGTGTGTGTGGAGTGCAGCCAGATGCCTTCCTGAAAGTGCAATGGCGGATGGCACAGCCATTTCCCCTAAAAATTAGGTACCAGAGGAATGAGTGTTCACTGACAGCAGGAAGATGTGGTTGAAATACGTGGACAAGCCTGAAGGATGGAGAGGCAGGAGTGGAGCTGTGCAGGAGCAGTGCCATTTGGCAGCTGGAGGAGATGCTGGCTTTTCACAGGGGATCCCTGTTCCTAGGTTGCTCCCAGAATGACAGAGGTTGGAAGCACCTCTGGAGATTGCCTAGTTCAACAGCTGCTTAAAGCGGGGTCACCTAGAACAGGATGCTCAAGGCCAAGCCAACTCGGGTTTTTGGTATCTCCGAGGATAGAGACTCTCTAACCTCTCTGGGCAACCTGGTGCAGTGTTTGATCACCCTCACTGTAAAAAAAATGTTTGTTCTTAAGTTCAGACACAATTACTGTATTTCAGTTTATGCCCATTGCCTCTCATATGATCACGGGGCACTGAGAAGAGCCTGGCTCCATCTTCTTTACTCTTACCCATCAGGTATTTGTACCCATTGATAAGATGCCCCTGAGCCTTCTCTTCTCCAGACTTAACAGTCCCATTTCTCTCAGCCTCTCCTTACATGAGAGATGCTTCTAGTCCCTTCGTCATCACTGCTGGACTTGCTCCAGTAGGTCCATGTCTTTCTTGTACTGGTGAGACCACACCCATACACAGTACTCCAGCTGTGGCTTCACCCAGTGCTGAGGAGCGGGCAGTAATCACCTCCCTCAACCTGCTGGGACAGGACATTTTTTGGTGCTCAGCTGCTGTCTCTGTGATATGGAGTTCTCAACCCTTACTCTATCCATCTATCCTTCACTCTTGCTTGCCCCTGCCTCCACTGAGGAAGGTGGTGATGATGAGGATGGTAATTATTGAGCAAGAAGGAGCAGGAATGCTCACACTGGTTCATAGATATGGGGCATGTGGCCTTGCAAAGGGAGCAGTTGAAGTCTTTGGGAACAAGAATCCCTTTGAAAATGCCAGCATCTCGCCAGGTAACTACCCCAGAGTTCCTCCTCTTCCTGCTCTCCACCCTCCTGCTGTGCAGGCCATCCCTTAGTCAGTCATGTGCATTTCTGAGTGCCTGCATACATCCACGTCTGGTATGTAGTTCTAGGAAATCCCTTCACTGTTCATCAGCTGGGACCATCAGTGATGGCATGGATATCAACGAGCAGAGTTGGGGTTTAATGTTTCGTTTGGGTGCTTCAAGATATTAGGAAGAAAATTGAGGCGTATTGGTGTGCTGCTCTATGCCATGGTTCTGGCTTTATCTCCCCAAGAACAACATTCAAGCTGCTGAGAGCAGTTACTTGAAAAGCTGCACCTTCAACACCACCTCTGCCCTTTACTGCCCCATCTTCGTGGAGCAGATGGGAGAGAACTCAATGGAGCTGGCAGAGAAGGTGTCATGTCCTGGGAGGATGGTCCTCCCAGAGGGCCCAAGGTCTTGCTGGCTGGGCACAGGGCGTTCCCTCAGCATCTGCTCTAGTGCTTGGCTCCATGGGATCATCACTCACACACTGACACTGTTGAGACTCAGAGGCAGCTGGAGGCAGGTCCCTGGCCCTGCTGCCCTGCCAGTATGCTGCAGGGGCTAGCTGGGATGGGCTGAGGGCAGTGGCAGCTTAGCCAGCCTCAACAGCTCGGAGCACAGCACATTCACTGCAGCCCCTGAGCAGTCCTTTCTGCCCACCTTGTGCATGCAGAGCCCTGCAAGGCTCCCAGGCCCAGGGTCTCTCTTACGAGGCCCCTGTGCAGAGGCTGGAGAGCAGGAGGCCAGCTGGCAGCAAAACATAGATTGCAGGTGTGCCTGTATCACTGCCAGGACTGGCAGGTTTGCTCGCCCAGTGGTGGGGACTCATTCACACACTTTGGGAAATACCATGACATTGCCAGGGGAGGGCAGTGCACCCAGCATTTGGTCTCCAGCCCCATCCAGCCCTGCTGCCTCTGCTGCCTTTTTGGGCAGTCCCCCCCCAACCCCTGCCAGCGTGGTGCATGGACCTCTGCCAACACCAACCCTGTCCTGAGGCTGCAGCTCTCTGAGCCTATGCCCAAAAGCAATTCACAGCAGGTACCTGGCAGTAACTCACCCAGGCATAATCTGATTATTTTCTGGCTCTCAGGTTACAGCAGCTCAGCTCAGCACATCCTCCCCCAGCATAGCTCAGCCCAGGCAGAAGTTTGGGGGAAAGGGGTCTTGTCACACCAAGCAAGGGAAGACCCCAAGCCATGTCTTGAAGGCTCTCCCACAGGCTGGAGGGTGGGGATGCAGATGGAGGACATGCCAGGGGTACAGGCAGGGGACTTCTGGTGCACCAAAACCTCCTCTTGCTCCCCTTGCTGGGCTGGGGAGCATCTTCCCCATTTGACTTGGGGTGCAATTGCTCACAGGAACAAGGTAGCACCATTGCAAGAGGAGTCTACCTTGTCCTCATTCCAAGAAGAGGACCTGGCTTCTCTATGACCAAAGAGCAACTCCGAGCAGGCAAACTTATGGGAAGGGCTTGGGGGAAGGAGCCAGCCTCTCACTGCAGAGCAGCAGGATGAAGGCAAGTGCCTGCCCCCACCTCCAGCAGCTCATTGCCCTGAGGAGAGCAGGAGCAATGATGCAGGGCTGAGAGGAGCTGCCTGGCGCAAGTTGAAGCCACTGGAAGCTCCGTTGGACCAAACCTTAACTCAATTGCACAACGCAGTGATTGCATTAGGGCCAGTTTTCTCTGCCCCTCCAGGCCAGCTCATTTCCTCCAACTCTAATATCAAGAAAACAAACACACAGGTACAGCCCCCTCAACCCCCCTTTCAGGAGTACTAGATGGAGGGAGGGCATAGTGAAGGACAGGACCACTTGCCCCATAACCCAACGTTAATAGAAATACTAATAGAAACAGGTATATTATAGAAGTGAAAAAAACAAAGCTCAGAAAAATATTTTCAATACAGGTGTGTGTGGAGGGCATTGAATAAATATATATATATACATATATATAAAAGGAAGTGGCAGAAGTAGCTGAACACACAGTGTTTCAAAATGCCCAGAAAATTAACTGGAATCTAGTAATCTTGGCTCCCCTCATGCTTTTTCAGGCTTCTGCAAGCAGGAGTAGATTTAAAGGACCAGGAGGTCAGGCTTCAGCTAAGCACTGGCCTCCTGGGTTTCATCACACCTGTGCTGGGATTTCAGTGAGCAGCCCCCCCACCCTATGATTCACTGCTGTCAACCTGAAGCTTTAGCACCCAAGTGGGACAGATCCCTTGCTCCCCTTCCAGCCCAACAAGAAGAGTCTGGCTTTCTCCTCCCTCTAGAAATCCTGCCCCATGGCTCAGAGAATGTTCGTTTCCAGGGTGCCTACAGCTCCCTGCTGTGGGCCATAGCACATGCTCCTCTATCCATAAGCCAGACGCACTGTCTGTGACACATTTAATTGTATAAAACTCCACATTAAAACCACAGAGATTCATGCACACAGGGTGCTGCCTACAGCACAAACTCCCATCCCAAACTGGGCTTCTGCAGGGCTCTGGCAAATGCCCCCCCTTCCCCCATAGAGAGCAGTTCCAGCCCCTAGGCACCTTCTTAATTCCCCCAGCACAGCACCAGGCTGTGACCAGGATTGCCTCAGCACCTCTTAGCGCCCCCACACAGTGCAAGATGGATATGTGGCTTCTCCGAGATCTATCACAGAGCACAAATGCTCTTCAGCAGAGGTGAGAGCAAGTACCCAGAGCTGACACAGCAACAAAAAAAGACAGGAGGGCAAGTTCATCACATCACTACTGGAGCTGGCAGTTTGTATGGAGCAGCCACTCAATAGTTTCAGCAGATAGGCCACACTGTAGTGCCAAGCAATGCTCTGGAAGATGTTGATGTGCTCCATGAAGAGCTGAGGGGGAAGATACTAGTGAGGGAGGGCTGCCCAGCACACCTCATGCACGAGCCAGGGAAGATGGAAGCTGGAGGGGACAGGGGGGAGAAGGCCAGGCCAGAAGAAGCTCTGCAAGCTGGTCAGGCAGGACAGCCTGGGTTGAGCACAAAGCAACGAATAAACAGCCAGAAAGCACACAGAGAAGAACTTGTGCCAGATGGGCCAAAAGGGACAAGTTATCACTGGGTTTTTCACTGGCTATTACAGAGGAGCTGCTGGCAGGAGGCTGGACCTGGTGGCAGGATGCACACATACCTGGGAAGAAATGGTGAGGGCAAAATCTCCAGCACAACTGCAGTACACAGGCATAGGTGTCTCCTTCACACCATGACACTTCTTGCACACCTAGAGGCAAAGGAGTTTTAGCTGGGATAGCAGACAAGGCTGAGCAGCTCAGTCCTTTGACAGGGCTCTCTGGGGACACACCACTGACATCAGGTCAATGGGTCAAGCCTCAGCCAGCCAGCAAAAGGCTGCAGCTATGTGCTGAGAAGAAGTGGAGAGCGCTCGAGCCAAACTCTCCTCATCATATCCCCACTGCATCACATCAGTCAGAGAAGTAAGGTTGGGCTGGTCAGTTTACAAGGAGCAGAGAGCAGCTTCAGCCCTCCTGCTGCAGCCTGCCACATCAAGGGCAGGCTCCCGCAGCACGGCAGCCCAGCACTCATCAAGTCCTGCAGCAGGAAGGCCATTAGCTTCTTCTGCAGCGCTTCCACCAGTGCCATTTCAATGGAATCCGAGTCATACTGGGCCTGGCAGTTGGAGCATACCCAACTGGGCAGCACTGACCCATCCGAGGGGTAGAGAGAAGGGAGATGAACACAAGTGTGACTCTTCCCAAGAGAAAGCATGGTGCAGCCTCAGCCCTCGCAGCCTAACAAGAGCATTCTGAGAGCCCCGAGTGCCAGGACGCCATAACCAATTTCAGGAGGGGATAAAGCATCAGCCAAAGCACCAGCACACCTCAAACTGTCACAGGCAGCTAGGAAAGGGGATGAGCAGAAAATAACCTTGAAGGGAGGTTTATCGCTGTCAGGGAACCAAGCAGACCTTCAAAGCAAAAGGACTGAGAGAGAGAGAAAGACAGACAACATGTGAGTGAATGACAGGCCGAGAGCACAACCATGCTAGGGCCTCTGGTGTCCCCAAGAGGGGCTTCATGAATGCAGCCAGGGCAAAGGGGATTTCCTGGGAAAGGAAGGCTGTACCTGCGAGAGGGCAGGGTCCTCGCACAAGTCCTAGTCCCTGCAAAAATTGCAGTTCCTGCAGATGACTTCAGGGAGCATATAGGAGCAGCAAGGGTCCCGAAACTGGGCTTCTTCTGAGAACTCACCCACCTCAATGAGGCGCAGCAGGTCCCGGCGCAGTTCGTTTACTTGGTTAGTTATACTGGCATCCAGGGACAACACCTACAGGAGAAAGTGTTAGGTAAGGCCACCAGCAGAGAAGATGGTCCTCACAGCGACTCACTCTGATGCGAGTGCTAGCTGGGCAAAACAAACTGATTGTAGAATTGCAACAAATTCTTAAAAAAAAAAGAAAAGGCCCACCCCACTAACCTTGCAGACATATTTGATGAACTCTAGAGGTGGATTGTTGAGTGGCAAGTAGGAGCCAGGTAGCACTGGGAACATGTCTGAGGGCTCAGTGGCATTATGGGAACCAGCCATCTTCTTCTGGATCTTCTGAGTGATGGTGAAGAAGCACTGCATGAGCTCGTTGGCCACGTAATACTGTGAGAAAGTGATCATGCCTGGAGAGGAGGAGCAGAGAGAGCTCTTCAGCCATATGGAAGCATATGCGGACAGCAAGGTGGGCAGCTCTCTTCCTGCTGCAGGACTGGCCCAGTAGTGCTGCACACAGCTCTCCCATGGCTAACTGTGGCTAACCGTACTCACCAGGCATGGCTCCCGTCTCTCCCAATGCCTCCTGGGACACCTGGCTCGTGGCCCTCCTCTTGATGGGAGCGCTCCGAGGGGCATTCCGCCGCAGCTCCTCCTTCATGCTGTGGTACACAGCCACAATGTAGGCTGCAGAGACATGTAAGAAAAGCTCCAGATGCAGTCCACGATGAGAGAGTGGCACAAGCGCGACTGTGCTTGTCGACTCTCCTGGGGCACCAATGACTAATCAGGAACTAGTGACATTTTCCCCCTCCCTGAGAGAGTTCACACTGGTGCTGAAACCACTCAAACAATGATATTTACGGACGCGGAGGTGGTTCCTTCTGTACCACATCCGGCACAGTGCAATCTTTGACTGTAAGGGGTTCTTTGGATCACCATCAGAACCTTCTCAGTAGCACAGAGAGCTTCAAGAAGCTGTGGGGAATGCTGTGGATATGGCTTGGGCAGCAGTAGGGTGCAGATAGCTCTAATCACCAGAGGTAACATTCAAAGTAGGACCAGGCGAGCAGCAGACTGCACTCACCCAACACAATCCTGAGGAAGCCGTTCTGACAGGAGGCAGCCTGGCGGAGAAACTGCACAATATTCCAACTATTCTCTAGCAACTCCTCCACATTTGCTTCTCCATCCTCCTCCTCTTCTTCCTTGTCCTCCTCTTCCTCACTGACCTCATCCAATACTTGACTCTTGCTAGTGTCCTGCTGGAATGGAGCACAAGCCATGCCCAGGCTTTCGGTTGGTGATGTTGTAGCAGTTCCCTATATCCAAACCAATAGCTCCCTGCTCAACTCAACCCACTGCACCCCTGTCTCTGCAGGACTGAGCACTTCCCATCTCTTACCTCCCCAGAGTGGACGCTAGAATGCGCTCTTCCCTTGATACCTTCGTACTTTGCTGGATCCATCCAGAGCAGGAATTCCCAGCAGCGGCAGAAGGAAATAGTCAGAGAGTGAAAGATCTCCTTTGAGTGGATGCTGGAGGGAAGAGACTGCAGTCACACACAATGTTGGCATCTTCCCTAGCTAATAACCTTCTCCATGGGAGGTAATGAGGAGCAGGTGATGTTAGCAAGAGAGCAGTTCACTTCTCACATCCAACCATGCTTCAGCAAATGGACTCAGTACAAAAGGCTGCAGAGCAGTCATTAGCAGAACTAAGGGCTGCAGAGGAATCATACCCACGCTTCAACTGCCTCTTGTGTCAAGACGCCTGTCTTAGGAGCCTACACATCATAGCTGGGATGCTGAGAGCTGCCAGAGTATAAGAGACTGGGCAGAGCGCAACTGCTCACATTCTCCTGAAGGTCTCTTTAGATTGAATCGTACAGATATTTTTGGAATATTGCCCCATACAGCACAGTTAAGGGACAGATCCCTACTCTGGTCATGATGATGAGAGAACCAGGTGACCTTGTTCCCTTTCTTCCAAAGCTAACTTTGCAAGAAATGCAGTGCTGAGGACCAAGAAGAGGCAAAAAATCAGCATCCTCCTTCCACACCTTGAGCCATGTCTTAGCTCAGCCTCCAGAAGATTTTCTCCAGGCCTGGCTTGCTGAGCGTACCCTTTGGCAGCCAAGTGTGCCCCACCTGTTGATGATGTACTCCATGTAGCTGATGGCATCCTCGATTCGCCGTTTCTTGGTGCACAAGATGATCTGGTTGAAGTTGGCATAAACCACTGAAGTGCCAAGACACCAGGCAGATGAGCCCTTCCTCCTCTCACACACTGACATGTTTTCAGATAACGCTAGAGCAAGTGGCAACTCTGCCAAAGCAGAGATGCATTAGCTCTCAGCACATAAGCCACAGGGCAAATACGTGCCTCCATGACCTTGTGGAGATGAAGAGAAGAGAAACAGGAAAGGGCAAACTCTTCAAAAGCATCTCCTCACATATGCTGGCTGAGCCACTAGGTAGAGCTGATCCTCAAGCCTAAAAGGGAGGATGTCAACAGACAAAGCTGGGCTTCGCCTCCTTCCCTCTGCCAAGCCAGCTGCCTGTTGTGCTTCAAGGCACCACCCTGAGGGCATCAAGCAGAATGGAACAGATGCTCCATCTCATGCTGACCCTTACAGACATACCTAAAAGGGTTGGAGCACAGGGCACTCTCATCATAGCTGGTTGGAATGTTGGCACCTTGGTTCCCCGTCACCATGTCTTCTAGAGATGCCTGCTGGATCACATCAAAACTGATACTCACGCTGGAACCTTCTTCCATGTCATTGATGTGATGGGACTGTAACACTGTGTTTACAGCCAAGCTCTGACTATCCGGCTCCAGACACACTGTGACCAAACACAACCTGTCAATGGGCAAGCAGGGCAGAGAACCAGCAAGGACACAATCCCCTCTCCAGGTATGATGAATGCACCCACTTGCCAGGACTTTCCACAAGTTGTAAGAGCTCTTTACAGGTCTTGCTGCATCTACCGAGTGCAACATCAAGATATTCATATCAGGAAATGGTGAAAGCCTATATGGTATTGCAGCAGCATGGGAAACTGTGCTGCTCTCCAGACTGCCACACACCTTGTATTACAGGCTTTAAAGGACACTTTTGGCACATGGCCAGACCTCTCCCCTCTATGGCTGTGATGCTATGTATGGATGGCCCCATTCACTGCACAGCTAAACAGCATAGCACCTTCCAACAAAACTTGGATCTACTTCCCCTCCAGGGGCCACCAGCTTTTTCTGGAAACTGCAGCAGAGGTACTCAGAAGAACTATCAGTCAGCTTGTGTTGCATCACAGAAAGATTCATCCTAGTGACCACCAGAAGTGATCTTCTGAATGCTGCTATGAGAGGCCACAAACTAGGAAATAATCTGTATTTAAATGCCTGCATGCATTTTTCTATTACATACAGGACCTTCTATCCCCAGGAGATGCCAATTGCATATATCCTGTCCCGATCATCATTGCTCAACTTCTGAAGCTGTCAGCAACTGCAGAACTGCTCAGATACTCTTCTGCCACTGCAGCCATCCTTCTCCTGAGCTCATGGAAGCGCACTTGGCTCTGCTCCCACTCAGTGCTATCCTACCTGTGGAGTAGCAGCCAGGGTTGTTTATCTCCACTGAGGCTCTCCCGTCAAATTCCATAACTAAACGGTTGTCATCAGCCTCTTTACCCCCCAACTCTGGGCGTGCCGTGGGTGAGAGCCACAGCAAATGGTTGTGGCGATGGAGGTGGCGGGAGAAAAACAGGTCAGAACCAAAGGTAGACATGTCATCAGGGAGATTCCCAATGGGGATGTGGTAATATCTGAGGAAAGGAAAGAGGTACAGTCATCGGGGTAAACACATCAACAGAAGAACTGTGCCAGCATCATATTTGCTTGTCCCAACAAGGGCAAAAGCACAGAAGGTGAAAGCATCTGGCCTCATCTTGGCCTCAGGCTCCTGCAGTCTCCCTTTCCCACCCAAGCACGAACAAAGTAACCTCTCTAGGGGACTGTGGCCACCACAGGCACCTGCCCTCCTCAAAAGCCTGGGATAGGCACGTGTCCAAGTTGAGGCAGTGGCAGATCACGCGGCAGGCTGCGTGGCGCTACCGGTCCAGGACTGAATAGCTGATGGCATCTGTTACTCGGACAGGGACCAAAGGGAACTCCTCGATGATGGGAATCCCACTTGCCAGTCGTTTCAGGTCCCAGTTAGACTGCACAGCAAGAAGTGTGGGGCCCTGGCGCCCACCCTACACAAAGGAGGAGAGGACATGCCCTGGTACATCCCTTCAGCCGGCACCTCTGCTCAGCAGGAAACCAGCTGTGTGAATGAGTGCTCACATGCCCCATTCCTGTAGTGGTCCCTGGTCCTCTACACATAGGGACAGTGTACTCGGGAGTCTCCTGAAGCACCTCCCACTGAATAACCAGCTCCACAGTTGAGAGCTGGGGTTTGGGGGTATGATCTAGCCTCACTGCTTGCATTGCGCTATGTAAGCTCACCCCAGGCAAGCCAGAGCCCGCAGGCAACATCCATTTTTACCCTTCAACTTTGGAGCACTAGCTGTGTGCAGAGAGCTATGCTTAGAGGCTGTTTGAACTGCTGGACCAATGCCTTCCATGCAATGCTTTCCACCTCCTATGTACCTCCACTGACAAGGTCTCAGTGGGTCCTTCCTCATGCCCTCAGCTCACACCTTGCAGCCTGCAGGAGCCGCTGAATGGCTCTGTAGACTGTCTTGAGGTCAGTCTCAGCACACACTTCAAAGGTGTGCTTGTCTGGAAGCAGTAGTTCTTCGCCCACCTTTTCCAGCACAGCACTGCGTTCTGATGAGTACATGTTGGTGAGGTTTGGCATCTGGTTGCTGCGTACCTGTACCAAATGCAAACCTGAGCAGAGGGAACAGGGTTCAAAAGAGACAGGCTCCAGGCTGCAAATTTCAAGGAAGCTCTTTCCTCTACACATCACAATGCTTCACGTGACAGTTGAGGAACAGACCTGCTTGGTACACTTCAAAATACGAGAATCCCTGCTGCACAGCAGTAGAGATCTGTGTCTGTGCAAAGAAACTGCTCAGCTCCAAACTGCTGCCTGATCCCCTTATGTTCTCTCCAAAGCCTTTAAGTCCTACTCTTACCGTGTCCAACACAAACACTGCAGCTTTGCGCTGAGAGGGGATGAAAAGGCCAAAGAGCACGTTACTGCCCTGGGAGCTCTGGTAGAGGTAGATGTGGCGAATACTTCCTAGAGACACAGAGCAAACATGCAGCATCAATAGTATCTTCAAGCTATTTGGTCCTGGGTACACTGACAAGCCTTCTCCTAGGGTGCCTTACCTGGCTCCAGCTAAGTAAACTGAGCCAGAGAGTGCATTTCCAGGTGTTCAATGTCAACAGCGTCAGCCTCTCGCCCTGTGAGGTGTCTGACAAGCTGCCTGCTGACCAGGCACATGCAACCCAGCTGGATCAGGGCTCGGAATAGTAACGGCACCTGTAGTGACAGGGACACTCAGATAATCCTCAAGCCACCAACTTTTGAGCTGCTTAACGAATCAATATCTTCATTAAAAGCAGGCATCCCAGCTGCCCATCTTCATTTCAGACTTACAGCTTTAGAAGCACTAGTACATTTAATCCTGGTCTCACTGCTTTCGTATGTCTACTACTGAATACAGTTTAGGTTCTTCTTTGCTCTTTCTGAACTTTAAAAAGTGGTATCCTATCCTTCTTTCTGGAATACAGAGGTTTTATCACTGCACCCTGGCCTATGTACATGCCACATGTTGAAGTTTTCCTCATCTTTACTTGAAAAAACTCCCATACCTTTGTAGTCCAATTGCTAGCAAGACGGTTCTGGTTTGGTTTAGAGGAAACTCACTCTTCCCATTCAAGTGCCGTCTTTTCCCAGAGTCTCCTAATTTCAAATAAATCTAAACCTCTTTCCCCTAAGGGGTTGTAAACCAAACAAGTATCTTTGCTCATATAAAACTGGGCACATTTCTGAGAAAGCTACTAAGAAAGAGAGGGTCTTTCATTTTAGCGTCTTACTAACTTGTTTCACTTTGAGCTCCCATGCCTCTACCTGTGCCATTGGTACACAGACCAGTCAGCTACCACTCAGCACTCCTTAAAGGATGAGGAAGGAAAACGAGCACCTGGAAGGGTTACCTGAGTCTCATACATTCCCTCAACATCTGGAGCAGACAGGTCTGCATTGATTTCATTGATGTGCTCTTGGTACATCTTCAGGGACTGAGTAGTCATAGAGATTGTAAACAAAGTCTGAGCGGGGCAAGATCTGGTTCACCCGCCAGGAAAACAGACATACTTAGCAGGGCACCTTGCTTCAGCCTGAGCTCCTCCCAACAGCAGCAGAATCTTAAAGGGCAGTAAGGAGTTGTAGTTTGAGCCAGCCTTATGTTTCCAGAAACATGCTGACTCAGGAAGCAATCTAGCTGCCGGTGCTGGTCATTCCTAAGGCAGTTAGCGGGATTTATGCTTTGTCCACATTGCAGTAACTGTCAACCTGCTTTCTGGTCAGGCTGAGATTAGCAGCAGGCAAAAGGGACTGCATTAAGGTGCATTAGCAGGGCTGGACAGGGAGGTCTTGTGAGGCAAACCGTCCATAATATCTGCCCACAGTGGCTAGAGCAACTTATATATATTCAAGCAGCTGTTTTCCCTTGTAGAAGCAGCAGGGTCAAAAACATGACCCCCACCTTCCTGTAGACAGCTCCCTCTTCTGGTTTTGCAACGCGCTGATTGACACAGAACACTCTTGGGATGCTCAGTCTGATACAGTGCAGGTCGCTTCCGATCACTGCCCACAGCCTCAACAAGCCAGCCTGGCTGCTCTCAGCAATCTGCAGGACAGGGTGATTTAAGTTAGCTTTGCTGGAGAGATGCAACCCATTCTTAGCTCTTACATACACGCCATGGAGCACTTCTGGGATCTTCAAAGGCTCTACTACCTATGACTTTGTTCTCCAAATAAGGAGCAATTGGTGACCACAAAGACAGCAGTGGACCCAAAGATTCATTGCTCTCAGCTCTGGCATCTCCACATCCTGCTATTGTCCTACAGGTACGGTGAAAAAAAATGTTCTGCCAGAGGAAATGTCAGAGCATGAATGAAGACAGCTCTGACTGATCTGCAGGCAGCACGTTGCATTGTGCTTCTGAAGGGAAGAGGACACCTGGTAAAGGCTCAAACACATCTCTTAGCTTTGGGCTAGCATTAGCTAACAAATTCATGCCATTGTCTGACTTTAGCCAAAGCATTTGGACATGCTGGATTAGGTGTCCCATCTCCAGCTCATGGTTACACACAGAGTCAAAGGCTGCATGTGACCTTAAACCAAACAAGACTTTTCTGGAAGATGAGAAGTGTCACAACAAGAGGCTGGGTCTCAGATAGCAGAGGCAACCAAGCATAACAAGAAATTAAGAAAACGCTTGGATTGTACCATCAACTTCTTCATGCTCGCATTGACTAAATCTAGGATTCAAGGCACACTTGCCCAGCTCCTCAGCTGAGCTTGCCCCACACAGGGTCTACATAGAAGTCCCAGATTTGCAGTCAAGCACGATCACTTGAGGACCTCATTTCCTTACAAGGCTTCTCTGAGCCTGAGGCTATGCAGTCCCACATGACCTTCAAGGAGGTAAAACTAAAGTAGGATTGAGGTTAGCTGTCCCTGACGTTCAAGGTTTGACTACAGGTATTGCAAACATGAGGCATAGGGCACTGAACTGGCCTCTGTGAGGGGTTAAGAGTGGGCCTGCCTTGCTGCCTGGTACCTGCACAATCTGCCAGGGCAAGTCCAGGATGCGGCGTGCCGTCCTGTACACGTAGCTGCTCAGTCCTTTGGAGAGGGTATCACGGATTATGCCTCCGCCTGTCATCACTCCACCATCCTCCAGGTGCCGCTTCTTCCGATGCTCCTGGTGCTGCTGAGCCTGCAGCTCCCATTTCTTCTTGTGGTAGCACTGCCAGACCAGTTGTTCTTCCTAATCAGAGAGAGTGCATGAACAGGAACCACAGAAATTACCACGCATCTCGTACACATGAGGATCAAGCAACATAAAGCCGAGCCCTTCCACCTTCAGACCCTGATCATGTTACTGGCATAGCTGTGAAGTTGCCATTGGCCTGACTTTCTCTGCTAGTGGGACTCTCCCGGTAACACTTCCCTTTGTAGTTTTCAGCCATAGAAGCGCAGAGGGTTTCAATAAACATGCAGCTTGCTACGCCCTGTTCCCTGGCTGGCTAGGCAGATGATCATACTCCTAGGATGTTTCCTGGATTCCTCCTGCCCAGTCTACTTCACTTACCTTAGTAGTGCCCATGGCAGCAGGTGGGCCCAGGATCTCTCGCCAGGACTGCGACAACTCCAGATACTGGAACATCTGCTGGCTTTCCTCTGCCGTACGGACCCGCTTCTGTTTATTTGCAACTGGAACCAACAGCTGAAGGGGCTTAGCAGCCCCCAAATCCTCTATGTCTCCAATCTGGGAGCTGGGTGTTCCCCCCTGGTGCTGGTTAGCAAGGACCTGAGAGAAATGACAGCAGGAAGATTTGGGTGCTGAGAACACAGTATCAGCAAGAGATGCCCATCAGCACAGCCAACTCCTTTCTCTCACTCTTATTACCTTTCTCTTGCCTTCAGAAGTGAAGAGCTCATTCATTTTCTTTTGTTTGTACACATCATTCTTCTCTAGGAGTTTCTTGTGCAGCCAGTCGAGATGCTGGACCCGTGGGACAGAGTCCTTTACCTGAGGAATGTTGTCAAATCACACATAAGCAGTCCCCAAAGCCAATGCCCTCTGTCTTTCCTCCCATCACCATGGACCTGCAGCCCTCCTGTCCTTTCCCACCTCCATACCTGCTGCAGTGCTGCAGCAAGAGTGATGATTTTCTGGATGGTGCTGCCTAGTCTCTCAATATAGTAGTCCCAGTCCAGAATCTGGGCAAGATGCACAATAGTAGACAGTGAAGGAGATGGAGCAGAAAGGTGCTGCTCTGGGCTCTGCTGGGTGATGTAGGGACCAGCATTTCTCCTTGCTTGCAGTACTCTCCACAGCACTTCACTTTGTGACAACAACTAACTGCTGCCAACATAGTGCCTCCCGAGGGAGGAGCTGCAGCCTAGTGCTGGAGAATCAAAGGCTGTGCTGCTCCATAGGGGCATTCAACTCACCGCCCGGATGCTGAAGTCCTGCAGTGAGGGGCTCTTCAGCCATTTCCAGAGGTAGTGCTTCCATACACTGGGCTCTGCTTGGAAGATGGCAAGTGGGATGGCCCTGGAGAAGATAGGGAAGCACCAACCAGGAGCAAGCTCACTGGCAGCACAGCACCCCATCTTCTCAGCCTGCACACACCTCTCTGGGCTTCTCCTCTCACCCCTCTGCTATGCCACCAAACAGCAGGCAATTGCACAGCATTACTCACCACTACAGTCTCTTTTATGGTCCAAGCCAGTACACCAGCAATCACTTGGTCATGCCACATCAATTCACCCTGCCATTCCTTTCACATCCTCCCAAAAGTCCTGGCCCCTCAAGGCAGTTTTACCTCTCTGTGACTGGAGACCCTTCTGCTTTCTTAGAAATGATAAACTGACAGCTTAGCCCTGCATCCTTCACCATCTGGGCTCCCAAGAATTCTGCCAGACGCTGGGCAGGGCTGACGCAAGTGGATTTCTGCTCCCCAGAGTCTTCTAGCTTGCGAGACATGGAATGGTTCTCTGAGATCAGCTCAAACAGCTCTCAATCAGGCATGTTGGCAGCCTGAAAAAAGGAGTAAGGAAAAAAAAACACTATCAGGAACCTAATGATCAAACCTCGTTGCTATTATATACATGGAACATTTAAACCGATTGATACGGCTGTCTTTATGAGGAGTTTGTGAGCAATCTCTGCTCCAGTTGCCAACACGACCTATGGAATATAGAGAGCATGGACATGAGGTCTGCATCAGAATTTGTGCTGTGAATGCAATGCTTTGAAATGATGTTGTACGTCAAACTCTTAGTGCGCCCAGCTCCATAGTGCCAGATGCAAAATACAAAGGGGAAGTGCTCCCAATAAACTCCCAAGCAGAGCAGTCGCTCCGGCTTTTCATCTCTCCTGCTCCCCGGTTTGAGGCTCTGTTTTCTGGCATTGTCTCTGCTCTTGCTGGTTATTTTAAAGCTAATCTCTTCTGGGCTCCTCAGAAAACATTCTGCAGGCAAATGGTTCTGCCATCCTCTGTCTCAGTGAGTGGCTCTAGAGAAGGTCCTTGGTGGAAGAGGGCCACCACGCTACCTCTGTGAAAGAGGTGACTGGAGGACAACGCTTACCCACAATTAAGCGGTAACAGCTGACAAAAGTGCTGTAATAACAGGTCTGGTGCTAAAAGACCCTAAAGAACAGCCCTAGAGAATCAAAGGGGCAGAAATTACAGGCAAACAGCCATCAGAGGCACAATGGACCAACCATTCTCTTCAGACAAAGTCCATCCTCCCTACAGCGTTAGGGTAGCTTTGACATCTCTTCTCTGGCCAGCCTGAGAAGACAAACATGCAGGGGATGCATATCCTGCAAACCCTACACTCACCTTGCTCTACAGTACATCCAACCAGTAATCAGCCACCTTGGCTACAGAGGCAGGGACCTCCTCCAGTGTGGTGCCTTTCAGAAAGGCCTCGAATACAGAAGACTGGAATACCTTCACCAACTGCAGCTCTCCCCATCACTTTTCCTCAAACCCTTTCAGTTCAGCCAAGGATCCATCTTCATTGAAGACTCCATACCTAGGATATAGAGCTTGGGCAAAACCTGGTCTATGCCAAGGAACACATCTCCCAGGATGCTGCTTACTACCCTCCTGCCAAAGTACTTCTAGTATTGCCAAACCAGGCAGCCACCAGGTAAATTAATCCAAGCTGTGGGGCTCTGTACTAGCATGATCTAGGCATATTTACACAGCTAGAGACAGTAACATCATGAACTACTTCACCTCCAGCTGCAAAAGCACATCAGCCTCTGCCCCCAACTTGCCAGTACTAACTGGCAAAATGTTCTTAAATGCACACAAATAAAGGGCAAGAAGTGAGAGTCGGGGTTAGAGGAGTAGAGAAGTGGAGTGAAATACTGGGAAAAGCCTTATACAGGAGAATGAAGCTTTGTTTGGAAAACAGGAGGGGACGCTGGCAAAATGGACTCAGAGGAAACCGGACATCGCTATCGAAACAACTATGATAACACACTGTCCTCTTTTTTTCTATTGTGTTTCTTGGATTTCACATGCCTGCCAATTATTTGTATGGCTCAATACAACCATCACAGGAAGCTTCAGTGGAACAGAGGTGAGACTCAAACGTACATTGCTTTATCACTCCTCCTCCAGGCAGTCTTTTCTTCCTCAGCTGGCAGCGGTACCTGCCAGCCAGCTCCACACTACTGCTCTTTCCACTTGGAGAGTGAGCAAGAAATAAGTGCACTTGCTGACATCCCAAAAATCACAGGAAAAAATCAAGGGCCCCTGAGATAAGACTCCTATGAGCAGAGTTCATTCAGTGCTTGACATCATCTTGACTTCTGCGATAGACTCCCTTGGCATGCAAAGGCACTCACAGTGGATGCTGGAGCTCATCCAACAGAGACATTCAAGCAGAAACAAACATAGTCCTGTAAGAACAGAGAGTGCTGGAGGACAGTGACAGTATTTTCTGAACCCAGACCCAGGTCTGTGGGCAGTCCTCTAGCAATTGCTCCTGCTCATAGTCAAGGAGGCTGCATGAGAAAGTCAGTGAAGTCAAGTGCAATTGCTTTTCTATACCGTGATGGCAATGGCAAGATCCACTCCTTCCCCTAGATGGGGATTAAAGTGGAAACGTCTGGGAAAAGTATTACTAGAGGTCTGTAAACTTGAGAGAGGGACAGACAGAGATTAGTGAATTTAAAGAGAAAAGATAGAAAGAAAAATCAAAGTTTGCCTGTGCATCTCAGAACCAAACAGGGAGACCATGACTAATCAGAAAGTTTGAGAAGTGCTGTTTTACTGTTATCTCCAGAAATTTACTGTCAGAGTGTGTCAATTAAGGCCAGGGCATAGCTGGATTCAAAGACTGATCTCATGCAAGGAACCTGCCATTTAAAGACAGCATGATCTCGGTGGTACGCAGCAACAAGCAAACCAAACATGCTGCCAGCTCCAGAGGACTGGGCAAGGACTAACACGCCTCAAATGTAGTCAAGAAAAAGGACCCTCAATCCCTTCCCTTGGGGAAGTGGTGATTTTTCAAGCTTTGAACTCTTACCTTTTCTTCAGCTTCTTGCCCTCCTCCTTGGATGCTGGGAGGATCATGGCCAAGTAGGGCCCATCCACTTCAAAGAAGAGGCTGTTTTCTGAGCGTGTGACATAGGTGAGAGAGGTTGGGTCCGCCAGCTCCTGGTACTCATCATTTGTGAAGCCTTCCTGCCGGCACAGCCCCAACAGAATAGCCTCACTCAACAGCTCGGCTGATTATACGAGCAGATAGCCCCCAGATACATCATCCTGTCTGAAGGGATCACTGATGGCCTTTGTTCCTTCCGGATGATGGGAAAGATCAATCCCTGCTCCCCTGAGGGAGCATAACTTACCCTATCTTAGCAGAGAATAAAGTATCCTGATTCCTTGTGACCAAGCAACTCCTTGGAAACCTACAGAACAATTTAGCACGTAGGACTCAAACATGGGACCTGAAGAAAAGTGCAGGAGACTCTGAAGTCACTTCTTTTGGCTTATAGCCATAAATGTCTGAGCAAGCAGAGCATGGGACCTTGTTGTCTTGACTCCTACTGCTTCTGGCAGTCTATGTACATAAGCAGACACCAACCCTGGTCTCTTACACTATACCCTCTCTGCTATATCAGAGTCTCTCCTTCCACTCAAACGCCAGTTTGAGCTATGGGCTGTGCAGGGCAGAGAGTAGCTGTGTAGCAAGCAAAGCTGTCAGCCCCAACGTCCTGCTCATTACACAGGGGACCAGAGACAAAAGACAGGCTGTCCTCTGGGCTGAAGCCAACTCCGAGAACAAAGATGCATACTCCACTGCCAGTAGAGCTACTCCCTTCACAAGAACTGCCTGACTGGCTTGCAGGCCTACAGAAGGCTAAAACGTTTTCTTCCCTTTCACTGTTTTTACCAGACTGTACAGCTGGCTGGTACAGATGCCAGACTCACCTTCACGGGGATGTTCAGCATGGCACCTGGGTAGCAGATTGTCACCTTCGGCTTCTTTGCATTGGTTGACTCGATGACAAAGTTTTCCGGGAAGCTGTTGGGAAGAACACACCAAATCCCATCTCTATCTAGTTCTAGAGGTCTCCTAAGAACGGAAGAAAAAAAAATCATCATCAGGAAGAGATTGGAAAATATGCCAAAGAACTGTTCTCTGTCCACAAGTCAGGCAGAGGCAGTGTCCTTTCTGCAAAGGAAGTCCTAGTCATACAACAGCAGTGGCATTAATAAGCCATGGCAATGTCAGAAACCTGAATCTCCAGAACACCAGAGCTTCCACTGATTAATCCCACATCTATCCCACTGCTCCTCTTCTCTGCCGGTCAAATTCTGCCCTTACCCACCTACTCACACTACATACAGGAGAACCTTTCTTCCTCAGCTCAGTACATACTCACCCAATCTGCTCAATCAGCTCCCTAGCCTGTGTGATCATATTTGCTCCAGTGAAGCAATCCCAGCCATTTCCATGGAGTACCAGCAAGCTCTGTGAATGGAGGAGGGACAGTCAAAAGGCTGCAGTGCTACCTCTTAAGTACAGCTGCGGGGAAGCGCATCAGGTCGTACAGAAAATAAAGTCTCAGGGCAAAAAAGACAATCACAACAGCCCTCAGGAGATCATTTGCCTTTTCCTTCCCTGTGATACTTCAGGAAACCGCACACCCTGAAGAATCACCTATAGACAACCCTGCCATCCATTGCCAATGCTACAGGGCCTTGTTTAGCAAAGGTCCCTGCTAAGGGGACTAATAAATAAGAAGTCATTAGTAGGAACAAAAAAAAGTGTTACAGGGATCACCTATCATCCCCCTCGTGCTTCGGAAGCACGTTAAGAAGGTGAGAGCCTCACTAGAACAGCTCTGGTTTACAACGCTCCTTGCTGGAGGACTCCAGCAATGACCGCAGGTGAGACTCACCCTTTACGCATGACATAGCCATAGAAAGAATTGAGGACACACTTGTGTGCCAGCTGCAGGGAGTCATAGAGGATTTCCATATTCTTGCAGTGCTTCACTTCAGAGGCATCGCCTGTCTCCACAGCCGCAGACAGCTTTTTCTTCCACACCTGATGGCAAGAGGCAGAGTCAGGACAACCCTACATTCCACTACAGGCAGTACCAATAGCCAGATATTCCCCCCACCTCAATCCTAATATGACACTGTGATCCTAGAACAGTATCAGTTATTAAGATAATTCCTCTTTCTTTCTGCTCTTTCTTTTGCATTTGAGGGGGAAGCGTTGGGCATAGGCATTATGCTATATTATGGAAGAGTCTTGCAGCATCAACTGTAACTCACACCCATAGTTAGAATTACCTAATCCCAGCAGAACTGCCATCCTACATCAATTCTGTCACACCACGTATTGTGCTGGCAAGAACTAAATGCTTGCAGCAAGAGATTAGATCGAGACTAACAGCAGAACATTTCAGTAGAAAAGGCCTCCCAGCCACTCCCGTGATTCACGACAGAACTAGCAATAACTGCAAAGCAAATGGCTCTTTATTAAACTCTTCCAGAGACAGAGTCCCAGCGTCTTGTCATTTCTTTCAACATATTAGCAATTACATGTCAGTCTCCTCCCTCTGCCACAAGACTCCAAACATTTGAGAACTAGAATATGCTGCTTCTTTCTCCTAGAATCAATCATTTCTTAGCCTAAGATCAAGATTGTTTCTCTGCTTGTCTCATCTTTCTGTTTGAAAAGTACCCTACGCTGAACACAAACCAGATCACAAAATAGTTGAGCTGAGGATTTTCTAGATCCAGTAAAAGCCAAAAAAAACCCAGCTGTTTTCTTTCCTAGCACTGAAAGTGAGCTGAGACATCACAGAGATAGGAACCACTGTGGCAGCAGCTGTTTAGGATTCAGCAGGGGAAAAACTGCACTTGCACCAGAGCTGTCAGGAAAGCTAGTATTTCTTATTGACCATACAGATTGAGCAAAACGATCCTTTAGGGTTCAAGTTTTCAGTGAGAGGTGAGGACCTTCTAGCTTTCGCAGCACAAATAAAACAGAAATTCAAGCCCAGCACCTCATGCAGCCCCTTGAACTCACAGCGACGGTCTCTGAAAGCTCGTACAGTGTCTACATAGAAAGAGTTCTCTCGCTGGCAGATGGTGGTGACACGCTCCTCCACCTTGGTGACGTGGATCTGCTCACAAGCCTTGCAGCAATAATCTAGTAAAGGGAATAAATAGAGAAAGCCTTCTCACAGATCAGTGCCCCACTATGGATGGGAAGGATGAACACAATGGCATCAGGGCAAACCACACAGATCCGAAGCTTTCAAGGCACCAGTCTGAGAAAAATTCCATCAATGCAAATAAACACCATACCTAGGAAAGCAAGGAAGCAGACCTGCTACACAGGCAAGGGGTGGAAGATACTAATTCAGAGAGAAACAGCACCTCTCTATAGAGATGCAGAGGTATGTGTGGGAAATAAATTGCCCATGATGGCCCATCCACAAATTCAGGCTCTGCTCAGAGCCCCTGCTAACTAGATGCTTCTGCTGAGCAGTATCACTTTAGGAGCAAAAAGTGAAAGGGTATTGACACATGTGTTTCACTGACATGCTTTAATTAGCACTCATTAAAGAACAACAACAAAAACAAACAGACAAACAAACACCACCTTTCATGTGTGTCAGCTCAAATATATGGCTCTCAGTGAGAAAAGAGAAACACTGAGACAAAAAACAGCACTTGCCTCCTCCTCAAAAAACGTACAGGAATTGGTTGGGATCCTAGGGGAAAACTGTTGCAGCATAAAACTGAGATCAAATTCAGTCTGAGCCAGCATGAACTAAGTAGCTCCAGACCTGAGAGAGAAGTAATTAATGATGTGTTTGCAGTCTAGGCAGCAAAAACCTGCTCCAGGTAATGCCATTTTTTTTTTCACTTACCAGTCACTTCTTCTCATACTTGGCCTGCTCTTCACGGGAAAGCTCGTGGAACGCCCGGGGTGCTCCATCTGGATACAGAGCAGGAAACATCTCAGGCTCCAGTCGTTGCTGGATGCAGTGATACTCGCTGCGGCTTGCAGGCACTGCAAAGGAACAGCAACTAGGAGCTCTCCAGGGGAGGAACAGGAAGTGGTCTCTGTGTCTTCAGCTCACACTGCAAGCTCTATCCATGCTGCAATGCAACAGGGAACTTGACAAAGCAGACAGCAGAATTACACTTACTGAATTCTCCTCTCCACTGCCAAGTCATCCGGCACCAACGATGAGCACCTGGCTTGTTGAAGTCACAGGCAGCACACGTGGCCTCATCCACCATTGCTGAAGGCTGGACACAGGTCAGACACACCCATGTTAGAGAAAACAGAACCGTCTCCAGTGACATATTTCAGAATGAACAGATGTTGGGTAGTAGAAGAACACAAATGTGAACATCACAGAGGTGATGTTCAGTAAGTTTTCCTTTCTAGGAGCTTTTCAGAACACAAGTTACAGCAAAAACAATGACTATTCTTTGGAAGAAACCAGCTAAAGCTATTGCTCTACCTTGGACAGACCTTTCGGCTCTGTACACCTGCCAACTGTAACAGCCTGACTGGATTTCAAACTGAGCCTTATTTTATCCCCCTGTCCAGGGCAGAAAGTTTATTGTTTGCCGTTAAGGGGATCAAATTGGAGGGAACTCCTAGACCATCTGCAAGACAAAACAGAAGACACCTTCCTGACTGGACTGAGGTTACCCACCTGCAACCTGTTGGTCAGAATGATGTTGGGGTACATGGCCCCTACATCTAAATGGTAGATACGGGGGCATTCAATTCCGTTAGGAACATCATTAAAGGAATTCAGCTTGACTTTGATTTCATCACAAACCTGCGGGGAGATGTAAAGAAGTAAAATTCAAACAAGAAGGAATTAATGATGCAGTCACATATGCACTATATTTGGTCCTTTACTTCCCACATGCAGAGACACCTGCCACTGAGTCTGGGGAACAGAGGAAGAGTATGAAGAACTAAAGGAACAGGATTAAGAAGAGTGGCAGAGGCGAGTCTTCTTTAGCCACCAATCTTTAAGGTTTTCTTTTGGACCTCCAAGGTAGGTTTCATCTACACTGCAAATGTCTACAGATAAGTTTCTCCTGTCTCTCTCCATGGAGTATAAAATGAGTCTAAACAGGCATCTTTAACATGTGGTGTCTCACCAGACATATTCAGGATGAGAAAAATCAGCCTTGCCTCCAGCCTATGCCAGTTCTTTATTAATATGGGAAATAAGGCACAGATATACATGGGGCAGAACTCAAAGTTGTATAACAACTTTCTTCAACACCAACATATGTGCACAGGACCCAGGCTTGCCTAAAGAAATGTGCTGCAACTCCACCCTCACAATTCTGCTCTCCCTGGAAAGCCCAGTCATGCTTCTGGCCCTGCAGGCTGAGGCAGGACAACAGACTTCCTGGAAGCTGGTGACTTGATCCAAAGGCAAACCTTCTTCCTCTTCGACAGCATGCCGGAGCGTCTTCTCCATGTGCTGCACCAGGAAGTCAAAGGCAGCAGGATTCTGCAAGGATACAGGAATGATACCGAGACCTGTTCTAGCCCTGACACCCATCCTCGCACACTGCCCAGGGAAAGAGGGGGTGGGGAGTGACAGCTTCTGCAAGATTATCCATGCTCCAGTGTAGCTTCGGGGATCTTTGAAAACAGGCTCACTACTTAGCAGAGCATGTCTCAGTATGGGTAGAGAGCAGTTCATCTCATCTGAAGGGCAGATGGCTGAAACAGGTCAGCTGAATGGCATCTGGAAATGCCCCTTTGTTCATCGACCAGCTCCGATGTGAGCAGGCAGATAATGTTGGCCAATTAGCTGGCCTGACCTCCACAGCCAACTTGAGAGCTCTCTAGAACTGAAGGACGGTGGCTTTCTGCTAAGAACCCTACAACTCACAAAAGTCTACACCACTCGCACTAAGGCAAAACACAAAGCAGAGAAGAGATGGTGGCTGCTCCCCGGCCCTTGGAGTTCTCCTGCAAAGGAGGCTATATAGGGCAGCTAACAAGAAGAGATGATTGCATGTATGTTCCATAGAGCAACACTTATGAGGCGTGGCTGACCTAGCAGTCAGCTGCTCACACTTCTCCCTGCTCTAAGGGGCCAAGGATTTAGATTTAAGATCCTTCTAAATTCACAGTGCACGTTCCCTTAAGATCATTTATGAGATTAAGGCCACTAAAATAAGCAGCACTGAGGTGTGGTGTATCACACAGCAAAGAGAGAAGTTGCCTCTAAAAACTTACAATCTAGACAGTAGTACTAACCAGAAACAGGTAAAAGAGGCCAAATGAAGTGGCCGAAAGAAGCTTGGCTTGAGTGGGAGAAGGACAAAGATATAATCCTGATGAGACAAAAACAGAGTCATCTATGCCAACAACCACTCGCTCAAAGAAAACCAAAAACCATAAAAAAAAACCCACCCTCAACCAACCAATAAACAAACCCACACAAAAGCAATGAACCACTCTCCTTGCTGTAACACTGTCTTTACCCAATAGCCAGTCTGAGGTCATGAAGAGCAACTTCTCCAACCCTTCCCACCTAAACTCTAAGCAGGTTCATACACTCAAGCCATAAATTAGGTATCAAAGTTTTATAACAGGTATTGCTATTGGGTATCCCCCAAAAGAACAGAGGATGGTAATTCCAGTTGGAGGGTTATTCCCTACTGCCATGTTCTCCAGAAAGAAGAGAAAGAGCATCATTGCATTACCATTTTAAAGCCTCTGTCGCAGCACCTTGATTGTGTCCTTACCTTTTTAAAGCAGCAAGGGATGTCACTGCGAAAAACCCCAGGTTCCAGAGCTTCCATGTGGCCTCCTACATACGTCTCCGAGTCCAGCACGTGGCCATCATCTGTAAGTTTGCTGAACTCCTGCTCCTGCTTGTTGCGGAAGATGATGTTGGCGTGATAGGCCTGAACCATCAGCAATGCCTCACACAGTGTCCCAGAACCTTTTCTTAACACCTGTAAAACACAGACATCAAAAACTGGACTTAGAAAGAAGCACTGTAAAGGGTGCTGCTGCAATTAGGCTGGCTTTATCACCACATCATTGAACTTAAATGTCTGATTTGGTGCCCAACATGATGTGTTTATTCAGGCAGTATTGAAGCCCAAGGCAAGAAGGAGCACAGTAAGGAAACAAAACCAACTCCTTCACTTAGGCTACCCATAACTGGTCTATGGAAAACAGCTATGACTGCTGTACTGCAGAAAGGAAGCGCATTTGGAGACTACTTTCCCTCCTTTCCTTGGGAAAAACTATCCAAACAGTAGAAATTAGTTCTATTGCCAATGTGTCACTGTTGCATGAAGCATGCAGCTCTCTGCCCAGAAAAGAAATTGTTTCAGGCATGCACTCACCTCATCAGGCTCCATGGGAAGGATGGTGCACAACGTGAAAATGAAAGGGTGCACATACTTCATATAGGTAATAGGTAGCAACTGCATCAGACACCGAACAGGTGGCCAGAGTCTGTTGAGGAGAAAGACAAATCAATCCCAGTCACATTTAATACAGCAGTTAACACGTACAACGGGAAACAATGAAAGGTTGAAATCAGCAGGAAGATGCAAAAGGTATATTTCTGCATACAAACATCCCAGCATGTAAAGAGTTATCAGTTGGCTTAAGACGACATTCTGCTTTAACCTGAATTACATAAGCCAGCTCCAAATTAGCAGAAATGGGGAAGATTTCACACATCTGCACAGATGCCACTCCGGAGTGGTCAGGAGGCCACTCTTGGCCTACAGAGATCTCCAGGGCTTCGGCAGAAACCTCATTAAGGTGTCTCCTGAACACTAGCAAAGTACTGCTCCGTTGCAATGCCCTGAGTACTACCGTTTTGCAGAAGTGTAAATAACACAAATATACAGTGCAGCGCCAATGCCAGAAAAACATCAAAGAAATTCTATTCTTCCCTAAGCTTAAGTTCTTTCAGGTGTCTGAAATTCAGCAAGATACACTGACAACTTCTCAAAGACACTGCATTAACTTAAAGGATTTCACAAAGCTCTAACTCAAAGGTTCACTAATATTGCAGATGCCCAGAGATACAGCACAGGGTGGGAATACCTGAGGCTCCTCCATAGCCGTCCGGCACATCTCTTCAGGGTCCAGCTCCACTGCATCATAACCCAGTTTTGCTTTCGCTGCTGCTTTCAGGTTGTGACTTCCCACTGGCAGGTAACTCTCTCTCTTCACCCACCTAGACAGAATAATGAAAATGCCAGTCTACGAAGAGACAGCCCTGCACTTCAGAAAGGGCTGCTACGTACAAAAAGATCTGGATTACTCTAACAGGGAAAGGTGAGAGCAGAACATCCAAGTGCAGTGGAATAAGAAGCTGCACAGCTTTAGACAGTCTGCATATCTACCCATGCTCTTAAATCCTGACTCGTACAAATTCTGCTATTCAAATCATTTCTACTGCTCAGATTTTTCTCAACCCTCATACTTCAGAGACTTCAAAGATAAACGTTTAAACACAGGAGGAGGTATCAGCAGGACTGCAAAGAGAGGCAGTTGTTTTCCAGAGTCTGGACACTGGTCCAATGTGAAAAAACATTCAAGTCACAACTGCCAAGACAGACAGCCCTCTCCTGTACACACAAACACACACACACACACACACACACACACATGCACCCTTTCTTTTCCTCTCTGTGCTAGGCAGGCTGTTGGGTTAGAATATGGCCCTGTGCCCACTACAACGGTTTGGTCTTATCCTGTCCTTTTACCTGCTATCCAGGACAGTTCTCAAATCCCCAGTGACAGCCACGAGCAGACTGTATAAACAGAGTTAGTTGTTCAGGCTAGTGTGGGCAAGACGTAACTTCTGTAGCTAACGGCACACAATGGAGTACCGAGTAGAAGCAGCACAACCAAAGATGGGGGTGCTAGTCCTTTCCTAATAAGATGCAACTCATGATAGCAGTGCACAGAGATGGAAAAGGGACAGTATTCAAATACATCAACTGTAGGCATTTTATACAAATTTAACAGATAAAGATGCAGTTATACGGTACAGATGCAGCATTCGGTACCTCAGACAATCCATGTGGATGCACTGTGGGGCTTTGTACTCTCCCTGGCTGCCCTTCTGAAATCCAATTTCCTGACACATATTAATTCCATGAGCTGCTGCTCTTGCTTCCACAAAAGGCCTGAGGAGAGAGACAATGCAGAAGAGAAGAAACAAAGCAGTCCCTTTCCTCCACCCCATCCCCACCCCAAGGGTTTCAGAATTGCTTTCTTGTAAGCTACTTAATGAGGAATTTTTCTTGTGAATTCTCCTTTGCTCCAGACCTTACCCGTGAGAGCTGGCCACAGTGAAAACTCCCTGTAGGGCAGAGCTACTGCAAGAAGGAAGCTGTTTGCTTACATCCTATACCAGGAGGCAGAACATTATGATCGAGTTTCCCTCGCTCCCCAAAGGCTTGGCTGCTCTGGTCTCCCTATTATTCTGCAGTTCTCTTTTGACACTTTGCCTGTTCTCCAGTTACTGAGGTCATCAGTGTACAAACATTGCCAAATCAACAACAATCTAGAAGTAGCTCAGCAATCCCAGGACCAACTGAGGAGACTCTATAGAAAGCCAATAAACATAGCTCTGCTCAGGGAAAAAAAAAAATTCTGAATTCCACCTCCCCCTCTTCGACAGTCCTCTGCAGGCTGGCGATCCAAGACTCAGCCCAGTACTCCAGATAAAGAGCACATAATCAGGTTGTAAACAGGTTCCCAAACTGGTTGGATAGTCTGCATAGATAAGAACGCATGTGGCCGCTATGTGACCTCCAGACAAAGGACATACAGGCTGGTACCCAATCTCACCTCATGGCCTAGACAACATTTCCTTTTAGAAACCAGGTTAGTTTTCATTCCTGATCTCACCAGCCAAAGAAGTCTCCATCGTATGTGACAATGATAGGTTTGGTCTTCTGGACATGTTCAAACCGCCTCTGCATTAAATGAGCCTAGTATGCAACAGAGGATTAAAAAAAACTCAAAACAAAAAACATCTCCCCCACAAACACAAACACAAACACTCAGCAAATTCACCTCCTGCAGGCAGGCACTGGATATAATAAAATTGATGCAGTCCTTCCCCTCTGCTCTTGACCTAGCTAGAACCTGATCTGCCTCATCATCACACCATGAAATGAAAGCATCACCAGCACTGTGACTGTCCGCTGTGCTCCCCAAAGATACACTCTATTGGGTGATAAGCTCTCTTTGGCCTACAAGAGACCAAGGCAGATAAAAAGCAGCCTTATTTCCCAAGTAGAACCTACTTACCTCATCTGGTTCCTTAGACACAGAATGGACCCTCATACTCCGGCTTCGGAGTAAATTCAAAGTCCTCAATATCCTCAGAGACAATCTCCTTGTTTGTGATCAGATAGCCCTAGAGAGTTGACAAAGGAAGAGTTACTGAGGACTCAGATCCCTGCTACACCAGGGACACGTTCCTGAACAACCGGAACACACTGCCTAAAGGATGAAATAGTCTTCCATCGATGCGATAATCCTTGCACAGCTTGATAGGTAGAGCTTTTGTCAAGTGGGAACAACTCTTTGGAGGTCACCTTCTGAACAATTGCTTACAATCAACTAAGGATGCCAAAAGGAAGACAACTTAAGGACTATACTCTCCGAATTACTACTGCCCCTCAAAGGGGCACCAGTAGCCTTAGCTGGGTTCTCCAACGTACAAAACGAGGAAATCCTTATGCATCATTCAGACTAGACTTCAATTTTATTTCCACAGCCATTACATATAAACCAAGCAACTAGCAACAAAGCAAGCCAGGGACCAGACCGCCAAAGGTGACATGCTCGTTTGCTGTCTAGTATTTTGCTCCAAAGCATGAAGAAAAGAACTGTTGTTCCATTACCTGCCCATCAACCACGTAGGAGATCATCATGATCCAGTCTGTCTCTGCATCAGGAAACTTCAAAGGCAGTTTGGTAGTTTCAATGTCAAAGGCGAGAAGAACCGGATCCTGAATATGACCAAATACATTAAACTCAAATCAGCTTTAGAATATGATTTAACGAGCAGTTCTCATTAGATCACCAACTAATTTACGTAAGTAGGTTTATGCACATCTCAGACCCAGCAGGCTTGACTGTAGGAGACAAGGTAGCAACAGTGGTACCCACTGATAACCAAACAGCAAAATTCATTAACAGGAGAGAACGGAATAACAAAAGCTTCTCTTTAATGCAACAACCCCCTTCGAGAAAGAGAGTCATCAGGACTGACAGCACGTGAGGAAACATTGCGCAGGCAAAAAACACTTATTACCTCTATGCCTTTATAGTAAAGGTTTCTTATGGCATTGGATTTATAAAGCATAACAATGAGTTTAAGAATAGCTGGGCACCCCAGGAACCACCTGGAACAAAAAATGTACACCTCTCAGTGGGGCAGGGAGTGCTCACTTCACTAGATTCCTCTTCCTTTGAAATGGTTCAACTGAAATCAGACATCAGGTGTAGGAAACCAAAGAGAAGATTGGAATTCTCATTTGTACTTTTTAGTCTGTGTGACTAGGGGAATCCTAGTAAGCCCATGGACCAACCATCCTAAGGAGACCTCTTTCCTTGACAGCATAGACGTATAGACATCGCTCGCCTGGTCTCGCTCTCTGTTTTTCCTCACAACAAGAGAGATCTCTTTCCGCACCTTCACCAAGTCATCCGTGTGGAAGGATAACTTAATGTAGTTCTGCTTAAGACCCACCAAGTGATTTGGCTACAAAGCAACAAGACAGTGCCAGCTGAGGGTGGAAAAGAGTAATGAGGGAAAGGGGAAGACTGCTAACAGTAAGAAAGCGTTGGGAAGGCAAATTATACTGGCACACACGGAAGAACTGGCCAAAGAAGAGGTAGTAATTGGATGGAAAGACTAGGAGTGAGAAGAGATGCTAGCAAGCACGTAAGACAGCGAAGAACATATGAGCTATGCCAGTTCACACCAAGGGCCATCTTGTCTTGTTGTCTGTTTCCAAGCACAATCACCAGTACACACCCAAGAAAGAGTAAATGTATAGTATCTCCTTCTGCCACAACACTCTTATCTCCAACCATTTCTAGCTCAGGAAGTTTCTTGAGCATCCTGTGAAAAAGACTATGTGCTGGAGCAGAACATATATTTTATTTACTATTACTATAATAAGCAATTACTATCAATAAGCAATAATTAGCCTATTCATGACATGCAATGCAAACAGTGCTTGAAGATTAAAGGTAAGCATACTGCTTCCCTTTACTGCTTAGCCCCTTTCTACTCCACTTGAGCTCAAAAGAAAGAAAGAAACAAACAAAGAAAGAAAGATTAGGGTTATTCAATAGTACAGCAGGCAGAGGAATACTGACCAGATCCAAATCTTCTTTGGGGACAGTTTCCAGCTTTGAAATGTTCCCTTGAAACTTCTTGGAGAGGAAGGATGACACTTCTCATTCACAGCCCTGCAAAGAAACTGGAGAATGAGCAACAAAGCCAGACGCTTCTCCAGAGGAGAGACAAGCTCACAAGAGGTTCCGGCACTAGTGTCCTCAATTGTGAGGGGAGGACACGAGGCTGTCCTGAAATCCTGGCCATCTGGAAATCTGTTCCTTCACACTGGGGCTGTCTTTGATCGTCAATTCACAGCACCGTCAGAACAAACCCAGTTTTGCAGCACGAGCAGGATCAAGACGAGATGAGAGGGGAAATTTACCCCTGTTTGGGCTTAGAAGAAGTGAAATAGGCTCCAGAGATCAATTTTAGGACAAAAAAAGAACAGGAAAAATATGACAGCTCCTTGAAGGGGTAATTCATCACATAACAAACCAACCGCCCTCTAAGAAACCTTAGTGGAGCCACCATACTGATACAGCTGCTTCCCATCTCAGGTCTTCTCTAACAGCTCTGACAAAACCACCAACAGAAGCACTGTAGCTGGATTTTTCTCCTACCAACCCAAGAAGATGGTCGGTCACAAGGCCTCTCAGCTTACTGGGGGACCCTTCAAGTCAAACCTGCCCTTGTCTCTGGGACCTCGGCCACTAGTTTACTCAAGACCCCGCTTGCCAGTGCGCAGCTTCTAAGTCCATACTCGCCTTCTGGGTAGTGAAGTAGAAATACGGCTTATAGGGCAGGGCCACCCAGGAGAAATCAAAACCGGTGAACATTGCGCGACCCCGCAGCCAAGGTGAGAAACCAACCCAACGGTTCCCAACGGAAGCAACGAGCACCGTGCTGCCCTTGCTGCGCGTTGCTGGCATTTGTGCGCCACATACACATCCCTGCATCTCTGCAGCACCCACATTGACCCCCAAGGGTCCCAGGTGGACCCAGCGTAGGGCAGACAGCGCTGCTGCCTTGTGGGTGATGCCTGGGGCCCAGAACAGCCAAACCGGTGGGGACAGGCAGGATGCCCAGCCCGGGCACCAGCGCTGCCCTGGAGGAACGGGATGCACCTTGAAGCGGCTCCCATCCTCTGGGAGGAAGTAGTAGTCCACAGCGCTCACCAGTCGCCGGTCCTCGTCCACCACCTCCATCTGCACATGCACATGGCCTGTTATGACACACGACCCCCCCGCCCCCTCCTACCCCAGTCCTACTGGGTGTCTATTGGTGACACCTCCCCTCACACCCAGGTCCTACCGGGTGCCTGTCGGTGACATCTCCCCCCTCCCCCGCCCTGGTCCTACCAGGTGCCTGTCGGTGACACCTCCCATCATTGTCCCCCCTAGTCCTACCGGGTGCCTGTGGGTGACACCGCCAGCCGGTGACATCCCCCTCCCCCGGCCCAGTCCTACCGGGTGCATGTTGATGAGCCAGCCCGTGCGCTCGCCAGGCTCTGTGGGCCACTCAAAGCCGAACAGTGTGTCCAGCCGCCCCGTGCGCTACGAGCGCTCCAGGCATTTGAGGGCGGACAGCGAGGAGCCATCGTCCCTGCAGGACGCAGCGCTGCCAGCCGCCGCCCAGTCCCTGCCACCAGCCGTGACCCACCCCCCCCACACACACACCTCCCGCTGCTGCCAGGCCCCGGTGCTCGCCGCCCGCCCGCCCGCCCTTGCCGCCGCCGCCGCCCGGCTCCTCACGCCACCCCGGACCACCATCCCACCGCGGACGGAGCAGCTTCACGTGCTGCCCCCACCTCCCGCAAGCGGGAAGCCTGCGAGCCCCGCCTCCCCAGGGAGAGCACCAATCAGAGAGCAGCACCGCAGCCAATGGTCGCTGTCTTCCTCGACCTCTGCCCCGCAGCAGGGCGGCTGCGCTGGCCACGCCCCTCGCGGCACCTTCCCGTGCAGGCCCCGCCCCCGCCCCGGCTGCCCCTGCCGTGCACGCACCTGCGCGGCGGCGCCCGGCGCGGCCCGACCCGGCGCGGCCTGTCATGGGGCGGCGGCACTGCGCGGGAAGCGGCCGCTGCTCCCGAAGCGGCGCCGTCACGGGGGCAGTTGCGGACCGGCGCCGCCGTCTTGGCCGCCTCTCCAGGTAGCCCTCCGGTTGCGAGGGAGCTGGGAGCTGGCTGCGCCCCCAAGGAGCCCTGGCCGGCCTTGAGGCACGTGCTGGGCTCCTTGGGCTGTGCGAGTCTTCCTGCCTGGAGGCCGGACGGGCTGCGGGGAGCCGTCGGGGGCCGAGGCGCAGCGTGCGAGCTCCGTCCTTGCTGCGCTTTGGAGGGGCGGGCTGAAGCCCTGGCGAGCTGCGCGGAGCAGGCCTGGCATGGGCTCGGCGAGCCTGACCCGCCCCGTCTCGCTGAGGTGCCGTCCGGCCGTTCAGGGCGTGGGAGGGAGCTGGACGCTGAAGCTGGCTGGTTTGCAGTGAAACAGCAAGCAGCACTGCGGTCAGTCTGTGGAGTCACTGCCTGAGAGAAGAAAAGAGGGGCAGGTGCTCTGCAGGGACCCTAAAAAAATGTCTCAGACATCGGAAAACTGCACTGTGGAGGTAGTCCACAGGAAGCGCTTTCTGCACGGATGTATGAACCAGAAGTTTGGGGTTTTAAGCATATGCAGTGTGGAAATCGGGAGGCTCCTGGGAAGTTTCTTTCTGGGCCCCAGCCAGCAGTGAGCTGGCACTGCCAGCTTGAGCAGCCCGGATTGCGTTGTCCTTCCGTGGTGCTCGGGCGGTGCTGGGAGCACGTAGGAAGCACTGCTGCCTTTTGCCCAGGCTGTGCTCTATCAGCGGCCCCTTGGGCACAGCCCCCGCTACTAAAGCAAGCCTCTTCTGTGTTGGCCGTTGCTAAGGCTTTTGTAAATAAACTAGGAGGAGCACACTGTTTTTTTGAATTTCCTTGTTTGTATTCAGTTGAACTTCTTGAACTGGATCCTTTCTAATTACCCAATACTAGTATTATTTTAATAAGAGTGTAAATTACCAAAGTTGATTTTTTTTCCAGATATGAATGTCATCATTATAAGATAGATGGGATGTACAGGGTTTGTGCTTCCTCATCATAGTTAAATAAGCAAATATTAAAGAAAAATGTGGGGAGAAAACAGGAAGTTAACATAAATCTGATTTTAACCAAAACTGTGACCACTGAGTTGCTGAGGACTTCTCAGTGGGGGATGTTTTGGAAGGAAGGGCACTTTCTTTCTCTCACCCCAAACTGTACTGCCAGCCATCTGTTGATAATTACTGTCCAGTCTCTGCTGAGAACTTGTGATAGTTAATATTTCCTCACCGCTTGAACAAATAAGCGATAATCACTGCAAGGTACTTGACCACAGGAGTAGAAAGATGAATAACGTGAAAAAGTCAGTGTATACCTTGGTTTGTGAAAACAACTCAGTTTTCTATTAGTGATTATGACAAATTCAAATTCTTGAGGACTTGGAGAATGAGTACATTGAGTTACATAGTATCTCTGGAAAACATAAGTTAAAAGATCAAAATTATCAAAAATCTTAAAAATTCTCCATTCCTGTTTGTTTCGTATTATTTTTAATTTACATTATCCTTTCTCAGAGGAAATATTGAATGTTTATAGCTAAGCTGGGGATAGCTCACTTCATTGCAATGTTTATTCTCTTAACCTGTCAAATCTTTATAGTTTTATTGAGCCCTGTGTAACAGGAGAGCAGAAATCATTAACTCTGGTTTAAAAATGGCCTCTGAAACTGTCCAAAATCATTGTTGTGATTTTGTTTTTCTTTTTTCAGTTATGTTAATAATACATACTAATAGGCTATGCCTTTAGTTCAAAGACCTATAGGTTTACAAATAACAGCTCTTTCAACTTTGTAATACTCTTGATGTGATAGCTTATAAGAGTGGCCTGGCAATTTTTTTTTTTTTTTTTTTGAGGCTTCACAGTTGGACTTTTTCTATCTCTGCAGTGACAATTCCTGTGAACCTCATTGCTCAGTTTTTTCCCAACACGTAAAACTCAAGATTTTAAAAACTTATTTCTGGACCGACAGAAAACTTCAGATCATAGCTCTTTGAAAACCCACTCCCTTTCAAAATGCAACAGAGTACGTTTTGCTGATAGCAAGAAAAATGTGTGTTGCTATTGAAATGGCTTTGGGTAATTTGATCAAAATGTCATCAGGGCTGATCCATTTGGGTGTATATTTTATGCTTATTTTCTGGTTATTAATTTTTCTTTTCTTCATAGGTTTCAGTAGGTACAAGTTGTTGACCGCTTCCAGCACATTTTCCAGAGGAAGCGAACTGGGCAGCACTGGTGTGCCCCGGTGGGCATGAGAAACGTCCCAGGGCTGGCCGGGAGGCAGGCCTTGCTCACATGCGCAGGGAACAGCCGATCACCGTCTTTGGGGTCAGGAAGGAATTTTCCCCCAGCACAGATTGGCAGCAGTGCCTGGAGGTTTTTCGCCTTCCTCTGCAGCACTGAGCACGGCCCACTCCCAGGGCTCCTCGGAGCCCTTGCAGGCCACTGATTGCCTGCTCTTGCAGCACCAAGACACCAGCTGTGCCCTGCAGCTCTCTCGCTCTCTGCCCTGGGGCAAGCTCAGGCACTTCCATGCATTCCATATGCTTGGGCTGTTCTGCCTTGTGCAAAACAATGTGCGTTTGCAAAGGCTCCAGGCTTGATGCTGCATCAGGAAGCAGCTGCCGCTTGTCAGCTCTCTCTGCATGTAATAAAAGTGCAATGCTTGTAACCTCTGCTGGCTCTGCGTGTGTGTCGTGTGAGTCGTGGCTGTGGCCTGAGAGCTTTGTCGTGCAGCTGTGCTGTCAGGAAGCGCAGGTACCCTGCTGCCTGCAGGATCTGTTGTGGGGCTTGCGGGATTGCTCTGCACTGCAGGGAGTTTAGCCCAACTCTGCCCCGGTTGCATAACCGGGCTACGACACTGCGCACGTGTGCGGATTTATTTCGGGGCCCACATTGACTTTGGGGTTCGCTATTTCATTACTCTCCAACTTCAGACCTTCTTGTTGACTGTTTCTCACGGTTATTCTATGGCTGGAAGCCACCGAATCTGTTCGCTGTTCTTTCTCACAGATTTCCAGGACCTTGTTAGTTACTTATCCGTATTCTGCTTAACACAGCGGTAGTGTTCTAGACACCCAAAAGTTACAGCAGGGACTGTTCCCATCAAGTATCATGTAGTATGGATACAAAAGTTGCGACACAGACCGTTCCCACCAAGTATCACGTAGTACGGATGCAGCACTCTGGGTCCCAGAGGCGAGGAGATCACTGATAGCGCCTTTTCCTGTCATCCTTCAGAAGGGCTACCAGGAATGGGAGACAAGCCCGCAGAGCTCTGTCCTCACCAAAGTCAAGGGCGTGACACAGTTACCAAGCAAGGTATGCGATGTTGCGGTGTACGTAGCCCACAACCACCCCCCGCCTCCGCTCTACACCCCCGCACCCTGCACAGCCGAGGTGAGGCTCCAACCCTCCTTTCTCCCTTCTCGTCTCTTGTCTTGCTTGCTTTGGGTGGCCTCTTGGAGCAGTAGATGAGCAGCAGACTTTCTGCAAGGGCTTCCCAACTGCTCCTTCATCCAGATGGACCCAGCAAAGGAAGCTGTCGTGTGTGGTGGTCCCCGCTGCCTGCATGGGGACTCCTGTGTTCCCTCCTCCAGGCCCAGCACTGTCCTTGGCTCCCGATGAGGCAACCATAGCTGCGTCCCAGACACATTGGGACTGCATGTTAGGTCACCTTTGTAGTGCTGTGCGGCAGGCTCAGCGGAGCTTGGGGAGCTTGGCACGTAGCACCGGGCAGGGCCCTGTGGCCTTAGCCAGGCAGGTGCGCCATGCTCTGCCTGCCCTGACAAGCAGCGTCAGGCCTCCGTGGTTTTGGATGTTCAGGGCAGAAGAGGGCACTCTCAGATCAGGTCAGGGGAAGCTCTGACATTGACCTCCTTGTTTGCCAGGGCTATTATTGCCAGTTGCAGCTTTTTGTAGCAGAGGGCAGGTCAGCTTTGTATTGCCCCAAAGCTTGCGGGAAACAGATTAAACCTTGCCAGACTCTGCAAGAGAGAAGCGGGAAGAAGAACGTGCCTTTGATGCTGGGCTCCGTCGCGGAGGAGAGGCACTCTCTCAGCTTTTCGTCTTTCGAGGCAACCGCATGACTTTGGTGGGTCACTTTCAGATGTGGCAGCTGCCCCAGGCCTGTTGCGTGGCCAGAGTGGAGATGGCCTGGTGCACTGGGGCAGGCTCTTAGCTTTTTCAAGGGGTGCCATGAGAGAGAGGATGAGTTTGCAGTGGTTTTGGCCAAGTGCTTTTGAAATTACCACGCTGGTCTGTGGAAGAGCTTGGGCTGGCCTCGAGCATTGCCAGTGTGGACATGGCTTGCAGCCGCCACCCAGCATCACCTGGCCAGTGTGTCAGACCTGCTTGATGGCCTCTCTCGCACAGAGAGTCTCGGAGCCTTCCACTGTCCCCAGAAGTCTTCTCACAGAGATGTTGAGCCAGATGAATCCCCTCTCGGTGGCAACAGTGAGGCCACATCTGGAATGCAGTGCCCTGTGCAGGGACCATGAGAGCTGCCAGTAAGCTGGAGCAAGTGCAGCAGAGCCCGTGAAGATGGTCAGGGCTGGAGAACACAACCTAGGAGGAAAGGCTGAAGGAGCTGCATTTGCTCTGTCTCGGGAAAGGATAATGAAGGGGGATCTAAGACAGTGATCCAGCACCCGGAGGAGGCTATGGAGGCAGACTCTTCTTAGAGGTGCTCAGTGAAAGCACGAGAGGCACTGGCCTGAGGTGCCCCTGGGGCAATTAGGACTGGTAGAAAGGAAACTATTCTTGTGCCTGAGAGTGGTGCAGCCCTGGGAGAGGCAGCAGAGAGGCGGGAGCCCTGTGTCCTTGGAGAGGTTCAAAACATAGCTGGACAAGGTCCTGAGCAGCCTGCTTTACGTGGAGTTAGCCCTGCCTAGAGCAGAGGGGTGGACTAGAGGCCTGCAAACCTCCTGCCCACCTCAGGCTTTCAGCAATCTGTGATCAAAAGCAGCAAGAACCCGTGGAGAAATGACTTTGAAGGCAGAATGCTTCTTGCTCTTGCACTGAAGCAGATCGGAGCTTTCAGGAGGCAGGTGACTTGGGGATAGTGGTGACCCTGGTGTGAGGACACAGCACTGGAGTTTTTCCCTGCCACTGCCATTCTCAATAGGATTTGGTCGTTTCCAAAGAGCAAAGGTTGGCTCAAGCCTGTTGGGTACATGGCACAGCAGCTCTGCCCTGTGTGCTGCCTGCAGAACCAGCTCCAGATTCAGCAAAGTGCTGCCAGGGGGTGCTTTCCTCAGCAGTGCAAAGTCACAGCTTGCATGTCCCTGTGTGAATAGGCCTGTGTACGTGCTGGTATGAGCACAGGTGTGAACCTGTGTGCACTGTTCTAGTGTGTGTGTGTGTGCCCCCTATGTGTGCGCGTGTGCAAATGCATGTGTGCACAGCTGCACGTGACTCTCCATGAGAATGCATGTGGTCTCATCTCCATGTGCATACGCTTGCGTGTCCCTGTGTCAAAGCATAGCTCTGCCTTCCTACAAATAGCATCATCTCTGCTGGTTGCTTCATAGGGCGGGAGCACCTTCCGCATCCTTGCGTGGGTGGAGGTCAGCCCTGCGCAGACGATAGAGAGCTGCGCTGAGGTGAGGTGGGCCTGGGAAGAGGAATGGAGAGGATGGCGGGTTACAGAGATGTGTGGAGCTGCCAGCAGAGACCCCCAGGACAGTCAGTGTGGAGCTGCACGTGGACGTGATGTTGGTGCCTGTAGCTCTCCTCTGCCGCTACCAGTTTGTGGCAGGGATCCGCCTGCCTGCCTTGGCTTGGGCACTGTTTGCGGGCTGCTGAGTGAGGGATCACGGGAGGGGAGATGTGTGGAGACTGAGCGGAGCTTGCTGGCGGATGCAGAGATGTGGGGAATCCTAGTGAGCACAGCTGCCCCTGGCTCAGTTCCCGTGCAAGGAAATGGAGAAGAGGGTTGACTGCCTACTCCGGAGGACACACCAAGGAAAGGCATGCTAGAGTAGGGCCACCGCAGGCACGCTTAACAGCGGCTTACCCCAGGCAGCTTGCAAGGGCTGGCACTTATGCAGACATGGGGAAGCACATGGGGTGCCCCGTCCCCTCTGCAGCCGCGGCGCAGGACTACCAGGTGCATGTCCTGTTCTCATCATGTCCCCCAT
Organism: Rhea pennata; assembly: GCF_028389875.1. Lineage (NCBI taxonomy): Eukaryota > Metazoa > Chordata > Aves > Rheiformes > Rheidae > Rhea > Rhea pennata. Next base: position 91,814 of record NW_026907699.1, on the reverse strand, counting down.
GACCCTGCAGGGGCTAACAGTTTGCAGTGCTGTATGCAGCTGCGACCATGACTGCACCCCTGGCGACATGGACATGTTGGGCCACAGAGAGCTGGGCATGCGCAGGGACAAGTGATCTGTGCAGCACTGCACACTGGGCAGGATCCCATTTGCCAGGAAGTTCAGCGTTGTGTGTTCGTCCTCACAGGGCAGAAGACAGGGCGCTGCGTGCCCAATGCTGGCGGCACCGAGAAGAGCTCTGAAATGCTGGCTTGGTGTCCAGCAGAGGAAGCGAGTGTCGGGCACGGGCGCCAAAGATGGGTCGTGGCCCTGGGGAGGAGAGTCCTCTGCTAGGATGGAACAGGCACCAAAAGGCTGGCCCATCTTCGAGGTCCCGTTGGACACCAGGGGATGCTCTGGGTGGGACACCTCTGAGGGTGCTCTTGAGAGGTTTGGCCCCTTCAGCAATAGGCCATGGCCTAGGGAGGCGGTGCCATGGCACAGGGATGCCACTTCCCAATGGCAGCATGGGAGCGGACTCTTGCCCTTTCTGCAGTGACCTGGGACAAGCCTGGGGCAGCGTGGGGCGCGTTGACACAGAGCAAGGGGCCGGCAGGTGTCCTGGGCCATGGCCCGGGCACGGCCCCGCAGCGGGAGGCGCAGCTGCCCTGGGGTGCTGGGCACAGGGGCTGCAGCAGGGCCGGCAGCCCCGGGACCTTGTGCCACGCTGACGCCGGGCCGGCAGACGGCTGGCAGGGAGGCTGCAGCGTGGCCCCGGGGCCCCCATGTCGCAGCACTGTGACCCGGCAACGCAGTCACAATGCTCGCGGCACGAGCAGGGCTATAAGGCACCCACGCCCCTGCCGCTCTGCCAGGCTCCGCAGCCGGCTCGCAGCTGGCTGCCGCCCAGGGCCGAGGCTCTCTGCACGCTGTCCTTGGGCGCAGGCGCACCCACCGCCACGAGGGCAGCAGGGCTCTCGACGGCCACCCAGCGCGACGTTGTCACACGACTTGCGGGGGCACGGCTGCCTGCACCTCGGGCCGCCAAACGATGGACGTGCTCAGCAGCTGCACCTCCCTTTGGTATGGAGACCTCTTTGTGGCCTTCGTCTGACCTTACTCCCAGCTCTTGCTTTGCACCTTCTCTGCCCTGCTTTGGTGCTCAGAGCACTCCCTGCCGTGCCTCGCAGGCTTGGAAAGTGCCTGTGTCTGCTGCTTCACTCCCTAACACTGCCTAACGCTGCCTCCTGTGCCGGCTGCCTCTTCCCCAACACAAATAGGCACGACCAACCCCTTCCTCCTGCAGCCCTTGACCCCTTCCAGCACCTGCTCTAAGACTTGGTCTTTGGCTTGCCTCAGCCTCAGAAAGACTGTGGATCCTCTTCCTCTTCCGCCTGGCACTCCTCCAAAGACGCACAGAGCAATACCAAGTGACAGCAAGGTTTTCACAGTGTTTTCACTCTCAGGAAAGCAGAGGGAGGTCAGCATCTGCCAGCTCCAGGTCTCTTCTAAGCTGCCTCAGCTGAGCTGATGCAAAGGGGCCAAGGCAAGCAGGCTTTCTGCTTTTATTGCTGTACTCGTGTGGCGCTGCTGGGCACAGCTGGCCTGTGCATGCCTCCTGTGGGAAATGGAAGTGACCCCTGCCACCACTGTCAGCAGCCATTCTTCTGGGAGCGCAGACTGTGCCCAGGCATTTGCTCACGGGCAGGCAGCGTGCTGAAGCTCACAGCTGATTCAGCCCTTGTGCACCATCCGATCGTGGAAGGTCTTCTGTTGGAAGAGCTCGCTGGAGGCCCTCCGATCCAATCCGTGCTCCGAGCAGGCTCGGATTCAAAGCCGGATGTAACTTTGGTCTTTCAGAGACCGGAGCAAGCCCTTGGGAGCGGGAGAAGACCCCTCACACGCACCTCAAGCTCCGCAAGGGCTCCAGGCCTTTTCGGCTGGAGATCAGTGGAGAAAGTTAACTCGATGGCTCGCAAAGAGCAAGGGCATCCATTCTCAGAGCTGGAGACCCTTCCAAAGATCCCCATGCCTATCTGCTTTGGCGCCACATGCAGCACCCAGGAAATGCAGGCCATGCGATGCGAAGATGCTCCAAGTGCTCATCATCAGTGTCATAGGTCTCAGGCAACACTCTGGAGCACCCAGCCATCTGGTCTCCTGCAGGGCCCAGGAAAGAGTTTTTTCCCCCAGGCTCTATCAGGTCTGGTTTTTTCTTTTTTCTTTCTTTCTTTCTTTTTTCATTTTTTTTTTAATTTGGCCATGCTCTGGAGCCCCTAAAGTGGCTTCAGTTTGAGAGAGAGAGGAAAGGAGCTGGGCAGCGCTGGTGTGCCCCGGTGGGCGTGAGAAACGTCCCAGGGCTGGCCGGGACGCAGGCCTTGCTCACATGCGCAGGGAACAGCCGATCGCCAGCTTTGGGGTCAGGAAGGAATTTTCCCCCAGCACAGATTGGCAGCAGTGCCTGGGGGTTTTTCGCCTTCCTCTGCAGCACTGAGCACGGCCCACTCCCAGGGCTCCTCGGAGCCCTTGCAGGCCACTGATTGCCTGCTCTTGCAGCACCAAGACACCAGCTGTGCCCTGCAGCTCTCTCGCTCTCTGCCCTGGGGCAAGCTCAGGCACTTCCATGCATTCCATATGCTTGGGCTGTTCTGCCTTGTGCAAAACAATGTGCGTTTGCAAAGGCTCCGAGCTTGATGCTGCATCAGGAAGCAGCTGCCGCTTGTCAGCTCTCTCTGCATGTAATAAAAGTGCAATGCTTGTAACCTCTGCTGGCTCTGCTGTGTGTGTCGTGTGAGTCGTGGCTGTGGCCTGAGAGCTTTGTCGTGCAGCTGTGCTGTCAGGAAGCGCAGGTACCCTGCTGCCTGCAGGGTCTGTTGTGGGGCTTGCAGGGTTGCTCTGCACTGCAGGGAGTTTAGCCCAACTCCGCCCCAGTTGCATAACCGGGCTACGACACTGCGCACGTGTGCGGATTTATTTCGGGGCCCACATTGACTTTGGGGTTCGCTATTTCATTACTCTCCAACTTCAGACCTTCTTGTTGACTGTTTCTCACGGTTATTCTGTGGCTGGAAGCCACCGAATCTGTTCGCTGTTCTTTCTCACAGATTTCCAGGACCTTGTTAGTTACTTATCCGTATTCTGCTTAACACAGCGGTAGTGTTCTAGACACCCAAAAGTTACAGCAGGGACTGTTCCCATCAAGTATCATGTAGTATGGATACAAAAGTTGCGACACAGACCGTTCCCACCAAGTATCACGTAGTACGGATGCAGCACTCTGGGTCCCAGAGGCGAGGAGATCACTGATAGCGCCTTTTCCTGTCATCCTTCAGAAGGGCTACCAGGAATGGGAGACAAGCCCGCAGAGCTCTGTCCTCACCAAAGTCAAGGGCGTGACACAGTCACCAAGCAAGGTGTGCGATGTTGCGGTGTACGTAGCCCACAACCACCCCCCGCCTCCGCTCTACACCCCCGCACCCCGCACAGCCGAGGTGAGGCTCCAACCCTCCTTTCTCCCTTCTCTTCTCTTGTCTTGCTTGCTTTGGGTGGCCTCTTGGAGCAGTAGATGAGCAGCAGACTTTCTGCAAGGGCTTCCCAACTGCTCCTTCATCCAGATGGACCCAGCAAAGGAAGCTGTCGTGTGTGGTGGTCCCCGCTGCCTGCATGGGGACTCCTGTGTTCCCTCCTCCAGGCCCAGCACTGTCCTTGGCTCCCGATGAGGCAACCATAGCTGCATCCCAGACACATTGGGACTGCATGTTAGGTCACCTTTGCAGTGCTGTGCGGCAGGCTCAGCGGAGTTTGGGGAGCTTGGCACGTAGCACCGGGCAGGGCCCTGTGGCCTTAGCCATGCGGGTGCGCCATGCTCTGCCTGCCCTGACAAGCAGCGTCAGGCCTCCGTGGTTTTGGATGTTCAGGGCAGAAGAGGGCACTCTCAGATCAGGTCAGGGGAAGCTCTGACATTGACCTCCTTGTTTGCCAGGGCTATTATTGCCAGTTGCAGCTTTTTGTAGCAGAGGGCAGGTCAGCTTTGTATTGCCCCAAAGCTTGCGGGAAACAGATTAAACCTTGCCAGACTCTGCAAGAGAGAAGCGGGAAGAAGAACGTGCCTTTGATGCTGGGCTCCGTCGCGGAGGAGAGGCACTCTCTCAGCTTTTCGTCTTTGGAGGTAACCGCATGACTTTGGTGGGTCACTTTCAGATGTGGCAGCTGCCCCAGGCCTGTTGCGTGGCCAGAGTGGAGATGGCCTGGTGCACTGGGGCAGGCTCTTAGCTTTTTCAAGGGGTGCCATGAGAGAGAGGATGAGTTTGCAGTGGTTTTGGCCAAGTGCTTTTGAAATTACCACGCTGGTCTGTGGAAGAGCTTGGGCTGGCCTCGAGCATTGCCAGTGTGGACATGGCTTGCAGCCGCCACCCAGCATCACCTGGCCAGTGTGTCAGACCTGCTTGATGGCCTCTCTCGCACAGAGAGTCTCGGAGCCTTCCACTGTCCCCAGAAGTCTTCTCACAGAGATGTTGAGCCAGATGAATCCCCTCTCAGTGGCAACAGTGAGGCCACATCTGGAATGCAGTGCCCTGTGCAGGGACCATGAGAGCTGCCAGTAAGCTGGAGCAAGTGCAGCAGAGCCCGTGAAGATGGTCAGGGCTGGAGAACACAACCTAGGAGGAAAGGCTGAAGGAGCTGCGTTTGCTCTGTCTCGGGAAAGGATAATGAAGGGGGATCTAAGACAGTGATCCAGCACCCGGAGGAGGCTATGGAGGCAGACTCTTCTTAGAGGTGCTCAGTGAAAGCACGAGAGGCACTGGCCTGAGGTGCCCCTGGGGCAATTAGGACTGGTAGAAAGGAAACTATTCTTGTGCCTGAGAGTGGTGCAGCCCTGGGAGAGGCAGCAGAGAGGCGGGAGCCCTGTGTCCTTGGAGAGGTTCAAAACATAGCTGGACAAGGTCCTGAGCAGCCTGCTTTACGTGGAGTTAGCCCTGCCTAGAGCAGAGGGGTGGACTAGAGGCCTGCAAACCTCCTGCCCACCTCAGGCTTTCAGCAATCTGTGATCAAAAGCAGCAAGAACCCGTGGAGAAATGACTTTGAAGGCACAATGCTTCTTGCTCTTGCACTGAAGCAGATCGGAGCTTTCAGGAGGCAGGTGATTTGGGGATACTGGTGACCCTGGTGTGAGGACACAGCGCTGGAGTTTTTCCCTGCCACTGCCATTCTCAACAGGATTTGGTCGTTTCCAAAGAGCAAAGGTTGGCTCAAGCCTGTTGGGTACATGGCACAGCAGCTCTGCCCTGTGTGCTGCCTGCAGAACCAGCTCCAGATTCAGCAAAGTGCTGCCAGGGGGTGCTTTCCACAGCAGTGCAAAGTCACAGCTTGCATGTCCCTGTGTGAATAGGCCTGTGTAAGTGCTGGTATGAGCACAGGTGTGAACCTGTGTGCACTGTCCCAGTGTGTGTGTGTGTGTGCCCCCTGTGTGTGCGCGTGTGCAAATGCATGTGTGCACAGCTGCACGTGACTCTCCATGAGAATGCATGTGGTCTCATCTCCATGTGCATACGCTTGCGTGTCCCTGTGTCAAAGCATAGCTCTGCCTTCCTACAAATAGCATCATCTCTGCTGGTTGCTTCATAGGGCGGGAGCACCTTCCGCATCCTTGCGTGGGTGGAGGTCAGCCCTGCGCAGACGATAGAGAGCTGCGCTGAGGTGAGGTGGGCCTGGGAAGAGGAATGGAGAGGATGGCGGGTTACAGAGATGTGTGGAGCTGCCAGCAGAGACCCCCAGGACAGTCAGTGTGGAGCTGCACGTGGACGTGATGTTGGTGCCTGTAGCTCTCCTCTGCCGCTACCAGTTTGTGGCAGGGATCCGCCTGCCTGCCTTGGCTTGGGCACTGTTTGCGGGCTGCTGAGTGAGGGATCACGGGAGGGGAGATGTGTGGAGACTGAGCGGAGCTTGCTGGCGGATGCAGAGACGTGGGGAATCCTAGTGAGCACAGCTGCCCCTGGCTCAGTTCCCGTGCAAGGAAATGGAGAAGAAGGTTGACTGCCTACTCCGGAGGACACACCAAGGAAAGGCATGCTAGAGTAGGGCCACCGCAGGCACGCTTAACAGCAGCTTACCCCAGGCAGCTTGCAAGGGCTGGCACTTATGCAGAGATGGGGAAGCACATGGGGTGCCCCGTCCCCTCTGCAGCCGCGGCGCAGGACTACCAGGTGCATGTCCTGTTCTCATCATGTCCCCCATGACCCTGCAGGGGCTAACAGTTTGCAGTGCTGTATGCAGCTGCGACCATGACTGCACCCCTGGCGACATGGACATGTTGGGCCACAGAGAGCTGGGCATGCGCAGGGACAAGTGATCTGTGCAGCACTGCACACTGGGCAGGATCCCATTTGCCAGGAAGTTCAGCGTTGTGTGTTCGTCCTCACAGGGCAGAAGACAGGGCGCTGCGTGCCCAATGCTGGCGGCACCGAGAAGAGCTCTGAAATGCTGGCTTGGTGTCCAGCAGAGGAAGCGAGTGTCGGGCACGGGCGCCAAAGATGGGTCGTGGCCCTCGGGAGGAGAGTCCTCTGTTAGGATGGAACAGGCACCAAAAGGCTGGCCCATCTTCGAGGTCCCGTTGGACACCAGGGGATGCTCTGGGCGGGACACCTCTGAGGGTGCTCTTGAGAGGTTTGGCCCCTTCAGCAATAGGCCATGGCCTAGGGAGGCGGTGCCATGGCACAGGGATGCCACTTCCCAATGGCAGCATGGGAGCGGACTCTTGCCCTTTCTGCAGTGACCTGGGACAAGGCTGGGGCAGCGTGGGGTGCGTTGACACAGAGCAAGGGGCCAGCAGGTGTCCTGGGCCATGGCTCGGGCACGGCCCAGCAGCGGGAGGCGCAGCTGCCCTGGGGTGCTGGGCACAGGGGCTGCAGCAGGGCTGGCAGCCCTGGGACCTTGTGCCACGCCGACGCCGGGCCGGCAGACGGCTGGCAGGGAGGCTGCAGCGTGGCCCCGGGGCCCCCATGTCGCAGCACTGTGACCCGGCAACGCAGTCACAATGCTCGTGGCACGAGCAGGGCTATAAGGCCCCCGCGCCCCTGCCGCTCTGCCAGGCTCCGCAGCCGGCTCGCAGCTGGCTGCCGCCCAGGGCCGAGGCTCTCTGCACGCTGTCCTTGGGCGCAGGCGCACCCACCGCCACGAGGGCAGCAGGGCTCTCGACGGCCACCCAGCGCGACGTTGTCACACGACTTGCGGGGGCATGGCTGCCTGCACCTCGGGCCGCCAAACGATGGACGTGCTCAGCAGCTGCACCTCCCTTTGGTATGGAGACCTCTTTGTGGCCTTCGTCTGACCTTACTCCCAGCTCTTGCTTTGCACCTTCTCTGCCCTGCTTTGGTGCTCAGAGCACTCCCTGCCGTGCCTCGCAGGCTTGGAAAGTGCCTGTGTCTGCTGCTTCACTCCCTAACACTGCCTAACGCTGCCTCCTGTGCCGGCTGCCTCTTCCCCAACACAAATAGGCACGACCAACCCCTTCCTCCTGCAGCCCTTGACCCCTTCCAGCACCTGCTCTAAGACTGGGTCTTTGGCTTGCCTCAGCCTCAGAAAGACTGTGGATCCTCTTCCTCTTCCGCCTGGCACTCCTCCAAAGACGCACAGAGCAATACCAAGTGACAGCAAGGTTTTCACAGTGTTTTCACACTCAGGAAAGCAGAGGGAGGTCAGCATCTGCCAGCTCCAGGTCTCTTCTAAGCTGCCTCAGCTGAGCTGATGCAAAGGGGCCAAGGCAAGCAGGCTTTCTGCTTTTATTGCTGTACTCGTGTGGCGCTGCTGGGCACAGCTGGCCTGTGCATGCCTCCTGTGGGAAATGGAAGTGACCCCTGCCACCACTGTCAGCAGCCATTCTTCTGGGAGCGCAGACTGTGCCCAGGCATTTGCTCACGGGCAGGCAGCGCGCTGAAGCTCACAGCTGATTCAGCCCTTGTGCACCATCCGATCGTGGAAGGTCTTCTGTTGGAAGAGCTCGCTGGAGGCCCTCCGATCCAATCCATGCTCCGAGCAGGCTCGGATTCAAAGCCGGATGTAACTTTGGTCTTTCAGAGACCGGAGCAAGCCCTTGGGAGCGGGAGAAGACCCCTCACAACGCACCTCAAGCTCCGCAAGGGCTCCAGGCCTTTTCGGCTGGAGATCAGTGGAGAAAGTTAACTCGATGGCCCGCAAAGAGCAAGGGCATCCATTCTCGGAGCTGGAGACCCTTCCAAAGATCCCCATGCCTATCTGCTTTGGCGCCACATGCAGCACCCAGGAAATGCAGGCCATGCGATGCAAAGATGCTCCAAGTGCTCATCATCAGTGTCATAGGTCTCAGGCAACACTCTGGAGCACCCAGCCATCTGGTCTCCTGCAGGGCCCAGGAAAGAGTTTTTTCCCCCAGGCTCTATCAGGTCTGGTTTTTTCTTTTTTCTTTCTTTCTTTCTTTTTTCATTTTTTTTTTTTTTAATTTTGCCATGCTCTGGAGCCCCTAAAGTGGCTTCAGTTTGAGAGAGAGAGGAAAGGAGCTGGGCAGCGCTGGTGTGCCCCGGTGGGCGTGAGAAACGTCCCAGGGCTGGCCGGGACGCAGGCCTTGCTCACATGCGCAGGGAACAGCCGATCGCCAGCTTTGGGGTCGGGAAGGAATTTTCCCCCAGCACAGATTGGCAGCAGTGCCTGGGGGTTTTTCGCCTTCCTCTGCAGCACTGAGCACGGCCCACTCCCAGGGCTCCTCGGAGCCCTTTCAGGCCACTGATTGCCTGCTCTTGCAGCACCAAGACACCAGCTGTGCCCTGCAGCTCTCTCGCTCTCTGCCCTGGGGCAAGCTCAGGCACTTCCATGCATTCCATATGCTTGGGCTGTTCTGCCTTGTGCAAAACAATGTGCGTTTGCAAAGGCTCCGAGCTTGATGCTGCATCAGGAAGCAGCTGCCGCTTGTCAGCTCTCTCTGCATGTAATAAAAGTGCAATGCTTGTAACCTCTGCTGGCTCTGCTGTGTGTGTCGTGTGAGTCGTGGCTGTGGCCTGAGAGCTTTGTCGTGCAGCTGTGCTGTCAGGAAGCGCAGGTACCCTGCTGCCTGCAGGGTCTGTTGTGGGGCTTGCAGGGTTGCTCTGCACTGCAGGGAGTTTAGCCCAACTCCGCCCCAGTTGCATAACCGGGCTACGACACTGCGCACGTGCGGATTTATTTCGGGGCCCACATTGACTTTGGGGTTCGCTATTTCATTACTCTCCAACTTCAGACCTTCTTGTTGACTGTTTCTCACGGTTATTCTGTGGCTGGAAGCCACCGGATCTGTTCGCCGTTCTTTCTCACAGATTTCCAGGACCTTGTTAGTTACTTATCCGTATTCCGCTTAACACAGCGGTAGTGTTCTAGACACCCAAAAGTTACAGCAGGGACCGTTCCCACCAAGTATCATGTAGTATGGATACAAAAGTTGCGACACAGACCGTTCCCACCAAGTATCACGTAGTATGGATGCAGCACTCTGGGTCCCAGAGGTGAGGAGATCACTGATAGCGCCTTTTCCTGTCATCCTTCAGAAGGGCTACCAGGAATGGGAGACAAGCCCGCAGAGCTCTGTCCTCACCAAAGTCAAGGGCGTGACACAGTCACCAAGCAAGGTGTGCGATGTTGCGGTGTACGTAGCCCACAACCACCCCCCGCCTCCGCTCTACACCCCCGCACCCCGCACAGCCGAGGTGAGGCTCCAACCTTCCTTTCTCCCTTCTCTTCTCTTGTCTTGCTTGCTTTGGGTGGCCTCTTGGAGCAGTAGATGAGCAGCAGACTTTCTGCAAGGGCTTCCCAACTCCTCCTTCATCCAGATGGACCCAGCAAAGGAAGCTGTCCTGTGTGGTGGTCCCTGCTGCCTGCATGGGGACTCCTGTGTTCCCTCCTCCAGGCCCAGCACTGTCCTTGGCTCCCGATGAGGCAACCATAGCTGCGTCCCAGACACATTGGGACTGCATGTTAGGTCACGTTTGTAGTGCTGTGCGGCAGGCTCAGCGGAGCTTGGGGAGCTTGGCACGTAGCACCGGGCAGGGCCCTGTGGCCTTAGCCAGGCAGGTGCGCCATGCTCTGCCTGCCCTGACAAGCGGCATCAGGCCTCCGTGGTTTTGGATGTTCAGGGCAGAAGAGGGCACTCTCAGATCAGGTCAGGGGAAGCTCTGACATTGACCTCCTTGTTTGCCAGGGCTATTATTGCCAGTTGCAGCTTTTTGTAGCAGAGGGCAGGTCAGCTTTGTATTGCCCCAAAGCTTGCGGGAAACAGATTAAACCTTGCCAGACTCTGCAAGAGAGAAGCGGGAAGAAGAACGTGCCTTTGATGCTGGGCTCCGTCGCGGAGGAGAGGCACTCTCTCAGCTTTTCGTCTTTCGAGGCAACCGCATGACTTTGGTGGGTCACTTTCAGATGTGGCAGCTGCCCCAGGCCTGTTGCGTGGCCAGAGTGGAGATGGCCTGGTGCACTGGGGCAGGCTCTTAGCTTTTTCAAGGGGTGCCATGAGAGAGAGGATGAGTTTGCAGTGGTTTTGGCCAAGTGCTTTTGAAATTACCACGCTGGTCTGTGGAAGAGCTTGGGCTGGCCTCGAGCATTGCCAGTGTGGACATGGCTTGCAGCCGCCACCCAGCATCACCTGGCCAGTGTGTCAGACCTGCTTGATGGCCTCTCTCGCACAGAGAGTCTTGGAGCCTTCCACTGTCCCCAGAAGTCTTCTCACAGAGATGTTGAGCCAGATGAATCCCCTCTCGGTGGCAACAGTGAGGCCACATCTGGAATGCAGTGCCCTGTGCAGGGACCATGAGAGCTGCCAGTAAGCTGGAGCAAGTGCAGCAGAGCCCGTGAAGATGGTCAGGGCTGGAGAACACAACCTAGGAGGAAAGGCTGAAGGAGCTGCGTTTGCTCCGTCTCGGGAAAGGATAATGAAGGGGGGTCTAAGACAGTGATCCAGCACCCGGAGGAGGCTATGGAGGCAGACTCTTCTTAGAGGTGCTCAGTGAAGGCACGAGAGGCAGCTGGCCTGAGGTGCCCCTGGGGCAATTAGGACTGGTAGAAAGGAAACTATTCTTGTGCCTGAGAGTGGTGCAGCCCTGGGAGAGGCAGCAGAGAGGCGGGAGCCCTGTGTCCTTGGAGAGGTTCAAAACATAGCTGGACAAGATCCCGAGCAGCCTGCTTTATGTGGAGTTAGCCCTGCCTAGAGCAGAGGGGTGGACTAGAGGCCTGCAAACCTCCTGCCCACCTCAGGCTTTCAGCAATCTGTGATCAAAAGCAGCAAGAACCCGTGGAGAAATGACTTTGAAGGCACAATGCTTCTTGCTCTTGCACTGAAGCAGATCGGAGCTTTCAGGAGGCAGGTGATTTGGGGATACTGGTGACCCTGGTGTGAGGACACAGCACTGGAGTTTTTCCCTGCCACTGCCATTCTCAACAGGATTTGGTCGTTTCCAAAGAGCAAAGGTTGGCTCAAGCCTGTTGGGTACATGGCACAGCAGCTCTGCCCTGTGTGCTGCCTGCAGAACCAGCTCCAGATTCAGCAAAGTGCTGCCAGGGGGTGCTTTCCACAGCAGTGCAAAGTCACAGCTTGCATGTCCCTGTGTGAATAGGCCTGTGTACGTGGTGGTATGAGCACAGGTATGAACCTGTGTGCACTGTCCCAGAGTGTGTGTGTGTGCCCCCTGTGTGTGCGCGTGTGCAAATGCATGTGTGCACAGCTGCACGTGACTCTCCATGAGAATGCATGTGGTCTCATCTCCATTTGCATACGCTTGCGTGTCCCTGTGTCAAAGCATAGCTCTGCCTTCCTACAAATAGCATCATCTCTGCTGGTTGCTTCGTAGGGCGGGAGCACCTTCCGCATCCTTGCGTGGGTGGAGGTCAGCCCTGCGCAGACGATAGAGAGCTGCGCTGAGGTGAGGTGGGCCTGGGAAGAGGAATGGAGAGGATGGCGGGTTACAGAGATGTGTGGAGCTGCCAGCAGAGACCCCCAGGACAGTCAGTGTGGAGCTGCACGTGGACGTGATGTTGGTGCCTGTAGCTCTCCTCTGCCGCTACCAGTTTGTGGCAGGGATCCGCCTGCCTGCCTTGGCTTGGGCACTGTTTGCGGGCTGCTGAGTGAGGGATCACGGGAGGGGAGATGTGTGGAGACTGAGCGGAGCTTGCTGACGGATGCAGAGACGTGGGGAATCCTAGTGAGCACAGCTGCCCCGGCTCAGTTCCCGTGCAAGGAAATGGAGAAGAGGGTTGACTGCCTACTCCGGAGGACACACCAAGGAAAGGCATGCTAGAGTAGGGCCACCGCAGGCACGCTTAACAGCGGCTTACCCCAGGCAGCTTGCAAGGGCTGGCACTTATGCAGACATGGGGAAGCACATGGGGTGCCCCGTCCCCTCTGCAGCCGCGGCGCAGGACTACCAGGTGCATGTCCTGTTCTCATCATGACCCTGCAGGGGCTAACAGTTTGCAGTGCTGTATGCAGCTGCGACCATGACTGCACCCCTGGTGACATGGACATGTTGGGCCACAGAGAGCTGGGCATGCGCAGGGACAAGTGATCTGTGCAGCACTGCACACTGGGCAGGATCCCATTTGCCAGGAAGTTCAGCGTTGTGTGTTCGTCCTCACAGGGCAGAAGACAGGGCGCTGCGTGCCCAATGCTGGCGGCACCGAGAAGAGCTCTGAAATGCTGGCTTGGTGTCCAGCAGAGGAAGCGAGTGTCGGGCACGGGCGCCAAAGATGGGTCGTGGCCCTCGGGAGGAGAGTCCTCTGCTAGGATGGAACAGGCACCAAAAGGCTGGCCCATCTTCGAGGTCCCGTTGGGCACCAGGGGATGCTCTGGGTGGGACACCTCTGAGGGTGCTCTTGAGAGGTTTGGCCCCTTCAGCAATAGGCCATGGCCTAGCGAGGCGGTGCCATGGCACAGGGATGCCACTTCCCAATGGCAGCATGGGAGCGGACTCTTGCCCTTTCTGCAGTGACCTGGGACAAGCCTGGGGCAGCGTGGGGCGCGTTGACACAGAGCAAGGGGCCGGCAGGTGTCCTGGGCCATGGCCCGGGCACGGCCCCGCAGCGGGAGGCGCAGCTGCCCTGGGGTGCTGGGCACAGGGGCTGCAGCAGGGCCGGCAGCCCCGGGACCTTGTGCCACGCCGACGCCGGGCCGGCAGACGGCTGGCAGGGAGGCTGCAGCGTGGCCCCGGGGCCCCTATGTCGCAGCACTGTGACCCAGCAACGCAGTCACAACGCTCGTGGCACGAGCAGGACTATAAGGCGCCCGCGCCCCTGCCGCTCTGCCAGGCTCCGCAGCCGGCTCGCAGCTGGCTGCCGCCCAGGGCCGAGGCTCTCTGCACGCTGTCCTTGGGCGCAGGCGCACCCACCGCCACGAGGGCAGCAGGGCTCTCGACGACCACCCAGCGCGACGTTGTCACACGACTTGCGGGGGCACGGCTGCCTGCACCTCGGGCCGCCAAACGATGGACGTGCTCAGCAGCTGCACCTCCCTTTGGTATGGAGACCTCTTTGTGGCCTTCGTCTGACCTTACTCCCAGCTCTTACTTTGCACCTTCTCTGCCCTGCTTTGGTGCTCAGAGCACTCCCTGCCATGCCTCGCAGGCTTGGAAAGTGCCTGTGTCTGCTGCTTCACTCCCTAACACTGCCTAACGCTGCCTCCTGTGCCGGCTGCCTCTTCCCCAACACAAATAGGCACGACCAACCCCTTCCTCCTGCAGCCCTTGACCCCTTCCAGCACCTGCTCTAAGACTGGGTCTTTGGCTTGCCTCAGCCTCAGAAAGACTGTGGATCCTCTTCCTCTTCCGCCTGGCACTCCTCCAAAGACACACAGAGCAATACCAAGTGACAGCAAGGTTTTCACAGTGTTTTCACACTCAGGAAAGCAGAGGGAGGTCAGCATCTGCCAGCTCCAGGTCTCTTCTAAGCTGCCTCAGCTGAGCTGATGCAAAGGGGCCAAGGCAAGCAGGCTTTCTGCTTTTATTGCTGTACTCGTGTGGCGCTGCTGGGCACAGCTGGCCTGTGCATGCCTCCTGTGGGAAATGGAAGTGACCCCTGCCACCACTGTCAGCAGCCATTCTTCTGGGAGCGCAGACTGTGCCCAGGCATTTGCTCACGGGCAGGCAGCGCGCTGAAGCTCACAGCTGATTCAGCCCTTGTGCACCATCCGATCGTGGAAGGTCTTCTGTTGGAAGAGCTCGCTGGAGGCCCTCCGATCCAATCCGTGCTCCGAGCAGGCTCAGATTCAAAGCCGGATGTAACTTTGGTCTTTCAGAGACCGGAGCAAGCCCTTGGGAGCGGGAGAAGACCCCTCACATGCACCTCAAGCTCCGCAAGGGCTCCAGGCCTTTTCGGCTGGAGATCAGTGGAGAAAGTTAACTCGATGGCCCGCAAAGAGCAAGGGCATCCATTCTCGGAGCTGGAGACCCTTCCAAAGATCCCCATGCCTATCTGCTTTGGCGCCACATGCAGCACCCAGGAAATGCAGGCCATGCGATGCAAAGATGCTCCAAGTGCTCATCATCAGTGTCATAGGTCTCAGGCAACACTCTGGAGCACCCAGCCATCTGGTCTCCTGCAGGGCCCAGGAAAGAGTTTTTTCCCCCAGGCTCTATCAGGTCTGGTTTTTTCTTTTTTCTTTCTTTCTTTCTTTTTTCATTTTTTTTTAATTTGGCCATGCTCTGGAGCCCCTAAAGTGGCTTCAGTTTGAGAGAGAGAGGAAAGGAGCTGGGCAGCGCTGGTGTGCCCCGGTGGGCATGAGAAACGTCCCAGGGCTGGCCGGGACGCAGGCCTTGCTCACATGCGCAGGGAACAGCCGATCGCCAGCTTTGGGGTCGGGAAGGAATTTTCCCCCAGCACAGATTGGCAGCAGTGCCTGGGGGTTTTTCGCCTTCCTCTGCAGCACTGAGCACGGCCCACTCCCAGGGCTCCTCGGAGCCCTTGCAGGCCACTGATTGCCTGCTCTTGCAGCACCAAGACACCAGCTGTGCCCTGCAGCTCTCTCGCTCTCTGCCCTGGGGCAAGCTCAGGCACTTCCATGCATTCCATATGCTTGGGCTGTTCTGCCTTGTGCAAAACAATGTGCGTTTGCAAAGGCTCCGAGCTTGATGCTGCATCAGGAAGCAGCTGCCGCTTGTCAGCTCTCTCTGCATGTAATAAAAGTGCAATGCTTGTAACCTCTGCTGGCTCTGCTGTGTGTTGTCGTGTGAGTCGTGGCTGTGGCCTGAGCTTTGTCGTGCAGCTGTGCTGTCAGGAAGCGCAGGTACCCTGCTGCCTGCAGGGTCTGTTGTGGGGCTTGCAGGGTTGCTCTGCACTGCAGGGAGTTTAGCCCAACTCCGCCCCGGTTGCATAACCGGGCTATGACACTGCGCACGTGCGGATTTATTTCGGGGCCCACATTGACTTTGGGGTTCGCTATTTCATTACTCTCCAACTTCAGACCTTCTTGTTGACTGTTTCTCACGGTTATTCTGTGGCTGGAAGCCACCGGATCTGTTCGCCGTTCTTTCTCACAGATTTCCACGACCTTGTTAGTTACTTATTCGTATTCCGCGTAACACAGCAGTAGTGTTCTAGACACCCAAAAGTTACAGCAGGGACCGTTCCCATCAAGTGTCATGTAGTATGGATACAAAAGTTGCGACACAGACCGTTCCCACCAAGTATCACGTAGTATGGATGCAGCACTCTGGGTCCCAGAGGCGAGGAGATCACTGATAGCGCCTTTTCCTGTCATCCTTCAGAAGGGCTACCAGGAATGGGAGACAAGCCCGCAGAGCTCTGTCCTCACCAAAGTCAAGGGCGTGACACAGTCACCAAGCAAGGTGTGCGATGTTGCGGTGTACGTAGCCCACAACCACCCCCCGCCTCCGCTCTACACCCCCGCACCCCGCACAGCCGAGGTGAGGCTCCAACCCTCCTTTCTCCCTTCTCTTCTCTTGTCTTGCTTGCTTTGGGTGGCCTCTTGGAGCAGTAGACGAGCAGCAGACTTTCTGCAAGGGCTTCCCAACTGCTCCTTCATCCAGATGGACCCAGCAAAGGAAGCTGTCGTGTGTGGTGGTCCCCGCTGCCTGCATGGGGACTCCTGTGTTCCCTCCTCCAGGCCCAGCACTGTCCTTGGCTCCCGATGAGGCAACCATAGCTGCATCCCAGACACATTGGGACTGCATGTTAGGTCACCTTTGCAGTGCTGTGCGGCAGGCTCAGCGGAGCTTGGGGAGCTTGGCACGTAGCACCGGGCAGGGCCCTGTGGCCTTAGCCAGGCAGGTGCGCCATGCTCTGCCTGCCCTGACAAGCGGCATCAGGCCTCCGTGGTTTTGGATGTTCAGGGCAGAAGAGGGCACTCTCAGATCAGGTCAGGGGAAGCTCTGACATTGACCTCCTTGTTTGCCAGGGCTATTATTGCCAGTTGCAGCTTTTTGTAGCAGAGGGCAGGTCAGCTTTGTATTGCCCCAAAGCTTGCGGGAAACAGATTAAACCTTGCCAGACTCTGCAAGAGAGAAGCGGGAAGAAGAACGTGCCTTTGATGCTGGGCTCCGTCGCGGAGGAGAGGCACTCTCTCAGCTTTTCGTCTTTCGAGGCAACCGCATGACTTTGGTGGGTCACTTTCAGATGTGGCAGCTGCCCCAGGCCTGTTGCGTGGCCAGAGTGGAGATGGCCTGGTGCACTGGGGCAGGATCTTAGCTTTTTCAAGGGGTGCCATGAGAGAGAGGATGAGTTTGCAGTGGTTTTGGCCAAGTGCTTTTGAAATTACCACGCTGGTCTGTGGAAGAGCTTGGGCTGGCCTCGAGCATTGCCAGTGTGGACATGGCTTGCAGCCGCCACCCAGCATCACCTGGCCAGTGTGTCAGACCTGCTTGATGGCCTCTCTCGCACAGAGAGTCTCGGAGCCTTCCACTGTCCCCAGAAGTCTTCTCACAGAGATGTTGAGCCAGATGAATCCCCTCTCGGTGGCAACAGTGAGGCCACATCTGGAATGCAGTGCCCTGTGCAGGGACCATGAGAGCTGCCAGTAAGCTGGAGCAAGTGCAGCAGAGCCCACGAAGGTGGTCAGGGCTGGAGAACACAACCTAGGAGGAAAGGCTGAAGGAGCTGTGTTTGCTCTGTCTCGGGAAAGGATAATGAAGGGGGATCTAAGACAGTGATCCAGCACCCGGAGGAGGCTATGGAGGCAGACTCTTCTTAGAGGTGCTCAGTGAAGGCACGAGAGGCAGCTGGCCTGAGGTGCCCCTGGGGCAATTAGGACTGGTAGAAAGGAAACTATTCTTGTGCCTGAGAGTGGTGCAGCCCTGGGAGAGGCAGCAGAGAGGCGGGAGCCCTGTGTCCTTGGAGAGGTTCAAAACATAGCTGGACAAGGTCCTGAGCAGCCTGTTTTACGTGGAGTTAGCCCTGCCTAGAGCAGAGGGGTGGACTAGAGGCCTGCAAACCTCCTGCCCACCTCAGGCTTTCAGCAATCTGTGATCAAAAGCAGCAAGAACCCGTGGAGAAATGACTTTGAAGGCAGAATGCTTCTTGCTCTTGCACTGAAGCAGATCGGAGCTTTCAGGAGGCAGGTGATTTGGGGATACTGGTGACCCTGGTGTGAGGACACAGCGCTGGAGTTTTTCCCTGCCACTGCCATTCTCAACAGGATTTGGTCATTTCCAAAGAGCAAAGGTTGGCTCAAGCCTGTTGGGTACATGGCATAGCAGCTCTGCCCTGTGTGCTGCCTGCAGAACCAGCTCCAGATTCAGCAAAGTGCTGCCAGGGGGTGCTTTCCACAGCAGTGCAAAGTCACAGCTTGCATGTCCCTGTGTGAATAGGCATGTGTACGTGCTGGTATGAGCACAGGTGTGAACCTGTGTGCACTGTCCCAGTGTGTGTGTGTGTGCCCCCTGTGTGCGCGCGTGTGCAAATGCATGTGTGCACAGCTGCCCGTGACTCTCCATGAGAATGCACGTGGTCTCATCTCCATGTGCATACGCTTGCATGTCCCTGTGTCAAAGCATAGCTCTGCCTTCCTACAAATAGCATCATCTCTGCTGGTTGCTTCGTAGGGCGGGAGCACCTTCCGCATCCTTGCGTGGGTGGAGGTCAGCCCTGCGCAGACGATAGAGAGCTGCGCTGAGGTGAGGTGGGCCTGGGAAGAGGAATGGAGAGGATGGCGGGTTACAGAGATGTGTGGAGCTGCCAGCAGAGACCCCCAGGACAGTCAGTGTGGAGCTGCACGTGGACGTGATGTTGGTGCCTGTAGCTCTCCTCTGCCGCTACCAGTTTGTGGCAGGGATCCGCCTGCCTGCCTTGACTTGGGCACTCTTTGCGGGCTGCTGAGTGAGGGATCACGGGAGGGGAGATGTGTGGAGACTGAGCGGAGCTTGCTGGCGGATGTAGAGACGTGGGGAATCCTAGTGAGCACAGCTGCCCCTGGCTCAGTTCCCGTGCAAGGAAATGGAGAAGAAGGTTGACTGCCTACTCCGGAGGACACACCAAGGAAAGGCATGCTAGAGTAGGGCCACCGCAGGCACGCTTAACAGCGGCTTACCCCAGGCAGCTTGCAAGGGCTGGCACTTATGCAGACATGGGGAAGCACATGGGGTGCCCCGTCCCCTCTGCAGCCGCGGCGCAGGACTACCAGGTGCATGTCCTGTTCTCATCATGTCCCCCATGACCCTGCAGGGGCTAACAGTTTGCAGTGCTGTATGCAGCTGCGACCATGACTGCACCCCTGGCGACATGGACATGTTGGGCCACAGAGAGCTGGGCATGCGCAGGGACAAGTGATCTGTGCAGCACTGCACACTGGGCAGGATCCCATTTGCCAGGAAGTTCAGCGTTGTGTGTTCGTCCTCACAGGGCAGAAGACAGGGCGCTGCGTGCCCAATGCTGGCGGCACCGAGAAGAGCTCTGAAATGCTGGCTTGGTGTCCAGCAGAGGAAGCGAGTGTCGGGCACGGGCGCCAAAGATGGGTCGTGGCCCTCGGGAGGAGAGTCCTCTGCTAGGATGGAACAGGCACCAAAAGGCTGGCCCATCTTCGAGGTCCCGTTGGACACCAGGGGATGCTCTGGGCGGGACACCTCTGAGGGTGCTCTTGAGAGGTTTGGCCCCTTCAGCAATAGGCCATGGCCTAGCGAGGCGGTGCCATGGCACAGGGATGCCACTTCCCAATGGCAGCATGGGAGCGGACTCTTGCCCTTTCTGCAGTGACCTGGGACAAGCCTGGGGCAGCGTGGGGTGCATTGACACAGAGCAAGGGGCCGGCAGGTGTCCTGGGCCATGGCTCGGGCACGGCCCCGCAGCGGGAGGCGCAGCTGCCCTGGGGTGCTGGGCACAGGGGCTGCAGCAGGGCTGGCAGCCCCGGGACCTTGTGCCACGCCGACGCCGGGCCGGCAGACGGCTGGCAGGGAGGCTGCAGCGTGGCCCCGGGGCCCCCATGTCGCAGCACTGTGACCCGGCAACGCAGTCACAATGCTCGCGGCACGAGCAGGGCTATAAGGCGCCCGCGCCCCTGCCGCTCTGCCAGGCTCCGCAGCCGGCTCGCAGCTGGCTGCCGCCCAGGGCCGAGGCTCTCTGCACGCTGTCCTTGGGCTCAGGCGCACCCACCGCCACGAGGGCAGCAGGGCTCTCGATGGCCACCCAGTGCGATGTTGTCGCAGGACGTGCGGGGGCACGGCTGCCTGCACCTCGGGCCGCCAAACGATGGATGTGCTCAGCAGCTGCACCTCCCTTTGGTATGGAGACCTCTTTGTGGCCTTCGTCTGACCTTACTCCCAGCTCTTGCTTTGCACCTTCTCTGCCCTGCTTTGGTGCTCAGAGCACTCCCTGCCGTGCCTCGCAGGCTTGGAAAGTGCCTGTGTCTGCTGCTTCACTCCCTAACACTGCCTAACGCTGCCTCCTGTGCCGGCTGCCTCTTCCCCAACACAAATAGGCACGACCAACCCCTTCCTCCTGCAGCCCTTGACCCCTTCCAGCACCTGCTCTAAGACTGGGTCTTTGGCTTGCCTCAGCCTCAGAAAGACTGTGGATCCTCTTCCTCTTCCGCCTGGCACTCCTCCAAAGACGCACAGAGCAATACCAAGTGACAGCAAGGTTTTCACAGTGTTTTCACACTCAGGAAAGCAGAGGGAGGTCAGCATCTGCCAGCTCCAGGTCTCTTCTAAGCTGCCTCAGCTGAGCTGATGCAAAGGGGCCAAGGCAAGCAGGCTTTCTGCTTTTATTGCTGTACTCGTGTGGCGCTGCTGGGCACAGCTGGCCTGTGCATGCCTCCTGTGGGAAATGGAAGTGACCCCTGCCACCACTGTCAGCAGCCATTCTTCTGGGAGCGCAGACTGTGCCCAGGCATTTGCTCACGGGCAGGCAGCGCGCTGAAGCTCACAGCTGATTCAGCCCTTGTGCACCATCCGATCGTGGAAGGTCTTCTGTTGGAAGAGCTCGCTGGAGGCCCTCCGATCCAATCCGTGCTCCGAGCAGGCTCGGATTCAAAGCCGGATGTAACTTTGGTCTTTCAGAGACCAGAGCAAGCCCTTGGGAGCGGGAGAAGACCCCTCACACGCACCTCAAGCTCCGCAAGGGCTCCAGGCCTTTTCAGCTGGAGATCAGTGGGGAAAGTTAACTCGATGGCCCGCAAAGAGCAAGGGCATCCATTCTCGGAGCTGGAGACCCTTCCAAAGATCCCCATGCCTATCTGCTTTGGCGCCACATGCAGCACCCAGGAAATGCAGGCCATGCGATGCAAAGATGCTCCAAGTGCTCATCATCAGTGTCATAGGTCTCAGGCAACACTCTGGAGCACCCAGCCATCTGGTCTCCTGCAGGGCCCAGGAAAGAGTTTTTTCCCCCAGGCTCTATCAGGTCTGGTTTTTTCTTTTTTCTTTCTTTCTTTCTTTTTTCATTTTTTTTTTAATTTTGCCATGCTCTGGAGCCCCTAAAGTGGCTTCAGTTTGAGAGAGAGAGGAAAGGAGCTGGGCAGCGCTGGTGTGCCCCGGTGGGCATGAGAAACGTCCCAGGGCTGGCCGGGACGCAGGCCTTGCTCACATGCGCAGGGAACAGCCGATCGCCAGCTTTGGGGTCGGGAAGGAATTTTCCCCCAGCACAGATTGGCAGCAGTGCCTGGGGGTTTTTCGCCTTCCTCTGCAGCACTGAGCACGGCCCACTCCCAGGGCTCCTCGGAGCCCTTGCAGGCCACTGATTGCCTGCTCTTGCAGCACCAAGACACCAGCTGTGCCCTGCAGCTCTCTCGCTCTCTGCCCTGGGGCAAGCTCAGGCACTTCCATGCATTCCATATGCTTGGGCTGTTCTGCCTTGTGCAAAACAATGTGCGTTTGCAAAGGCTCCGAGCTTGATGCTGCATCAGGAAGCAGCTGCCGCTTGTCAGCTCTCTCTGCATGTAATAAAAGTGCAATGCTTGTAACCTCTGCTGGCTCTGCTGTGTGTTGTCGTGTGAGTCGTGGCTGTGGCCTGAGCTTTGTCGTGCAGCTGTGCTGTCAGGAAGCGCAGGTACCCTGCTGCCTGCAGGGTCTGTTGTGGGGCTTGCAGGGTTGCTCTGCACTGCAGGGAGTTTAGCCCAACTCCGCCCCGGTTGCATAACCGGGCTATGACACTGCGCACGTGCGGATTTATTTCGGGGCCCACATTGACTTTGGGGTTCGCTATTTCATTACTCTCCAACTTCAGACCTTCTTGTTGACTGTTTCTCACGGTTATTCTGTGGCTGGAAGCCACCGGATCTGTTCGCCGTTCTTTCTCACAGATTTCCACGACCTTGTTAGTTACTTATTCGTATTCCGCGTAACACAGCAGTAGTGTTCTAGACACCCAAAAGTTACAGCAGGGACCGTTCCCATCAAGTGTCATGTAGTATGGATACAAAAGTTGCGACACAGACCGTTCCCACCAAGTATCACGTAGTATGGATGCAGCACTCTGGGTCCCAGAGGCGAGGAGATCACTGATAGCGCCTTTTCCTGTCATCCTTCAGAAGGGCTACCAGGAATGGGAGACAAGCCCGCAGAGCTCTGTCCTCACCAAAGTCAAGGGCGTGACACAGTCACCAAGCAAGGTGTGCGATGTTGCGGTGTACGTAGCCCACAACCACCCCCCGCCTCCGCTCTACACCCCCGCACCCCGCACAGCCGAGGTGAGGCTCCAACCCTCCTTTCTCCCTTCTCTTCTCTTGTCTTGCTTGCTTTGGGTGGCCTCTTGGAGCAGTAGACGAGCAGCAGACTTTCTGCAAGGGCTTCCCAACTGCTCCTTCATCCAGATGGACCCAGCAAAGGAAGCTGTCGTGTGTGGTGGTCCCCGCTGCCTGCATGGGGACTCCTGTGTTCCCTCCTCCAGGCCCAGCACTGTCCTTGGCTCCCGATGAGGCAACCATAGCTGCATCCCAGACACATTGGGACTGCATGTTAGGTCACCTTTGCAGTGCTGTGCGGCAGGCTCAGCGGAGCTTGGGGAGCTTGGCACGTAGCACCGGGCAGGGCCCTGTGGCCTTAGCCAGGCAGGTGCGCCATGCTCTGCCTGCCCTGACAAGCGGCATCAGGCCTCCGTGGTTTTGGATGTTCAGGGCAGAAGAGGGCACTCTCAGATCAGGTCAGGGGAAGCTCTGACATTGACCTCCTTGTTTGCCAGGGCTATTATTGCCAGTTGCAGCTTTTTGTAGCAGAGGGCAGGTCAGCTTTGTATTGCCCCAAAGCTTGCGGGAAACAGATTAAACCTTGCCAGACTCTGCAAGAGAGAAGCGGGAAGAAGAACGTGCCTTTGATGCTGGGCTCCGTCGCGGAGGAGAGGCACTCTCTCAGCTTTTCGTCTTTCGAGGCAACCGCATGACTTTGGTGGGTCACTTTCAGATGTGGCAGCTGCCCCAGGCCTGTTGCGTGGCCAGAGTGGAGATGGCCTGGTGCACTGGGGCAGGATCTTAGCTTTTTCAAGGGGTGCCATGAGAGAGAGGATGAGTTTGCAGTGGTTTTGGCCAAGTGCTTTTGAAATTACCACGCTGGTCTGTGGAAGAGCTTGGGCTGGCCTCGAGCATTGCCAGTGTGGACATGGCTTGCAGCCGCCACCCAGCATCACCTGGCCAGTGTGTCAGACCTGCTTGATGGCCTCTCTCGCACAGAGAGTCTCGGAGCCTTCCACTGTCCCCAGAAGTCTTCTCACAGAGATGTTGAGCCAGATGAATCCCCTCTCGGTGGCAACAGTGAGGCCACATCTGGAATGCAGTGCCCTGTGCAGGGACCATGAGAGCTGCCAGTAAGCTGGAGCAAGTGCAGCAGAGCCCACGAAGGTGGTCAGGGCTGGAGAACACAACCTAGGAGGAAAGGCTGAAGGAGCTGTGTTTGCTCTGTCTCGGGAAAGGATAATGAAGGGGGATCTAAGACAGTGATCCAGCACCCGGAGGAGGCTATGGAGGCAGACTCTTCTTAGAGGTGCTCAGTGAAGGCACGAGAGGCAGCTGGCCTGAGGTGCCCCTGGGGCAATTAGGACTGGTAGAAAGGAAACTATTCTTGTGCCTGAGAGTGGTGCAGCCCTGGGAGAGGCAGCAGAGAGGCGGGAGCCCTGTGTCCTTGGAGAGGTTCAAAACATAGCTGGACAAGGTCCTGAGCAGCCTGTTTTACGTGGAGTTAGCCCTGCCTAGAGCAGAGGGGTGGACTAGAGGCCTGCAAACCTCCTGCCCACCTCAGGCTTTCAGCAATCTGTGATCAAAAGCAGCAAGAACCCGTGGAGAAATGACTTTGAAGGCAGAATGCTTCTTGCTCTTGCACTGAAGCAGATCGGAGCTTTCAGGAGGCAGGTGATTTGGGGATACTGGTGACCCTGGTGTGAGGACACAGCGCTGGAGTTTTTCCCTGCCACTGCCATTCTCAACAGGATTTGGTCATTTCCAAAGAGCAAAGGTTGGCTCAAGCCTGTTGGGTACATGGCATAGCAGCTCTGCCCTGTGTGCTGCCTGCAGAACCAGCTCCAGATTCAGCAAAGTGCTGCCAGGGGGTGCTTTCCACAGCAGTGCAAAGTCACAGCTTGCATGTCCCTGTGTGAATAGGCATGTGTACGTGCTGGTATGAGCACAGGTGTGAACCTGTGTGCACTGTCCCAGTGTGTGTGTGTGTGCCCCCTGTGTGCGCGCGTGTGCAAATGCATGTGTGCACAGCTGCCCGTGACTCTCCATGAGAATGCACGTGGTCTCATCTCCATGTGCATACGCTTGCATGTCCCTGTGTCAAAGCATAGCTCTGCCTTCCTACAAATAGCATCATCTCTGCTGGTTGCTTCGTAGGGCGGGAGCACCTTCCGCATCCTTGCGTGGGTGGAGGTCAGCCCTGCGCAGACGATAGAGAGCTGCGCTGAGGTGAGGTGGGCCTGGGAAGAGGAATGGAGAGGATGGCGGGTTACAGAGATGTGTGGAGCTGCCAGCAGAGACCCCCAGGACAGTCAGTGTGGAGCTGCACGTGGACGTGATGTTGGTGCCTGTAGCTCTCCTCTGCCGCTACCAGTTTGTGGCAGGGATCCGCCTGCCTGCCTTGACTTGGGCACTCTTTGCGGGCTGCTGAGTGAGGGATCACGGGAGGGGAGATGTGTGGAGACTGAGCGGAGCTTGCTGGCGGATGTAGAGACGTGGGGAATCCTAGTGAGCACAGCTGCCCCTGGCTCAGTTCCCGTGCAAGGAAATGGAGAAGAAGGTTGACTGCCTACTCCGGAGGACACACCAAGGAAAGGCATGCTAGAGTAGGGCCACCGCAGGCACGCTTAACAGCGGCTTACCCCAGGCAGCTTGCAAGGGCTGGCACTTATGCAGACATGGGGAAGCACATGGGGTGCCCCGTCCCCTCTGCAGCCGCGGCGCAGGACTACCAGGTGCATGTCCTGTTCTCATCATGTCCCCCATGACCCTGCAGGGGCTAACAGTTTGCAGTGCTGTATGCAGCTGCGACCATGACTGCACCCCTGGCGACATGGACATGTTGGGCCACAGAGAGCTGGGCATGCGCAGGGACAAGTGATCTGTGCAGCACTGCACACTGGGCAGGATCCCATTTGCCAGGAAGTTCAGCGTTGTGTGTTCGTCCTCACAGGGCAGAAGACAGGGCGCTGCGTGCCCAATGCTGGCGGCACCGAGAAGAGCTCTGAAATGCTGGCTTGGTGTCCAGCAGAGGAAGCGAGTGTCGGGCACGGGCGCCAAAGATGGGTCGTGGCCCTCGGGAGGAGAGTCCTCTGCTAGGATGGAACAGGCACCAAAAGGCTGGCCCATCTTCGAGGTCCCGTTGGACACCAGGGGATGCTCTGGGCGGGACACCTCTGAGGGTGCTCTTGAGAGGTTTGGCCCCTTCAGCAATAGGCCATGGCCTAGCGAGGCGGTGCCATGGCACAGGGATGCCACTTCCCAATGGCAGCATGGGAGCGGACTCTTGCCCTTTCTGCAGTGACCTGGGACAAGCCTGGGGCAGCGTGGGGTGCATTGACACAGAGCAAGGGGCCGGCAGGTGTCCTGGGCCATGGCTCGGGCACGGCCCCGCAGCGGGAGGCGCAGCTGCCCTGGGGTGCTGGGCACAGGGGCTGCAGCAGGGCTGGCAGCCCCGGGACCTTGTGCCACGCCGACGCCGGGCCGGCAGACGGCTGGCAGGGAGGCTGCAGCGTGGCCCCGGGGCCCCCATGTCGCAGCACTGTGACCCGGCAACGCAGTCACAATGCTCGCGGCACGAGCAGGGCTATAAGGCGCCCGCGCCCCTGCCGCTCTGCCAGGCTCCGCAGCCGGCTCGCAGCTGGCTGCCGCCCAGGGCCGAGGCTCTCTGCACGCTGTCCTTGGGCTCAGGCGCACCCACCGCCACGAGGGCAGCAGGGCTCTCGATGGCCACCCAGTGCGATGTTGTCGCAGGACGTGCGGGGGCACGGCTGCCTGCACCTCGGGCCGCCAAACGATGGATGTGCTCAGCAGCTGCACCTCCCTTTGGTATGGAGACCTCTTTGTGGCCTTCGTCTGACCTTACTCCCAGCTCTTGCTTTGCACCTTCTCTGCCCTGCTTTGGTGCTCAGAGCACTCCCTGCCGTGCCTCGCAGGCTTGGAAAGTGCCTGTGTCTGCTGCTTCACTCCCTAACACTGCCTAACGCTGCCTCCTGTGCCGGCTGCCTCTTCCCCAACACAAATAGGCACGACCAACCCCTTCCTCCTGCAGCCCTTGACCCCTTCCAGCACCTGCTCTAAGACTGGGTCTTTGGCTTGCCTCAGCCTCAGAAAGACTGTGGATCCTCTTCCTCTTCCGCCTGGCACTCCTCCAAAGACGCACAGAGCAATACCAAGTGACAGCAAGGTTTTCACAGTGTTTTCACACTCAGGAAAGCAGAGGGAGGTCAGCATCTGCCAGCTCCAGGTCTCTTCTAAGCTGCCTCAGCTGAGCTGATGCAAAGGGGCCAAGGCAAGCAGGCTTTCTGCTTTTATTGCTGTACTCGTGTGGCGCTGCTGGGCACAGCTGGCCTGTGCATGCCTCCTGTGGGAAATGGAAGTGACCCCTGCCACCACTGTCAGCAGCCATTCTTCTGGGAGCGCAGACTGTGCCCAGGCATTTGCTCACGGGCAGGCAGCGCGCTGAAGCTCACAGCTGATTCAGCCCTTGTGCACCATCCGATCGTGGAAGGTCTTCTGTTGGAAGAGCTCGCTGGAGGCCCTCCGATCCAATCCGTGCTCCGAGCAGGCTCGGATTCAAAGCCGGATGTAACTTTGGTCTTTCAGAGACCAGAGCAAGCCCTTGGGAGTGGGAGAAGACCCCTCACACGCACCTCAAGCTCCGCAAGGGCTCCAGGCCTTTTCAGCTGGAGATCAGTGGGGAAAGTTAACTCGATGGCCCGCAAAGAGCAAGGGCATCCATTCTCGGAGCTGGAGACCCTTCCAAAGATCCCCATGCCTATCTGCTTTGGCGCCACATGCAGCACCCAGGAAATGCAGGCCATGCGATGCAAAGATGCTCCAAGTGCTCATCATCAGTGTCATAGGTCTCAGGCAACACTCTGGAGCACCCAGCCATCTGGTCTCCTGCAGGGCCCAGGAAAGAGTTTTTTCCCCCAGGCTCTATCAGGTCTGGTTTTTTCTTTTTTCTTTCTTTCTTTCTTTTTTCATTTTTTTTTTAATTTTGCCATGCTCTGGAGCCCCTAAAGTGGCTTCAGTTTGAGAGAGAGAGGAAAGGAGCTGGGCAGCGCTGGTGTGCCCCGGTGGGCATGAGAAACGTCCCAGGGCTGGCCGGGACGCAGGCCTTGCTCACATGCGCAGGGAACAGCCGATCGCCAGCTTTGGGGTCGGGAAGGAATTTTCCCCCAGCACAGATTGGCAGCAGTGCCTGGGGGTTTTTCGCCTTCCTCTGCAGCACTGAGCACGGCCCACTCCCAGGGCTCCTCGGAGCCCTTGCAGGCCACTGATTGCCTGCTCTTGCAGCACCAAGACACCAGCTGTGCCCTGCAGCTCTCTCGCTCTCTGCCCTGGGGCAAGCTCAGGCACTTCCATGCATTCCATATGCTTGGGCTGTTCTGCCTTGTGCAAAACAATGTGCGTTTGCAAAGGCTCCGAGCTTGATGCTGCATCAGGAAGCAGCTGCCGCTTGTCAGCTCTCTCTGCATGTAATAAAAGTGCAATGCTTGTAACCTCTGCTGGCTCTGCTGTGTGTTGTCGTGTGAGTCGTGGCTGTGGCCTGAGCTTTGTCGTGCAGCTGTGCTGTCAGGAAGCGCAGGTACCCTGCTGCCTGCAGGGTCTGTTGTGGGGCTTGCAGGGTTGCTCTGCACTGCAGGGAGTTTAGCCCAACTCCGCCCCGGTTGCATAACCGGGCTATGACACTGCGCACGTGCGGATTTATTTCGGGGCCCACATTGACTTTGGGGTTCGCTATTTCATTACTCTCCAACTTCAGACCTTCTTGTTGACTGTTTCTCACGGTTATTCTGTGGCTGGAAGCCACCGGATCTGTTCGCCGTTCTTTCTCACAGATTTCCACGACCTTGTTAGTTACTTATTCGTATTCCGCGTAACACAGCAGTAGTGTTCTAGACACCCAAAAGTTACAGCAGGGACCGTTCCCATCAAGTGTCATGTAGTATGGATACAAAAGTTGCGACACAGACCGTTCCCACCAAGTATCACGTAGTATGGATGCAGCACTCTGGGTCCCAGAGGCGAGGAGATCACTGATAGCGCCTTTTCCTGTCATCCTTCAGAAGGGCTACCAGGAATGGGAGACAAGCCCGCAGAGCTCTGTCCTCACCAAAGTCAAGGGCGTGACACAGTCACCAAGCAAGGTGTGCGATGTTGCGGTGTACGTAGCCCACAACCACCCCCCGCCTCCGCTCTACACCCCCGCACCCCGCACAGCCGAGGTGAGGCTCCAACCCTCCTTTCTCCCTTCTCTTCTCTTGTCTTGCTTGCTTTGGGTGGCCTCTTGGAGCAGTAGACGAGCAGCAGACTTTCTGCAAGGGCTTCCCAACTGCTCCTTCATCCAGATGGACCCAGCAAAGGAAGCTGTCGTGTGTGGTGGTCCCCGCTGCCTGCATGGGGACTCCTGTGTTCCCTCCTCCAGGCCCAGCACTGTCCTTGGCTCCCGATGAGGCAACCATAGCTGCATCCCAGACACATTGGGACTGCATGTTAGGTCACCTTTGCAGTGCTGTGCGGCAGGCTCAGCGGAGCTTGGGGAGCTTGGCACGTAGCACCGGGCAGGGCCCTGTGGCCTTAGCCAGGCAGGTGCGCCATGCTCTGCCTGCCCTGACAAGCGGCATCAGGCCTCCGTGGTTTTGGATGTTCAGGGCAGAAGAGGGCACTCTCAGATCAGGTCAGGGGAAGCTCTGACATTGACCTCCTTGTTTGCCAGGGCTATTATTGCCAGTTGCAGCTTTTTGTAGCAGAGGGCAGGTCAGCTTTGTATTGCCCCAAAGCTTGCGGGAAACAGATTAAACCTTGCCAGACTCTGCAAGAGAGAAGCGGGAAGAAGAACGTGCCTTTGATGCTGGGCTCCGTCGCGGAGGAGAGGCACTCTCTCAGCTTTTCGTCTTTCGAGGCAACCGCATGACTTTGGTGGGTCACTTTCAGATGTGGCAGCTGCCCCAGGCCTGTTGCGTGGCCAGAGTGGAGATGGCCTGGTGCACTGGGGCAGGATCTTAGCTTTTTCAAGGGGTGCCATGAGAGAGAGGATGAGTTTGCAGTGGTTTTGGCCAAGTGCTTTTGAAATTACCACGCTGGTCTGTGGAAGAGCTTGGGCTGGCCTCGAGCATTGCCAGTGTGGACATGGCTTGCAGCCGCCACCCAGCATCACCTGGCCAGTGTGTCAGACCTGCTTGATGGCCTCTCTCGCACAGAGAGTCTCGGAGCCTTCCACTGTCCCCAGAAGTCTTCTCACAGAGATGTTGAGCCAGATGAATCCCCTCTCGGTGGCAACAGTGAGGCCACATCTGGAATGCAGTGCCCTGTGCAGGGACCATGAGAGCTGCCAGTAAGCTGGAGCAAGTGCAGCAGAGCCCACGAAGGTGGTCAGGGCTGGAGAACACAACCTAGGAGGAAAGGCTGAAGGAGCTGTGTTTGCTCTGTCTCGGGAAAGGATAATGAAGGGGGATCTAAGACAGTGATCCAGCACCCGGAGGAGGCTATGGAGGCAGACTCTTCTTAGAGGTGCTCAGTGAAGGCACGAGAGGCAGCTGGCCTGAGGTGCCCCTGGGGCAATTAGGACTGGTAGAAAGGAAACTATTCTTGTGCCTGAGAGTGGTGCAGCCCTGGGAGAGGCAGCAGAGAGGCGGGAGCCCTGTGTCCTTGGAGAGGTTCAAAACATAGCTGGACAAGGTCCTGAGCAGCCTGTTTTACGTGGAGTTAGCCCTGCCTAGAGCAGAGGGGTGGACTAGAGGCCTGCAAACCTCCTGCCCACCTCAGGCTTTCAGCAATCTGTGATCAAAAGCAGCAAGAACCCGTGGAGAAATGACTTTGAAGGCAGAATGCTTCTTGCTCTTGCACTGAAGCAGATCGGAGCTTTCAGGAGGCAGGTGATTTGGGGATACTGGTGACCCTGGTGTGAGGACACAGCGCTGGAGTTTTTCCCTGCCACTGCCATTCTCAACAGGATTTGGTCATTTCCAAAGAGCAAAGGTTGGCTCAAGCCTGTTGGGTACATGGCATAGCAGCTCTGCCCTGTGTGCTGCCTGCAGAACCAGCTCCAGATTCAGCAAAGTGCTGCCAGGGGGTGCTTTCCACAGCAGTGCAAAGTCACAGCTTGCATGTCCCTGTGTGAATAGGCATGTGTACGTGCTGGTATGAGCACAGGTGTGAACCTGTGTGCACTGTCCCAGTGTGTGTGTGTGTGCCCCCTGTGTGCGCGCGTGTGCAAATGCATGTGTGCACAGCTGCCCGTGACTCTCCATGAGAATGCACGTGGTCTCATCTCCATGTGCATACGCTTGCATGTCCCTGTGTCAAAGCATAGCTCTGCCTTCCTACAAATAGCATCATCTCTGCTGGTTGCTTCGTAGGGCGGGAGCACCTTCCGCATCCTTGCGTGGGTGGAGGTCAGCCCTGCGCAGACGATAGAGAGCTGCGCTGAGGTGAGGTGGGCCTGGGAAGAGGAATGGAGAGGATGGCGGGTTACAGAGATGTGTGGAGCTGCCAGCAGAGACCCCCAGGACAGTCAGTGTGGAGCTGCACGTGGACGTGATGTTGGTGCCTGTAGCTCTCCTCTGCCGCTACCAGTTTGTGGCAGGGATCCGCCTGCCTGCCTTGACTTGGGCACTCTTTGCGGGCTGCTGAGTGAGGGATCACGGGAGGGGAGATGTGTGGAGACTGAGCGGAGCTTGCTGGCGGATGTAGAGACGTGGGGAATCCTAGTGAGCACAGCTGCCCCTGGCTCAGTTCCCGTGCAAGGAAATGGAGAAGAAGGTTGACTGCCTACTCCGGAGGACACACCAAGGAAAGGCATGCTAGAGTAGGGCCACCGCAGGCACGCTTAACAGCGGCTTACCCCAGGCAGCTTGCAAGGGCTGGCACTTATGCAGACATGGGGAAGCACATGGGGTGCCCCGTCCCCTCTGCAGCCGCGGCGCAGGACTACCAGGTGCATGTCCTGTTCTCATCATGTCCCCCATGACCCTGCAGGGGCTAACAGTTTGCAGTGCTGTATGCAGCTGCGACCATGACTGCACCCCTGGCGACATGGACATGTTGGGCCACAGAGAGCTGGGCATGCGCAGGGACAAGTGATCTGTGCAGCACTGCACACTGGGCAGGATCCCATTTGCCAGGAAGTTCAGCGTTGTGTGTTCGTCCTCACAGGGCAGAAGACAGGGCGCTGCGTGCCCAATGCTGGCGGCACCGAGAAGAGCTCTGAAATGCTGGCTTGGTGTCCAGCAGAGGAAGCGAGTGTCGGGCACGGGCGCCAAAGATGGGTCGTGGCCCTCGGGAGGAGAGTCCTCTGCTAGGATGGAACAGGCACCAAAAGGCTGGCCCATCTTCGAGGTCCCGTTGGACACCAGGGGATGCTCTGGGCGGGACACCTCTGAGGGTGCTCTTGAGAGGTTTGGCCCCTTCAGCAATAGGCCATGGCCTAGCGAGGCGGTGCCATGGCACAGGGATGCCACTTCCCAATGGCAGCATGGGAGCGGACTCTTGCCCTTTCTGCAGTGACCTGGGACAAGCCTGGGGCAGCGTGGGGTGCATTGACACAGAGCAAGGGGCCGGCAGGTGTCCTGGGCCATGGCTCGGGCACGGCCCCGCAGCGGGAGGCGCAGCTGCCCTGGGGTGCTGGGCACAGGGGCTGCAGCAGGGCTGGCAGCCCCGGGACCTTGTGCCACGCCGACGCCGGGCCGGCAGACGGCTGGCAGGGAGGCTGCAGCGTGGCCCCGGGGCCCCCATGTCGCAGCACTGTGACCCGGCAACGCAGTCACAATGCTCGCGGCACGAGCAGGGCTATAAGGCGCCCGCGCCCCTGCCGCTCTGCCAGGCTCCGCAGCCGGCTCGCAGCTGGCTGCCGCCCAGGGCCGAGGCTCTCTGCACGCTGTCCTTGGGCTCAGGCGCACCCACCGCCACGAGGGCAGCAGGGCTCTCGATGGCCACCCAGTGCGATGTTGTCGCAGGACGTGCGGGGGCACGGCTGCCTGCACCTCGGGCCGCCAAACGATGGATGTGCTCAGCAGCTGCACCTCCCTTTGGTATGGAGACCTCTTTGTGGCCTTCGTCTGACCTTACTCCCAGCTCTTGCTTTGCACCTTCTCTGCCCTGCTTTGGTGCTCAGAGCACTCCCTGCCGTGCCTCGCAGGCTTGGAAAGTGCCTGTGTCTGCTGCTTCACTCCCTAACACTGCCTAACGCTGCCTCCTGTGCCGGCTGCCTCTTCCCCAACACAAATAGGCACGACCAACCCCTTCCTCCTGCAGCCCTTGACCCCTTCCAGCACCTGCTCTAAGACTGGGTCTTTGGCTTGCCTCAGCCTCAGAAAGACTGTGGATCCTCTTCCTCTTCCGCCTGGCACTCCTCCAAAGACGCACAGAGCAATACCAAGTGACAGCAAGGTTTTCACAGTGTTTTCACACTCAGGAAAGCAGAGGGAGGTCAGCATCTGCCAGCTCCAGGTCTCTTCTAAGCTGCCTCAGCTGAGCTGATGCAAAGGGGCCAAGGCAAGCAGGCTTTCTGCTTTTATTGCTGTACTCGTGTGGCGCTGCTGGGCACAGCTGGCCTGTGCATGCCTCCTGTGGGAAATGGAAGTGACCCCTGCCACCACTGTCAGCAGCCATTCTTCTGGGAGCGCAGACTGTGCCCAGGCATTTGCTCACGGGCAGGCAGCGCGCTGAAGCTCACAGCTGATTCAGCCCTTGTGCACCATCCGATCGTGGAAGGTCTTCTGTTGGAAGAGCTCGCTGGAGGCCCTCCGATCCAATCCGTGCTCCGAGCAGGCTCGGATTCAAAGCCGGATGTAACTTTGGTCTTTCAGAGACCAGAGCAAGCCCTTGGGAGCGGGAGAAGACCCCTCACACGCACCTCAAGCTCCGCAAGGGCTCCAGGCCTTTTCAGCTGGAGATCAGTGGGGAAAGTTAACTCGATGGCCCGCAAAGAGCAAGGGCATCCATTCTCGGAGCTGGAGACCCTTCCAAAGATCCCCATGCCTATCTGCTTTGGCGCCACATGCAGCACCCAGGAAATGCAGGCCATGCGATGCAAAGATGCTCCAAGTGCTCATCATCAGTGTCATAGGTCTCAGGCAACACTCTGGAGCACCCAGCCATCTGGTCTCCTGCAGGGCCCAGGAAAGAGTTTTTTCCCCCAGGCTCTATCAGGTCTGGTTTTTTCTTTTTTCTTTCTTTCTTTCTTTTTTCATTTTTTTTTTAATTTTGCCATGCTCTGGAGCCCCTAAAGTGGCTTCAGTTTGAGAGAGAGAGGAAAGGAGCTGGGCAGCGCTGGTGTGCCCCGGTGGGCATGAGAAACGTCCCAGGGCTGGCAGACGCAGGCCTTGCTCACATGCGCAGGGAACAGCCGATCGCCAGCTTTGGGGTCGGGAAGGAATTTTCCCCCAGCACAGATTGGCAGCAGTGCCTGGGGGTTTTTCGCCTTCCTCTGCAGCACTGAGCACGGCCCACTCCCAGGGCTCCTCGGAGCCCTTGCAGGCCACTGATTGCCTGCTCTTGCAGCACCAAGACACCAGCTGTGCCCTGCAGCTCTCTCGCTCTCTGCCCTGGGGCAAGCTCAGGCACTTCCATGCATTCCATATGCTTGGGCTGTTCTGCCTTGTGCAAAACAATGTGCGTTTGCAAAGGCTCCGGGCTTGATGCTGCATCAGGAAGCAGCTGCCGCTTGTCAGCTCTCTCTGCATGTAATAAAAGTGCAATGCTTGTAACCTCTGCTGGCTCTGCTGTGTGTTGTCGTGTGAGTCGTGGCTGTGGCCTGAGAGCTTTGTCGTGCAGCTGTGCTGTCAGGAAGCGCAGGTACCCTGCTGCCTGCAGGGTCTGTTGTGGGGCTTGCAGGGTTGCTCTGCACTGCAGGGAGTTTAGCCCAACTCCGCCCCAGTTGCATAACCGGGCTACGACACTGCGCACGTGTGCGGATTTATTTCGGGGCCCACATTGACTTTGGGGTTCGCTATTTCATTACTCTCCAACTTCAGACCTTCTTGTTGACTGTTTCTCACGGTTATTCTGTGGCTGGAAGCCACCGGATCTGTTCGCCGTTCTTTCTCACAGATTTCCACGACCTTGTTAGTTACTTATTCGTATTCCGCTTAACACAGCGGTAGTGTTCTAGACACCCAAAAGTTACAGCAGGGACCGTTCCCATCAAGTGTCATGTAGTATGGATACAAAAGTTGCGACACAGACCGTTCCCACCAAGTATCACGTAGTACGGATGCAGCACTCTGGGTCCCAGAGGCGAGGAGATCACTGATAGCGCCTTTTCCTGTCATCCTTCAGAAGGGCTACCAGGAATGGGAGACAAGCCCGCAGAGCTCTGTCCTCACCAAAGTCAAGGGCGTGACACAGTCACCAAGCAAGGTGTGCGATGTTGCGGTGTACGTAGCCCACAACCACCCCCCGCCTCCGCTCTACACCCCCGCACTCCGCACAGCCGAGGTGAGGCTCCAACCCTCCTTTCTCCCTTCTCTTCTCTTGTCTTGCTTGCTTTGGGTGGCCTCTTGGAGCAGTAGATGAGCGGCAGACTTTCTGCAAGGGCTTCCCAACTCCTCCTTCATCCAGATGGACCCAGCAAAGGAAGCTGTCGTGTGTGGTGGTCCCCGCTGCCTGCATGGGGACTCCTGTGTTCCCTTCTCCAGGCCCAGCACTGTCCTTGGCTCCCGATGAGGCAACCATAGCTGCATCCCAGACACATTGGGACTGCATGTTAGGTCACCTTTGCAGTGCTGTGCGGCAGGCTCAGCGGAGCTTGGGGAGCTTGGCACGTAGCACCGGGCAGGGCCCTGTGGCCTTAGCCAGGCAGGTGCGCCATGCTCTGCCTGCCCTGACAAGCGGCGTCAGGCCTCCGTGGTTTTGGATGTTCAGGGCAGAAGAGGGCACTCTCAGATCAGGTCAGGGGAAGCTCTGACATTGACCTCCTTGTTTGCCAGGGCTATTATTGCCAGTTGCAGCTTTTTGTAGCAGAGGGCAGGTCAGCTTTGTATTGCCCCAAAGCTTGCGGGAAACAGATTAAACCTTGCCAGACTCTGCAAGAGAGAAGCGGGAAGAAGAACGTGCCTTTGATGCTGGGCTCCGTCGCGGAGGAGAGGCACTCTCTCAGCTTTTCATCTTTCGAGGCAACCGCATGACTTTGGTGGGTCACTTTCAGATGTGGCAGCTGCCCCAGGCCTGTTGCGTGGCCAGAGTGGAGATGGCCTGGTGCACTGGGGCAGGATCTTAGCTTTTTCAAGGGGTGCCATGAGAGAGAGGATGAGTTTGCAGTGGTTTTGGCCAAGTGCTTTTGAAATTACCAAGCTGGTCTGTGGAAGAGCTTGGGTTGGCCTCGAGCATTGCCAGTGTGGACATGGCTTGCAGCCGCCACCCAGCATCACCTGGCCAGTGTGTCAGACCTGCTTGATGGCCTCTCTCGCACAGAGAGTCTCGGAGCCTTCCACTGTCCCCAGAAGTCTTCTCACAGAGATGTTGAGCCAGATGAATCCCCTCTCGGTGGCAACAGTGAGGCCACATCTGGAATGCAGTGCCCTGTGCAGGGACCATGAGAGCTGCCAGTAAGCTGGAGCAAGTGCAGCAGAGCCCGTGAAGATGGTCAGGGCTGGAGAACACAACCTAGGAGGAAAGGCTGAAGGAGCTGCGTTTGCTCTGTCTCGGGAAAGGATAATGAAGGGGGATCTAAGACAGTGATCCAGCACCCGGAGGAGGCTATGGAGGCAGACTCTTCTTAGAGGTGCTCAGTGAAGGCACGAGAGGCAGCTGGCCTGAGGTGCCCCTGGGGCAATTAGGACTGGTAGAAAGGAAACTATTCTTGTGCCTGAGAGTGGTGCAGCCCTGGGAGAGGCAGCAGAGAGGCGGGAGCCCTGTGTCCTTGGAGAGGTTCAAAACATAGCTGGACAAGGTCCTGAGCAGCCTGCTTTACGTGGAGTTAGCCCTGCCTAGAGCAGAGGGGTGGACTAGAGGCCTGCAAACCTCCTGCCCACCTCAGGCTTTCAGCAATCTGTGATCAAAAGCAGCAAGAACCCGTGGAGAAATGACTTTGAAGGCACAATGCTTCTTGCTCTTGCACTGAAGCAGATCGGAGCTTTCAGGAGGCAGGTGACTTGGGGATAGTGGTGACCCCGGTGTGAGGACACAGCACTGGAGTTTTTCCCTGCCACTGCCATTCTCAACAGGATTTGGTCGTTTCCAAAGAGCAAAGGTTGGCTCAAGCCTGTTGGGTACATGGCACAGCAGCTCTGCCCTGTGTGCTGCCTGCAGAACCAGCTCCAGATTCAGCAAAGTGCTGCCAG
Organism: Rhea pennata; assembly: GCF_028389875.1. Classification (NCBI taxonomy): domain Eukaryota; kingdom Metazoa; phylum Chordata; class Aves; order Rheiformes; family Rheidae; genus Rhea; species Rhea pennata. The sequence continues at coordinate 55,457 of NW_026907699.1, read as the reverse complement.
GGGGTGCTTTCCACAGCAGTGCAAAGTCACAGCTTGCATGTCCCTGTGTGAATAGGCATGTGTACGTGCTGGTATGAGCACAGGTGTGAACCTGTGTGCACTGTCCCAGTGTGTGTGTGTGTGCCCCCTGTGTGCGCGCGTGTGCAAATGCATGTGTGCACAGCTGCACGTGACTCTCCATGAGAATGCATGTGGTCTCACCTCCATGTGCATATGCTTGCGTGTCCCTGTGTCAAAGCATAGCTCTGCCTTCCTACAAATAGCATCATCTCTGCTGGTTGCTTCGTAGGGCGGGAGCACCTTCCGCATCCTTGCGTGGGTGGAGGTCAGCCCTGCGCAGACGATAGAGAGCTGCGCTGAGGTGAGGTGGGCCTGGGAAGAGGAATGGAGAGGATGGCGGGTTACAGAGATGTGTGGAGCTGCCAGCAGAGACCCCCAGGACAGTCAGTGTGGAGCTGCACGTGGACGTGATGTTGGTGCCTGTAGCTCTCCTCTGCCGCTACCAGTTTGTGGCAGGCCTGCCTGCCTTGACTTGGGCACTGTTTGCGGGCTGCTGAGTGAGGGATCACGGGAGGGGAGATGTGTGGAGACTGAGCGGAGCTTGCTGGCGGATGTAGAGACGTGGGGAATCCTAGTGAGCACAGCTGCCCCTGGCTCAGTTCCCGTGCAAGGAAATGGAGAAGAAGGTTGACTGCCTACTCCGGAGGACACACCAAGGAAAGGCATGCTAGAGTAGGGCCACCGCAGGCACGCTTAACAGCGGCTTACCCCAGGCAGCTTGCAAGGGCTGGCACTTATGCAGAGATGGGGAAGCACATGGGGTGCCCCGTCCCCTCTGCAGCCGCGGCGCAGGACTACCAGGTGCATGTCCTGTTCTCATCATGTCCCCCATGACCCTGCAGGGGCTAACAGTTTGCAGTGCTGTATGCAGCTGCGACCATGACTGCACCCCTGGCGACATGGACATGTTGGGCCACAGAGAGCTGGGCATGCGCAGGGACAAGTGATCTGTGCAGCACTGCACACTGGGCAGGATCCCATTTGCCAGGAAGTTCAGCGTTGTGTGTTCGTCCTCACAGGGCAGAAGACAGGGCGCTGCGTGCCCAATGCTGGCGGCACCGAGAAGAGCTCTGAAATGCTGGCTTGGTGTCCAGCAGAGGAAGCGAGTGTCGGGCACGGGTGCCAAAGATGGGTCGTGGCCCTCGGGAGGAGAGTCCTCTGTTAGGATGGAACAGGCACCAAAAGGCTGGCCCATCTTCGAGGTCCCGTTGGACACCAGGGGATGCTCTGGGCGGGACACCTCTGAGGGTGCTCTTGAGAGGTTTGGCCCCTTCAGCAATAGGCCATGGCCTAGGGAGGCGGTGCCATGGCACAGGGATGCCACTTCCCAATGGCAGCATGGGAGCGGACTCTTGCCCTTTCTGCAGTGACCTGGGACAAGCCTGGGGCAGCGTGGGGCGCGTTGACACAGAGCAAGGGGCCGGCAGGTGTCCTGGGCCATGGCTTGGGCACGGCCCCGCAGCGGGAGGCGCAGCTGCCCTGGGGTGCTGGGCACAGGGGCTGCAGCAGGGCTGGCAGCCCCAGGACCTTGTGCCACGCCGACGCCGGGCCGGCAGACGGCTGGCAGGGAGGCTGCAGCGTGGCCCCGGGGCCCCCATGTCGCAGCACTGTGACCCGGCAACGCAGTCACAATGCTCGCGGCACGAGCAGGGCTATAAGGCGCCCGTGCCCCTGCCGCTCTGCCAGGCTCCGCAGCCGGCTCGCAACTGGCTGCCGCCCAGGGCCGAGGCTCTCTGCACGCTGTCCTTGGGCGCAGGCGCACCCACCGCCACGAGGGCAGCAGGGCTCTCGACGGCCACCCAGCGCGATGTTGTCGCAGGACGTGCGGGGGCACGGCTGCCTGCACTTCGGGCCGCCAAACGATGGACGTGCTCAGCAGCTGCACCTCCCTTTCGTATGGAGACCTCTTTGTGGCCTTCGTCTGACCTTACTCCCAGCTCTTGCTTTGCACCTTCTCTGCCCTGCTTTGGTGCTCAGAGCACTCCCTGCCGTGCCTCGCAGGCTTGGAAAGTGCCTGTGTCTGCTGCTTCACTCCCTAACACTGCCTAACGCTGCCTCCTGTGCCGGCTGCCTCTTCCCCAACACAAATAGGCACGACCAACCCCTTCCTCCTGCAGCCCTTGACCCCTTCCAGCACCTGCTCTAAGACTGGGTCTTTGGCTTGCCTCAGCCTCAGAAAGACTGTGGATCCTCTTCCTCTTCCGCCTGGCACTCCTCCAAAGACGCACAGAGCAATACCAAGTGACAGCAAGATTTTCACAGTGTTTTCACACTCAGGAAAGCAGAGGGAGGTCAGCATCTGCCAGCTCCAGGTCTCTTCTAAGCTGCCTCAGCTGAGCTGATGCAAAGGGGCCAAGGCAAGCAGGCTTTCTGCTTTTATTGCTGTACTCGTGTGGCGCTGCTGGGCACAGCTGGCCTGTGCATGCCTCCTGTGGGAAATGGAAGTGACCCCTGCCACCACTGTCAGCAGCCATTCTTCTGGGAGCGCAGACTGTGCCCAGGCATTTGCTCACGGGCAGGCAGCGCGCTGAAGCTCACAGCTGATTCAGCCCTTGTGCACCATCCGATCGTGGAAGGTCTTCTGTTGGAAGAGCTCGCTGGAGGCCCTCCGATCCAATCCGTGCTCCGAGCAGGCTCGGATTCAAAGCCGGATGTAACTTTGGTCTTTCAGAGACCAGAGCAAGCCCTTGGGAGCGGGAGAAGACCCCTCACACGCACCTCAAGCTCCGCAAGGGCTCCAGGCCTTTTCAGCTGGAGATCAGTGGAGAAAGTTAACTCGATGGCCCGCAAAGAGCAAGGGCATCCATTCTCGGAGCTGGAGACCCTTCCAAAGATCCCCATGCCTATCTGCTTCGGCGCAGGGAACAGCCGATCGCCAGCTTTGGGGTCGGGAAGGAATTTTCCCCCAGCACAGATTGGCAGCAGTGCCTGGGGGTTTTTCGCCTTCCTCTGCAGCACTGAGCACGGCCCACTCCCAGGGCTCCTCGGAGCCCTTTCAGGCCACTGATTGCCTGCTCTTGCAGCACCAAGACACCAGCTGTGCCCTGCAGCTCTCTCGCTCTCTGCCCTGGGGCAAGCTCAGGCACTTCCATGCATTCCATATGCTTGGGCTGTTCTGCCTTGTGCAAAACAATGTGCGTTTGCAAAGGCTCCGAGCTTGATGCTGCATCAGGAAGCAGCTGCCGCTTGTCAGCTCTCTCTGCATGTAATAAAAGTGCAATGCTTGTAACCTCTGCTGGCTCTGCTGTGTGTTGTCGTGTGAGTCGTGGCTGTGGCCTGAGAGCTTTGTCGTGCAGCTGTGCTGTCAGGAAGCGCAGGTACCCTGCTGCCTGCAGGGTCTGTTGTGGGGCTTGCAGGGTTGCTCTGCACTGCAGGGAGTTTAGCCCAACTCCGCCCCAGTTGCATAACCGGGCTACGACACTGCGCACGTGTGCGGATTTATTTCGGGGCCCACATTGACTTTGGGGTTCGCTATTTCATTACTCTCCAACTTCAGACCTTCTTGTTGACTGTTTCTCACGGTTATTCTGTGGCTGGAAGCCACCGGATCTGTTCGCCGTTCTTTCTCACAGATTTCCACGACCTTGTTAGTTACTTATTCGTATTCCGCTTAACACAGCGGTAGTGTTCTAGACACCCAAAAGTTACAGCAGGGACCGTTCCCATCAAGTGTCATGTAGTATGGATACAAAAGTTGCGACACAGACCGTTCCCACCAAGTATCACGTAGTACGGATGCAGCACTCTGGGTCCCAGAGGCGAGGAGATCACTGATAGCGCCTTTTCCTGTCATCCTTCAGAAGGGCTACCAGGAATGGGAGACAAGCCCGCAGAGCTCTGTCCTCACCAAAGTCAAGGGCGTGACACAGTCACCAAGCAAGGTGTGCGATGTTGCGGTGTACGTAGCCCACAACCACCCCCCGCCTCCGCTCTACACCCCCGCACCCCGCACAGCCGAGGTGAGGCTCCAACCCTCCTTTCTCCCTTCTCTTCTCTTGTCTTGCTTGCTTTGGGTGGCCTCTTGGAGCAGTAGATGAGCGGCAGACTTTCTGCAAGGGCTTCCCAACTCCTCCTTCATCCAGATGGACCCAGCAAAGGAAGCTGTCGTGTGTGGTGGTCCCCGCTGCCTGCATGGGGACTCCTGTGTTCCCTCCTCCAGGCCCAGCACTGTCCTTGGCTCCCGATGAGGCAACCATAGCTGCATCCCAGACACATTGGGACTGCATGTTAGGTCACCTTTGCAGTGCTGTGCGGCAGGCTCAGCGGAGCTTGGGGAGCTTGGCACGTAGCACCGGGCAGGGCCCTGTGGCCTTAGCCAGGCAGGTGCGCCATGCTCTGCCTGCCCTGACAAGCGGCGTCAGGCCTCCGTGGTTTTGGATGTTCAGGGCAGAAGAGGGCACTCTCAGATCAGGTCAGGGGAAGCTCTGACATTGACCTCCTTGTTTGCCAGGGCTATTATTGCCAGTTGCAGCTTTTTGTAGCAGAGGGCAGGTCAGCTTTGTATTGCCCCAAAGCTTGCGGGAAACAGATTAAACCTTGCCAGACTCTGCAAGAGAGAAGCGGGAAGAAGAACGTGCCTTTGATGCTGGGCTCCGTCGCGGAGGAGAGGCACTCTCTCAGCTTTTCGTCTTTCGAGGCAACCGCATGACTTTGGTGGGTCACTTTCAGATGTGGCAGCTGCCCCAGGCCTGTTGCGTGGCCAGAGTGGAGATGGCCTGGTGCACTGGGGCAGGCTCTTAGCTTTTTCAAGGGGTGCCATGAGAGAGAGGATGAGTTTGCAGTGGTTTTGGCCAAGTGCTTTTGAAATTACCAAGCTGGTCTGTGGAAGAGCTTGGGTTGGCCTCGAGCATTGCCAGTGTGGACATGGCTTGCAGCCGCCACCCAGCATCACCTGGCCAGTGTGTCAGACCTGCTTGATGGCCTCTCTCGCACAGAGAGTCTCGGAGCCTTCCACTGTCCCCAGAAGTCTTCTCACAGAGATGTTGAGCCAGATGAATCCCCTCTCGGTGGCAACAGTGAGGCCACATCTGGAATGCAGTGCCCTGTGCAGGGACCATGAGAGCTGCCAGTAAGCTGGAGCAAGTGCAGCAGAGCCCGTGAAGATGGTCAGGGCTGGAGAACACAACCTAGGAGGAAAGGCTGAAGGAGCTGCGTTTGCTCTGTCTCGGGAAAGGATAATGAAGGGGGATCTAAGACAGTGATCCAGCACCCGGAGGAGGCTATGGAGGCAGACTCTTCTTAGAGGTGCTCAGTGAAGGCACGAGAGGCAGCTGGCCTGAGGTGCCCCTGGGGCAATTAGGACTGGTAGAAAGGAAACTATTCTTGTGCCTGAGAGTGGTGCAGCCCTGGGAGAGGCAGCAGAGAGGCGGGAGCCCTGTGTCCTTGGAGAGGTTCAAAACATAGCTGGACAAGGTCCTGAGCAGCCTGCTTTACATGGAGTTAGCCCTGCCTAGAGCAGAGGGGTGGACTAGAGGCCTGCAAACCTCCTGCCCACCTCAGGCTTTCAGCAATCTGTGATCAAAAGCAGCAAGAACCCATGGAGAAATGACTTTGAAGGCACAATGCTTCTTGCTCTTGCACTGAAGCAGATCGGAGCTTTCAGGAGGCAGGTGACTTGGGGATAGTGGTGACCCTGGTGTGAGGACACAGCGCTGGAGTTTTTCCCTGCCACTGCCATTCTCAACAGGATTTGGTCGTTTCCAAAGAGCAAAGGTTGGCTCAAGCCTGTTGGGTACATGGCACAGCAGCTCTGCCCTGTGTGCTGCCTGCAGAACCAGCTCCAGATTCAGCAAAGTGCTGCCAGGGGGTGCTTTCCACAGCAGTGCAAAGTCACAGCTTGCATGTCCCTGTGTGAATAGGCATGTGTACGTGCTGGTATGAGCACAGGTGTGAACCTGTGTGCACTGTCCCAGTGTGTGTGTGTGTGCCCCCTGTGTGCGCGCGTGTGCAAATGCATGTGTGCACAGCTGCACGTGACTCTCCATGAGAATGCATGTGGTCTCACCTCCATGTGCATACGCTTGCGTGTCCCTGTGTCAAAGCATAGCTCTGCCTTCCTACAAATAGCATCATCTCTGCTGGTTGCTTCGTAGGGCGGGAGCACCTTCCGCATCCTTGCGTGGGTGGAGGTCAGCCCTGCGCAGACGATAGAGAGCTGCGCTGAGGTGAGGTGGGCCTGGGAAGAGGAATGGAGAGGATGGCGGGTTACAGAGATGTGTGGAGCTGCCAGCAGAGACCCCCAGGACAGTCAGTGTGGAGCTGCACGTGGACGTGATGTTGGTGCCTGTAGCTCTCCTCTGCCGCTACCAGTTTGTGGCAGGCCTGCCTGCCTTGACTTGGGCACTGTTTGCGGGCTGCTGAGTGAGGGATCACGGGAGGGGAGATGTGTGGAGACTGAGCGGAGCTTGCTGGCGGATGTAGAGACGTGGGGAATCCTAGTGAGCACAGCTGCCCCTGGCTCAGTTCCCGTGCAAGGAAATGGAGAAGAAGGTTGACTGCCTACTCCGGAGGACACACCAAGGAAAGGCATGCTAGAGTAGGGCCACCGCAGGCACGCTTAACAGCGGCTTACCCCAGGCAGCTTGCAAGGGCTGGCACTTATGCAGAGATGGGGAAGCACATGGGGTGCCCCGTCCCCTCTGCAGCCGCGGCGCAGGACTACCAGGTGCATGTCCTGTTCTCATCATGTCCCCCATGACCCTGCAGGGGCTAACAGTTTGCAGTGCTGTATGCAGCTGCGACCATGACTGCACCCCTGGCGACATGGACATGTTGGGCCACAGAGAGCTGGGCATGCGCAGGGACAAGTGATCTGTGCAGCACTGCACACTGGGCAGGATCCCATTTGCCAGGAAGTTCAGCGTTGTGTGTTCGTCCTCACAGGGCAGAAGACAGGGCGCTGCGTGCCCAATGCTGGCGGCACCGAGAAGAGCTCTGAAATGCTGGCTTGGTGTCCAGCAGAGGAAGCGAGTGTCGGGCACGGGCGCCAAAGATGGGTCGTGGCCCTCGGGAGGAGAGTCCTCTGTTAGGATGGAACAGGCACCAAAAGGCTGGCCCATCTTCGAGGTCCCGTTGGACACCAGGGGATGCTCTGGGCGGGACACCTCTGAGGGTGCTCTTGAGAGGTTTGGCCCCTTCAGCAATAGGCCATGGCCTAGGGAGGCGGTGCCATGGCACAGGGATGCCACTTCCCAATGGCAGCATGGGAGCGGACTCTTGCCCTTTCTGCAGTGACCTGGGACAAGCCTGGGGCAGCGTGGGGCGCGTTGACACAGAGCAAGGGGCCGGCAGGTGTCCTGGGCCATGGCTTGGGCACGGCCCCGCAGCGGGAGGCGCAGCTGCCCTGGGGTGCTGGGCACAGGGGCTGCAGCAGGGCTGGCAGCCCCAGGACCTTGTGCCACGCCGACGCCGGGCCGGCAGACGGCTGGCAGGGAGGCTGCAGCGTGGCCCCGGGGCCCCCATGTCGCAGCACTGTGACCCGGCAACGCAGTCACAATGCTCGCGGCACGAGCAGGGCTAGAAGGCGCCCGCGCCCCTGCCGCTCTGCCAGGCTCCGCAGCCGGCTCGCAACTGGCTGCCGCCCAGGGCCGAGGCTCTCTGCACGCTGTCCTTGGGCGCAGGCGCACCCACCGCCACGAGGGCAGCAGGGCTCTCGATGGCCACCCAGTGCGATGTTGTCGCAGGACGTGCGGGGGCACGGCTGCCTGCACTTCGGGCCGCCAAACGATGGACGTGCTCAGCAGCTGCACCTCCCTTTGGTATGGAGACCTCTTTGTGGCCTTCGTCTGACCTTACTCCCAGCTCTTGCTTTGCACCTTCTCTGCCCTGCTTTGGTGCTCAGAGCACTCCCTGCCGTGCCTCGCAGGCTTGGAAAGTGCCTGTGTCTGCTGCTTCACTCCCTAACACTGCCTAACGCTGCCTCCTGTGCCGGCTGCCTCTTCCCCAACACAAATAGGCACGACCAACCCCTTCCTCCTGCAGCCCTTGACCCCTTCCAGCACCTGCTCTAAGACTGGGTCTTTGGCTTGCCTCAGCCTCAGAAAGACTGTGGATCCTCTTCCTCTTCCGCCTGGCACTCCTCCAAAGACGCACAGAGCAATACCAAGTGACAGCAAGGTTTTCACAGTGTTTTCACACTCAGGAAAGCAGAGGGAGGTCAGCATCTGCCAGCTCCAGGTCTCTTCTAAGCTGCCTCAGCTGAGCTGATGCAAAGGGGCCAAGGCAAGCAGGCTTTCTGCTTTTATTGCTGTACTCGTGTGGCGCTGCTGGGCACAGCTGGCCTGTGCATGCCTCCTGTGGGAAATGGAAGTGACCCCTGCCACCACTGTCAGCAGCCATTCTTCTGGGAGCGCAGACTGTGCCCAGGCATTTGCTCACGGGCAGGCAGCGCGCTGAAGCTCACAGCTGATTCAGCCCTTGTGCACCATCCGATCGTGGAAGGTCTTCTGTTGGAAGAGCTCGCTGGAGGCCCTCCGATCCAATCCGTGCTCCGAGCAGGCTCGGATTCAAAGCCGGATGTAACTTTGGTCTTTCAGAGACCAGAGCAAGCCCTTGGGAGCGGGAGAAGACCCCTCACACGCACCTCAAGCTCCGCAAGGGCTCCAGGCCTTTTCAGCTGGAGATCAGTGGAGAAAGTTAACTCGATGGCCCGCAAAGAGCAAGGGCATCCATTCTCAGAGCTGGAGACCCTTCCAAAGATCCCCATGCCTATCTGCTTTGGCGCCACATGCAGCACCCAGGAAATGCAGGCCATGCGATGCGAAGATGCTCCAAGTGCTCATCATCAGTGTCATAGGTCTCAGGCAACACTCTGGAGCACCCAGCCATCTGGTCTCCTGCAGGGCCCAGGAAAGAGTTTTTTCCCCCAGGCTCTATCAGGTCTGGTTTTTTCTTTTTTCTTTCTTTCTTTCTTTTTTCATTTTTTTTTAATTTTGCCATGCTCTGGAGCCCCTAAAGTGGCTTCAGTTTGAGAGAGAGAGGAAAGGAGCTGGGCAGCGCTGGTGTGCCCCGGTGGGCATGAGAAACGTCCCAGGGCTGGCCGGGACGCAGGCCTTGCTCACATGCGCAGGGAACAGCCGATCGCCAGCTTTGGGGTCGGGAAGGAATTTTCCCCCAGCACAGATTGGCAGCAGTGCCTGGGGGTTTTTCGCCTTCCTCTGCAGCACTGAGCACGGCCCACTCCCAGGGCTCCTCGGAGCCCTTTCAGGCCACTGATTGCCTGCTCTTGCAGCACCAAGACACCAGCTGTGCCCTGCAGCTCTCTCGCTCTCTGCCCTGGGGCAAGCTCAGGCACTTCCATGCATTCCATATGCTTGGGCTGTTCTGCCTTGTGCAAAACAATGTGCGTTTGCAAAGGCTCCGAGCTTGATGCTGCATCAGGAAGCAGCTGCCGCTTGTCAGCTCTCTCTGCATGTAATAAAAGTGCAATGCTTGTAACCTCTGCTGGCTCTGCTGTGTGTTGTCGTGTGAGTCGTGGCTGTGGCCTGAGAGCTTTGTCGTGCAGCTGTGCTGTCAGGAAGCGCAGGTACCCTGCTGCCTGCAGGGTCTGTTGTGGGGCTTGCAGGGTTGCTCTGCACTGCAGGGAGTTTAGCCCAACTCCGCCCCAGTTGCATAACCGGGCTACGACACTGCGCACGTGTGCGGATTTATTTCGGGGCCCACATTGACTTTGGGGTTCGCTATTTCATTACTCTCCAACTTCAGACCTTCTTGTTGACTGTTTCTCACGGTTATTCTGTGGCTGGAAGCCACCGGATCTGTTCGCCGTTCTTTCTCACAGATTTCCACGACCTTGTTAGTTACTTATTCGTATTCCGCTTAACACAGCGGTAGTGTTCTAGACACCCAAAAGTTACAGCAGGGACCGTTCCCATCAAGTGTCATGTAGTATGGATACAAAAGTTGCGACACAGACCGTTCCCACCAAGTATCACGTAGTACGGATGCAGCACTCTGGGTCCCAGAGGCGAGGAGATCACTGATAGCGCCTTTTCCTGTCATCCTTCAGAAGGGCTACCAGGAATGGGAGACAAGCCCGCAGAGCTCTGTCCTCACCAAAGTCAAGGGCGTGACACAGTCACCAAGCAAGGTGTGCGATGTTGCGGTGTACGTAGCCCACAACCACCCCCCGCCTCCGCTCTACACCCCCGCACCCCGCACAGCCGAGGTGAGGCTCCAACCCTCCTTTCTCCCTTCTCTTCTCTTGTCTTGCTTGCTTTGGGTGGCCTCTTGGAGCAGTAGATGAGCGGCAGACTTTCTGCAAGGGCTTCCCAACTCCTCCTTCATCCAGATGGACCCAGCAAAGGAAGCTGTCGTGTGTGGTGGTCCCCGCTGCCTGCATGGGGACTCCTGTGTTCCCTCCTCCAGGCCCAGCACTGTCCTTGGCTCCCGATGAGGCAACCATAGCTGCATCCCAGACACATTGGGACTGCATGTTAGGTCACCTTTGCAGTGCTGTGCGGCAGGCTCAGCGGAGCTTGGGGAGCTTGGCACGTAGCACCGGGCAGGGCCCTGTGGCCTTAGCCAGGCAGGTGCGCCATGCTCTGCCTGCCCTGACAAGCGGCGTCAGGCCTCCGTGGTTTTGGATGTTCAGGGCAGAAGAGGGCACTCTCAGATCAGGTCAGGGGAAGCTCTGACATTGACCTCCTTGTTTGCCAGGGCTATTATTGCCAGTTGCAGCTTTTTGTAGCAGAGGGCAGGTCAGCTTTGTATTGCCCCAAAGCTTGCGGGAAACAGATTAAACCTTGCCAGACTCTGCAAGAGAGAAGCGGGAAGAAGAACGTGCCTTTGATGCTGGGCTGCATCGCGGAGGAGAGGCACTCTCTCAGCTTTTCGTCTTTCGAGGCAACCGCATGACTTTGGTGGGTCACTTTCAGATGTGGCAGCTGCCCCAGGCCTGTTGCGTGGCCAGAGTGGAGATGGCCTGGTGCACTGGGGCAGGCTCTTAGCTTTTTCAAGGGGTGCCATGAGAGAGAGGATGAGTTTGCAGTGGTTTTGGCCAAGTGCTTTTGAAATTACCAAGCTGGTCTGTGGAAGAGCTTGGGTTGGCCTCGAGCATTGCCAGTGTGGACATGGCTTGCAGCCGCCACCCAGCATCACCTGGCCAGTGTGTCAGACCTGCTTGATGGCCTCTCTCGCACAGAGAGTCTCGGAGCCTTCCACTGTCCCCAGAAGTCTTCTCACAGAGATGTTGAGCCAGATGAATCCCCTCTCGGTGGCAACAGTGAGGCCACATCTGGAATGCAGTGCCCTGTGCAGGGACCATGAGAGCTGCCAGTAAGCTGGAGCAAGTGCAGCAGAGCCCGTGAAGATGGTCAGGGCTGGAGAACACAACCTAGGAGGAAAGGCTGAAGGAGCTGCGTTTGCTCTGTCTCGGGAAAGGATAATGAAGGGGGATCTAAGACAGTGATCCAGCACCCGGAGAAGGCTATGGAGGCAGACTCTTCTTAGAGGTGCTCAGTGAAGGCACGAGAGGCAGCTGGCCTGAGGTGCCCCTGGGGCAATTAGGACTGGTAGAAAGGAAACTATTCTTGTGCCTGAGAGTGGTGCAGCCCTGGGAGAGGCAGCAGAGAGGCGGGAGCCCTGTGTCCTTGGAGAGGTTCAAAACATAGCTGGACAAGGTCCTGAGCAGCCTGCTTTACATGGAGTTAGCCCTGCCTAGAGCAGAGGGGTGGACTAGAGGCCTGCAAACCTCCTGCCCACCTCAGGCTTTCAGCAATCTGTGATCAAAAGCAGCAAGAACCCATGGAGAAATGACTTTGAAGGCACAATGCTTCTTGCTCTTGCACTGAAGCAGATCGGAGCTTTCAGGAGGCAGGTGACTTGGGGATAGTGGTGACCCTGGTGTGAGGACACAGCGCTGGAGTTTTTCCCTGCCACTGCCATTCTCAACAGGATTTGGTCGTTTCCAAAGAGCAAAGGTTGGCTCAAGCCTGTTGGGTACATGGCACAGCAGCTCTGCCCTGTGTGCTGCCTGCAGAACCAGCTCCAGATTCAGCAAAGTGCTGCCAGGGGGTGCTTTCCACAGCAGTGCAAAGTCACAGCTTGCATGTCCCTGTGTGAATAGGCATGTGTACGTGCTGGTATGAGCACAGGTGTGAACCTGTGTGCACTGTCCCAGTGTGTGTGTGTGTGCCCCCTGTGTGCGCGCGTGTGCAAATGCATGTGTGCACAGCTGCACGTGACTCTCCATGAGAATGCATGTGGTCTCACCTCCATGTGCATACGCTTGCGTGTCCCTGTGTCAAAGCATAGCTCTGCCTTCCTACAAATAGCATCATCTCTGCTGGTTGCTTCGTAGGGCGGGAGCACCTTCCGCATCCTTGCGTGGGTGGAGGTCAGCCCTGCGCAGACGATAGAGAGCTGCGCTGAGGTGAGGTGGGCCTGGGAAGAGGAATGGAGAGGATGGCGGGTTACAGAGATGTGTGGAGCTGCCAGCAGAGACCCCCAGGACAGTCAGTGTGGAGCTGCACGTGGACGTGATGTTGGTGCCTGTAGCTCTCCTCTGCCGCTACCAGTTTGTGGCAGGCCTGCCTGCCTTGACTTGGGCACTGTTTGCGGGCTGCTGAGTGAGGGATCACGGGAGGGGAGATGTGTGGAGACTGAGCGGAGCTTGCTGGCGGATGTAGAGACGTGGGGAATCCTAGTGAGCACAGCTGCCCCTGGCTCAGTTCCCGTGCAAGGAAATGGAGAAGAAGGTTGACTGCCTACTCCGGAGGACACACCAAGGAAAGGCATGCTAGAGTAGGGCCACCGCAGGCACGCTTAACAGCAGCTTACCCCAGGCAGCTTGCAAGGGCTGGCACTTATGCAGAGATGGGGAAGCACATGGGGTGCCCCGTCCCCTCTGCAGCCGCGGCGCAGGACTACCAGGTGCATGTCCTGTTCTCATCATGTCCCCCATGACCCTGCAGGGGCTAACAGTTTGCAGTGCTGTATGCAGCTGCGACCATGACTGCACCCCTGGCGACATGGACATGTTGGGCCACAGAGAGCTGGGCATGTGCAGGGACAAGTGATCTGTGCAGCACTGCACACTGGGCAGGATCCCATTTGCCAGGAAGTTCAGCGTTGTGTGTTCGTCCTCACAGGGCAGAAGACAGGGCGCTGCGTGCCCAATGCTGGCGGCACCGAGAAGAGCTCTGAAATGCTGGCTTGGTGTCCAGCAGAGGAAGCGAGTGTCGGGCACGGGCGCCAAAGATGGGTCGTGGCCCTCGGGAGGAGAGTCCTCTGTTAGGATGGAACAGGCACCAAAAGGCTGGCCCATCTTCGAGGTCCCGTTGGACACCAGGGGATGCTCTGGGCGGGACACCTCTGAGGGTGCTCTTGAGAGGTTTGGCCCCTTCAGCAATAGGCCATGGCCTAGGGAGGCGGTGCCATGGCACAGGGATGCCACTTCCCAATGGCAGCATGGGAGCGGACTCTTGCCCTTTCTGCAGTGACCTGGGACAAGCCTGGGGCAGCGTGGGGCGCGTTGACACAGAGCAAGGGGCCGGCAGGTGTCCTGGGCCATGGCTTGGGCACGGCCCCGCAGCGGGAGGCGCAGCTGCCCTGGGGTGCTGGGCACAGGGGCTGCAGCAGGGCTGGCAGCCCCAGGACCTTGTGCCACGCCGACGCCGGGCCGGCAGACGGCTGGCAGGGAGGCTGCAGCGTGGCCCCGGGGCCCCCATGTCGCAGCACTGTGACCCGGCAACGCAGTCACAATGCTCGCGGCACGAGCAGGGCTATAAGGCGCCCGTGCCCCTGCCGCTCTGCCAGGCTCCGCAGCCGGCTCGCAACTGGCTGCCGCCCAGGGCCGAGGCTCTCTGCACGCTGTCCTTGGGCGCAGGCGCACCCACCGCCACGAGGGCAGCAGGGCTCTCGATGGCCACCCAGTGCGATGTTGTCGCAGGACGTGCGGGGGCACGGCTGCCTGCACTTCGGGCCGCCAAACGATGGACGTGCTCAGCAGCTGCACCTCCCTTTGGTATGGAGACCTCTTTGTGGCCTTCGTCTGACCTTACTCCCAGCTCTTGCTTTGCACCTTCTCTGCCCTGCTTTGGTGCTCAGAGCACTCCCTGCCGTGCCTCGCAGGCTTGGAAAGTGCCTGTGTCTGCTGCTTCACTCCCTAACACTGCCTAACGCTGCCTCCTGTGCCGGCTGCCTCTTCCCCAACACAAATAGGCACGACCAACCCCTTCCTCCTGCAGCCCTTGACCCCTTCCAGCACCTGCTCTAAGACTGGGTCTTTGGCTTGCCTCAGCCTCAGAAAGACTGTGGATCCTCTTCCTCTTCCGCCTGGCACTCCTCCAAAGACGCACAGAGCAATACCAAGTGACAGCAAGATTTTCACAGTGTTTTCACACTCAGGAAAGCAGAGGGAGGTCAGCATCTGCCAGCTCCAGGTCTCTTCTAAGCTGCCTCAGCTGAGCTGATGCAAAGGGGCCAAGGCAAGCAGGCTTTCTGCTTTTATTGCTGTACTCGTGTGGCGCTGCTGGGCACAGCTGGCCTGTGCATGCCTCCTGTGGGAAATGGAAGTGACCCCTGCCACCACTGTCAGCAGCCATTCTTCTGGGAGCGCAGACTGTGCCCAGGCATTTGCTCACGGGCAGGCAGCGCGCTGAAGCTCACAGCTGATTCAGCCCTTGTGCACCATCCGATCGTGGAAGGTCTTCTGTTGGAAGAGCTCGCTGGAGGCCCTCCGATCCAATCCGTGCTCCGAGCAGGCTCGGATTCAAAGCCGGATGTAACTTTGGTCTTTCAGAGACCAGAGCAAGCCCTTGGGAGCGGGAGAAGACCCCTCACACGCACCTCAAGCTCCGCAAGGGCTCCAGGCCTTTTCAGCTGGAGATCAGTGGAGAAAGTTAACTCGATGGCCCGCAAAGAGCAAGGGCATCCATTCTCAGAGCTGGAGACCCTTCCAAAGATCCCCATGCCTATCTGCTTTGGCGCCACATGCAGCACCCAGGAAATGCAGGCCATGCGATGCGAAGATGCTCCAAGTGCTCATCATCAGTGTCATAGGTCTCAGGCAACACTCTGGAGCACCCAGCCATCTGGTCTCCTGCAGGGCCCAGGAAAGAGTTTTTTCCCCCAGGCTCTATCAGGTCTGGTTTTTTCTTTTTTCTTTCTTTCTTTCTTTTTTCATTTTTTTTTAATTTGGCCATGCTCTGGAGCCCCTAAAGTGGCTTCAGTTTGAGAGAGAGAGGAAAGGAGCTGGGCAGCGCTGGTGTGCCCCGGTGGGCATGAGAAACGTCCCAGGGCTGGCCGGGACGCAGGCCTTGCTCACATGCGCAGGGAACAGCCGATCGCCAGCTTTGGGGTCGGGAAGGAATTTTCCCCCAGCACAGATTGGCAGCAGTGCCTGGGGGTTTTTCGCCTTCCTCTGCAGCACTGAGCACGGCCCACTCCCAGGGCTCCTCGGAGCCCTTTCAGGCCACTGATTGCCTGCTCTTGCAGCACCAAGACACCAGCTGTGCCCTGCAGCTCTCTCGCTCTCTGCCCTGGGGCAAGCTCAGGCACTTCCATGCATTCCATATGCTTGGGCTGTTCTGCCTTGTGCAAAACAATGTGCGTTTGCAAAGGCTCCGAGCTTGATGCTGCATCAGGAAGCAGCTGCCGCTTGTCAGCTCTCTCTGCATGTAATAAAAGTGCAATGCTTGTAACCTCTGCTGGCTCTGCTGTGTGTTGTCGTGTGAGTCGTGGCTGTGGCCTGAGAGCTTTGTCGTGCAGCTGTGCTGTCAGGAAGCGCAGGTACCCTGCTGCCTGCAGGGTCTGTTGTGGGGCTTGCAGGGTTGCTCTGCACTGCAGGGAGTTTAGCCCAACTCCGCCCCAGTTGCATAACCGGGCTACGACACTGCGCACGTGTGCGGATTTATTTCGGGGCCCACATTGACTTTGGGGTTCGCTATTTCATTACTCTCCAACTTCAGACCTTCTTGTTGACTGTTTCTCACGGTTATTCTGTGGCTGGAAGCCACCGGATCTGTTCGCCGTTCTTTCTCACAGATTTCCACGACCTTGTTAGTTACTTATTCGTATTCCGCGTAACACAGCGGTAGTGTTCTAGACACCCAAAAGTTACAGCAGGGACCGTTCCCATCAAGTGTCATGTAGTATGGATACAAAAGTTGCGACACAGACCGTTCCCACCAAGTATCACGTAGTACGGATGCAGCACTCTGGGTCCCAGAGGCGAGGAGATCACTGATAGCGCCTTTTCCTGTCATCCTTCAGAAGGGCTACCAGGAATGGGAGACAAGCCCGCAGAGCTCTGTCCTCACCAAAGTCAAGGGCGTGACACAGTCACCAAGCAAGGTGTGCGATGTTGCGGTGTACGTAGCCCACAACCACCCCCCGCCTCCGCTCTACACCCCCGCACCCCGCACAGCCGAGGTGAGGCTCCAACCCTCCTTTCTCCCTTCTCTTCTCTTGTCTTGCTTGCTTTGGGTGGCCTCTTGGAGCAGTAGATGAGCGGCAGACTTTCTGCAAGGGCTTCCCAACTCCTCCTTCATCCAGATGGACCCAGCAAAGGAAGCTGTCGTGTGTGGTGGTCCCCGCTGCCTGCATGGGGACTCCTGTGTTCCCTCCTCCAGGCCCAGCACTGTCCTTGGCTCCCGATGAGGCAACCATAGCTGCATCCCAGACACATTGGGACTGCATGTTAGGTCACCTTTGCAGTGCTGTGCGGCAGGCTCAGCGGAGCTTGGGGAGCTTGGCACGTAGCACCGGGCAGGGCCCTGTGGCCTTAGCTAGGCAGGTGCGCCATGCTCTGCCTGCCCTGACAAGCGGCGTCAGGCCTCCGTGGTTTTGGATGTTCAGGGCAGAAGAGGGCACTCTCAGATCAGGTCAGGGGAAGCTCTGACATTGACCTCCTTGTTTGCCAGGGCTATTATTGCCAGTTGCAGCTTTTTGTAGCAGAGGGCAGGTCAGCTTTGTATTGCCCCAAAGCTTGCGGGAAACAGATTAAACCTTGCCAGACTCTGCAAGAGAGAAGCGGGAAGAAGAACGTGCCTTTGATGCTGGGCTGCATCGCGGAGGAGAGGCACTCTCTCAGCTTTTCGTCTTTCGAGGCAACCGCATGACTTTGGTGGGTCACTTTCAGATGTGGCAGCTGCCCCAGGCCTGTTGCGTGGCCAGAGTGGAGATGGCCTGGTGCACTGGGGCAGGATCTTAGCTTTTTCAAGGGGTGCCATGAGAGAGAGGATGAGTTTGCAGTGGTTTTGGCCAAGTGCTTTTGAAATTACCAAGCTGGTCTGTGGAAGAGCTTGGGTTGGCCTCGAGCATTGCCAGTGTGGACATGGCTTGCAGCCGCCACCCAGCATCACCTGGCCAGTGTGTCAGACCTGCTTGATGGCCTCTCTCGCACAGAGAGTCTCGGAGCCTTCCACTGTCCCCAGAAGTCTTCTCACAGAGATGTTGAGCCAGATGAATCCCCTCTCGGTGGCAACAGTGAGGCCACATCTGGAATGCAGTGCCCTGTGCAGGGACCATGAGAGCTGCCAGTAAGCTGGAGCAAGTGCAGCAGAGCCCGTGAAGATGGTCAGGGCTGGAGAACACAACCTAGGAGGAAAGGCTGAAGGAGCTGCGTTTGCTCTGTCTCGGGAAAGGATAATGAAGGGGGATCTAAGACAGTGATCCAGCACCCGGAGGAGGCTATGGAGGCAGACTCTTCTTAGAGGTGCTCAGTGAAGGCACGAGAGGCAGCTGGCCTGAGGTGCCCCTGGGGCAATTAGGACTGGTAGAAAGGAAACTATTCTTGTGCCTGAGAGTGGTGCAGCCCTGGGAGAGGCAGCAGAGAGGCGGGAGCCCTGTGTCCTTGGAGAGGTTCAAAACATAGCTGGACAAGGTCCTGAGCAGCCTGCTTTACGTGGAGTTAGCCTTGCCTAGAGCAGAGGGGTGGACTAGAGGCCTGCAAACCTCCTGCCCACCTCAGGCTTTCAGCAATCTGTGATCAAAAGCAGCAAGAACCCGTGGAGAAATGACTTTGAAGGCACAATGCTTCTTGCTCTTGCACTGAAGCAGATCGGAGCTTTCAGGAGGCAGGTGACTTGGGGATAGTGGTGACCCTGGTGTGAGGACACAGCACTGGAGTTTTTCCCTGCCACTGCCATTCTCAACAGGATTTGGTCGTTTCCAAAGAGCAAAGGTTGGCTCAAGCCTGTTGGGTACATGGCACAGCAGCTCTGCCCTGTGTGCTGCCTGCAGAACCAGCTCCAGATTCAGCAAAGTGCTGCCAGGGGGTGCTTTCCACAGCAGTGCAAAGTCACAGCTTGCATGTCCCTGTGTGAATAGGCATGTGTACGTGCTGGTATGAGCACAGGTGTGAACCTGTGTGCACTGTCCCAGTGTGTGTGTGTGTGCCCCCTGTGTGCGCGCGTGTGCAAATGCATGTGTGCACAGCTGCACGTGACTCTCCATGAGAATGCATGTGGTCTCACCTCCATGTGCATACGCTTGCGTGTCCCTGTGTCAAAGCATAGCTCTGCCTTCCTACAAATAGCATCATCTCTGCTGGTTGCTTCGTAGGGCGGGAGCACCTTCCGCATCCTTGCGTGGGTGGAGGTCAGCCCTGCGCAGACGATAGAGAGCTGCGCTGAGGTGAGGTGGGCCTGGGAAGAGGAATGGAGAGGATGGCGGGTTACAGAGATGTGTGGAGCTGCCAGCAGAGACCCCCAGGACAGTCAGTGTGGAGCTGCACGTGGACGTGATGTTGGTGCCTGTAGCTCTCCTCTGCCGCTACCAGTTTGTGGCAGGCCTGCCTGCCTTGACTTGGGCACTGTTTGCGGGCTGCTGAGTGAGGGATCACGGGAGGGGAGATGTGTGGAGACTGAGCGGAGCTTGCTGGCGGATGTAGAGACGTGGGGAATCCTAGTGAGCACAGCTGCCCCTGGCTCAGTTCCCGTGCAAGGAAATGGAGAAGAAGGTTGACTGCCTACTCCGGAGGACACACCAAGGAAAGGCATGCTAGAGTAGGGCCACCGTAGGCACGCTTAACAGCAGCTTACCCCAGGCAGCTTGCAAGGGCTGGCACTTATGCAGAGATGGGGAAGCACATGGGGTGCCCCGTCCCCTCTGCAGCCGCGGCGCAGGACTACCAGGTGCATGTCCTGTTCTCATCATGTCCCCCATGACCCTGCAGGGGCTAACAGTTTGCAGTGCTGTATGCAGCTGCGACCATGACTGCACCCCTGGCGACATGGACATGTTGGGCCACAGAGAGCTGGGCATGCGCAGGGACAAGTGATCTGTGCAGCACTGCACACTGGGCAGGATCCCATTTGCCAGGAAGTTCAGCGTTGTGTGTTCGTCCTCACAGGGCAGAAGACAGGGCGCTGCGTGCCCAATGCTGGCAGCACCGAGAAGAGCTCTGAAATGCTGGCTTGGTGTCCAGCAGAGGAAGCGAGTGTCGGGCACGGGCGCCAAAGATGGGTCGTGGCCCTCGGGAGGAGAGTCCTCTGTTAGGATGGAACAGGCACCAAAAGGCTGGCCCATCTTCGAGGTCCTGTTGGACACCAGGGGATGCTCTGGGCGGGACACCTCTGAGGGTGCTCTTGAGAGGTTTGGCCCCTTCAGCAATAGGCCATGGCCTAGGGAGGCGGTGCCATGGCACAGGGATGCCACTTCCCAATGGCAGCATGGGAGCGGACTCTTGCCCTTTCTGCAGTGACCTGGGACAAGCCTGGGGCAGCGTGGGGCGCGTTGACACAGAGCAAGGGGCCGGCAGGTGTCCTGGGCCATGGCTCGGGCACGGCCCCGCAGCGGGAGGCGCAGCTGCCCTGGGGTGCTGGGCACAGGGGCTGCAGCAGGGCTGGCAGCCCCAGGACCTTGTGCCACGCCGACGCCGGGCCGGCAGACGGCTGGCAGGGAGGCTGCAGCGTGGCCCCGGGGCCCCCATGTCGCAGCACTGTGACCCGGCAACGCAGTCACAATGCTCGCGGCACGAGCAGGGCTATAAGGCGCCCGTGCCCCTGCCGCTCTGCCAGGCTCCGCAGCCGGCTCGCAGCTGGCTGCCGCCCAGGGCCGAGGCTCTCTGCACGCTGTCCTTGGGCGCAGGCGCACCCACCGCCACGAGGGCAGCAGGGCTCTCGATGGCCACCCAGCGCGATGTTGTCGCAGGACGTGCGGGGGCACGGCTGCCTGCACTTCGGGCCGCCAAACGATGGACGTGCTCAGCAGCTGCACCTCCCTTTGGTATGGAGACCTCTTTGTGGCCTTCGTCTGACCTTACTCCCAGCTCTTGCTTTGCACCTTCTCTGCCCTGCTTTGGTGCTCAGAGCACTCCCTGCCGTGCCTCGCAGGCTTGGAAAGTGCCTGTGTCTGCTGCTTCACTCCCTAACACTGCCTAACGCTGCCTCCTGTGCCGGCTGCCTCTTCCCCAACACAAATAGGCATGATCAACCCCTTCCTCCTGCAGCCCTTGACCCCTTCCAGCACCTGCTCTAAGACTGGGTCTTTGGCTTGCCTCAGCCTCAGAAAGACTGTGGATCCTCTTCCTCTTCCGCCTGGCACTCCTCCAAAGACGCACAGAGCAATACCAAGTGACAGCAAGGTTTTCACAGTGTTTTCACACTCAGGAAAGCAGAGGGAGGTCAGCATCTGCCAGCTCCAGGTCTCTTCTAAGCTGCCTCAGCTGAGCTGATGCAAAGGGGCCAAGGCAAGCAGGCTTTCTGCTTTTATTGCTGTACTCGTGTGGTGCTGCTGGGCACAGCTGGCCTGTGCATGCCTCCTGTGGGAAATGGAAGTGACCCCTGCCACCACTGTCAGCAGCCATTCTTCTGGGAGCGCAGACTGTGCCCAGGCATTTGCTCACGGGCAGGCAGCGCGCTGAAGCTCACAGCTGATTCAGCCCTTGTGCACCATCCGATCGTGGAAGGTCTTCTGTTGGAAGAGCTCGCTGGAGGCCCTCCGATCCAATCCGTGCTCCGAGCAGGCTCGGATTCAAAGCCGGATGTAACTTTGGTCTTTCAGAGACCAGAGCAAGCCCTTGGGAGCGGGAGAAGACCCCTCACACGCACCTCAAGCTCCGCAAGGGCTCCAGGCCTTTTCAGCTGGAGATCAGTGGAGAAAGTTAACTCGATGGCCCACAAAGAGCAAGGGCATCCATTCTCAGAGCTGGAGACCCTTCCAAAGATCCCCATGCCTATCTGCTTTGGCGCCACATGCAGCACCCAGGAAATGCAGGCCATGCGATGCGAAGATGCTCCAAGTGCTCATCATCAGTGTCATAGGTCTCAGGCAACACTCTGGAGCACCCAGCCATCTGGTCTCCTGCAGGGCCCAGGAAAGAGTTTTTTCCCCCAGGCTCTATCAGGTCTGGTTTTTTCTTTTTTCTTTCTTTCTTTCTTTTTTCATTTTTTTTTAATTTGGCCATGCTCTGGAGCCCCTAAAGTGGCTTCAGTTTGAGAGAGAGAGGAAAGGAGCTGGGCAGCGCTGGTGTGCCCCGGTGGGCATGAGAAACGTCCCAGGGCTGGCCGGGACGCAGGCCTTGCTCACATGCGCAGGGAACAGCCGATCGCCAGCTTTGGGGTCGGGAAGGAATTTTCCCCCAGCACAGATTGGCAGCAGTGCCTGGGGGTTTTTCGCCTTCCTCTGCAGCACTGAGCACGGCCCACTCCCAGGGCTCCTCGGAGCCCTTTCAGGCCACTGATTGCCTGCTCTTGCAGCACCAAGACACCAGCTGTGCCCTGCAGCTCTCTCGCTCTCTGCCCTGGGGCAAGCTCAGGCACTTCCATGCATTCCATATGCTTGGGCTGTTCTGCCTTGTGCAAAACAATGTGCGTTTGCAAAGGCTCCGAGCTTGATGCTGCATCAGGAAGCAGCTGCCGCTTGTCAGCTCTCTCTGCATGTAATAAAAGTGCAATGCTTGTAACCTCTGCTGGCTCTGCTGTGTGTTGTCGTGTGAGTCGTGGCTGTGGCCTGAGAGCTTTGTCGTGCAGCTGTGCTGTCAGGAAGCGCAGGTACCCTGCTGCCTGCAGGGTCTGTTGTGGGGCTTGCAGGGTTGCTCTGCACTGCAGGGAGTTTAGCCCAACTCCGCCCCAGTTGCATAACCGGGCTACGACACTGCGCACGTGTGCGGATTTATTTCGGGGCCCACATTGACTTTGGGGTTCGCTATTTCATTACTCTCCAACTTCAGACCTTCTTGTTGACTGTTTCTCACGGTTATTCTGTGGCTGGAAGCCACCGGATCTGTTCGCTGTTCTTTCTCACAGATTTCCACGACCTTGTTAGTTACTTATTCGTATTCCGCGTAACACAGCGGTAGTGTTCTAGACACCCAAAAGTTACAGCAGGGACCGTTCCCATCAAGTGTCATGTAGTATGGATACAAAAGTTGCGACACAGACCGTTCCCACCAAGTATCACGTAGTACGGATGCAGCACTCTGGGTCCCAGAGGCGAGGAGATCACTGATAGCGCCTTTTCCTGTCATCCTTCAGAAGGGCTACCAGGAATGGGAGACAAGCCCGCAGAGCTCTGTCCTCACCAAAGTCAAGAGCGTGACACAGTCACCAAGCAAGGTGTGCGATGTTGCGGTGTACGTAGCCCACAACCACCCCCCGCCTCCGCTCTACACCCCCGCACCCCGCACAGCCGAGGTGAGGCTCCAACCCTCCTTTCTCCCTTCTCTTCTCTTGTCTTGCTTGCTTTGGGTGGCCTCTTGGAGCAGTAGATGAGCGGCAGACTTTCTGCAAGGGCTTCCCAACTCCTCCTTCATCCAGATGGACCCAGCAAAGGAAGCTGTCGTGTGTGGTGGTCCCCGCTGCCTGCATGGGGACTCCTGTGTTCCCTCCTCCAGGCCCAGCACTGTCCTTGGCTCCCGATGAGGCAACCATAGCTGCATCCCAGACACATTGGGACTGCATGTTAGGTCACCTTTGCAGTGCTGTGCGGCAGGCTCAGCGGAGCTTGGGGAGCTTGGCACATAGCACCGGGCAGGGCCCTGTGGCCTTAGCCAGGCAGGTGCGCCATGCTCTGCCTGCCCTGACAAGCGGCGTCAGGCCTCCGTGGTTTTGGATGTTCAGGGCAGAAGAGGGCACTCTCAGATCAGGTCAGGGGAAGCTCTGACATTGACCTCCTTGTTTGCCAGGGCTATTATTGCCAGTTGCAGCTTTTTGTAGCAGAGGGCAGGTCAGCTTTGTATTGCCCCAAAGCTTGCGGGAAACAGATTAAACCTTGCCAGACTCTGCAAGAGAGAAGCGGGAAGAAGAACGTGCCTTTGATGCTGGGCTGCATCGCGGAGGAGAGGCACTCTCTCAGCTTTTCGTCTTTCGAGGCAACCGCATGACTTTGGTGGGTCACTTTCAGATGTGGCAGCTGCCCCAGGCCTGTTGCGTGGCCAGAGTGGAGATGGCCTGGTGCACTGGGGCAGGATCTTAGCTTTTTCAAGGGGTGCCATGAGAGAGAGGATGAGTTTGCAGTGGTTTTGGCCAAGTGCTTTTGAAATTACCAAGCTGGTCTGTGGAAGAGCTTGGGTTGGCCTCGAGCATTGCCAGTGTGGACATGGCTTGCAGCCGCCACCCAGCATCACCTGGCCAGTGTGTCAGACCTGCTTGATGGCCTCTCTCGCACAGAGAGTCTCGGAGCCTTCCACTGTCCCCAGAAGTCTTCTCACAGAGATGTTGAGCCAGATGAATCCCCTCTCGGTGGCAACAGTGAGGCCACATCTGGAATGCAGTGCCCTGTGCAGGGACCATGAGAGCTGCCAGTAAGCTGGAGCAAGTGCAGCAGAGCCCGTGAAGATGGTCAGGGCTGGAGAACACAACCTAGGAGGAAAGGCTGAAGGAGCTGCGTTTGCTCTGTCTCGGGAAAGGATAATGAAGGGGGATCTAAGACAGTGATCCAGCACCCGGAGGAGGCTATGGAGGCAGACTCTTCTTAGAGGTGCTCAGTGAAGGCACGAGAGGCAGCTGGCCTGAGGTGCCCCTGGGGCAATTAGGACTGGTAGAAAGGAAACTATTCTTGTGCCTGAGAGTGGTGCAGCCCTGGGAGAGGCAGCAGAGAGGCGGGAGCCCTGTGTCCTTGGAGAGGTTCAAAACATAGCTGGACAAGGTCCTGAGCAGCCTGCTTTACGTGGAGTTAGCCCTGCCTAGAGCAGAGGGGTGGACTAGAGGCCTCCAAACCTCCTGCCCACCTCAGGCTTTCAGCAATCTGTGATCAAAAGCAGCAAGAACCCGTGGAGAAATGACTTTGAAGGCACAATGCTTCTTGCTCTTGCACTGAAGCAGATCGGAGCTTTCAGGAGGCAGGTGACTTGGGGATAGTGGTGACCCTGGTGTGAGGACACAGCGCTGGAGTTTTTCCCTGCCACTGCCATTCTCAACAGGATTTGGTCGTTTCCAAAGAGCAAAGGTTGGCTCAAGCCTGTTGGGTACATGGCACAGCAGCTCTGCCCTGTGTGCTGCCTGCAGAACCAGCTCCAGATTCAGCAAAGTGCTGCCAGGGGGTGCTTTCCACAGCAGTGCAAAGTCACAGCTTGCATGTCCCTGTGTGAATAGGCATGTGTACGTGCTGGTATGAGCACAGGTGTGAACCTGTGTGCACTGTCCCAGTGTGTGTGTGTGTGCCCCCTGTGTGCGCGCGTGTGCAAATGCATGTGTGCACAGCTGCACGTGACTCTCCATGAGAATGCATGTGGTCTCACCTCCATGTGCATACGCTTGCGTGTCCCTGTGTCAAAGCATAGCTCTGCCTTCCTACAAATAGCATCATCTCTGCTGGTTGCTTCGTAGGGCGGGAGCACCTTCCGCATCCTTGCGTGGGTGGAGGTCAGCCCTGCGCAGACGATAGAGAGCTGCGCTGAGGTGAGGTGGGCCTGGGAAGAGGAATGGAGAGGATGGCGGGTTACAGAGATGTGTGGAGCTGCCAGCAGAGACCCCCAGGACAGTCAGTGTGGAGCTGCACGTGGACGTGATGTTGGTGCCTGTAGCTCTCCTCTGCCGCTACCAGTTTGTGGCAGGCCTGCCTGCCTTGACTTGGGCACTGTTTGCGGGCTGCTGAGTGAGGGATCACGGGAGGGGAGATGTGTGGAGACTGAGCGGAGCTTGCTGGCGGATGTAGAGACGTGGGGAATCCTAGTGAGCACAGCTGCCCCTGGCTCAGTTCCCGTGCAAGGAAATGGAGAAGAAGGTTGACTGCCTACTCCGGAGGACACACCAAGGAAAGGCATGCTAGAGTAGGGCCACCGCAGGCACGCTTAACAGCGGCTTACCCCAGGCAGCTTGCAAGGGCTGGCACTTATGCAGAGATGGGGAAGCACATGGGGTGCCCCGTCCCCTCTGCAGCCGCGGCGCAGGACTACCAGGTGCATGTCCTGTTCTCATCATGTCCCCCATGACCCTGCAGGGGCTAACAGTTTGCAGTGCTGTATGCAGCTGCGACCATGACTGCACCCCTGGCGACATGGACATGTTGGGCCACAGAGAGCTGGGCATGCGCAGGGACAAGTGATCTGTGCAGCACTGCACACTGGGCAGGATCCCATTTGCCAGGAAGTTCAGCGTTGTGTGTTCGTCCTCACAGGGCAGAAGACAGGGCGCTGCGTGCCCAATGCTGGCGGCACCGAGAAGAGCTCTGAAATGCTGGCTTGGTGTCCAGCAGAGGAAGCGAGTGTCGGGCACGGGCGCCAAAGATGGGTCGTGGCCCTCGGGAGGAGAGTCCTCTGCTAGGATGGAACAGGCACCAAAAGGCTGGCCCATCTTCGAGGTCCCGTTGGACACCAGGGGATGCTCTGGGTGGGACACCTCTGAGGGTGCTCTTGAGAGGTTTGGCCCCTTCAGCAATAGGCCATGGCCTAGGGAGGCGGTGCCATGGCACAGGGATGCCACTTCCCAATGGCAGCATGGGAGCGGACTCTTGCCCTTTCTGCAGTGACCTGGGACAAGGCTGGGGCAGCGTGGGGCGCGTTGACACAGAGCAAGGGGCCGGCAGGTGTCCTGGGCCATGGCTCGGGCACGGCCCCGCAGCGGGAGGCGCAGCTGCCCTGGGGTGCTGGGCACAGGGGCTGCAGCAGGGCTGGCAGCCCCGGGACCTTGTGCCACGCCGACGCCGGGCCGGCAGACGGCTGGCAGGGAGGCTGCAGCGTGGCCCCGGGGCCCCCATGTCGCAGCACTGTGACCCGGCAACGCAGTCACAATGCTCGCGGCACGAGCAGGGCTATAAGGCGCCCGCGCCCCTGCCGCTCTGCCAGGCTCCGCAGCCGGCTCGCAGCTGGCTGCCGCCCAGGGCCGAGGCTCTCTGCACGCTGTCCTTGGGCGCAGGCGCACCCACCGCCACGAGGGCAGCAGGGCTCTCGACGGCCACCCAGCGCGATGTTGTCGCAGGACGTGCGGGGGCACGGCTGCCTGCACTTCGGGCCGCCAAACGATGGACGTGCTCAGCAGCTGCACCTCCCTTTCGTATGGAGACCTCTTTGTGGCCTTCGTCTGACCTTACTCCCAGCTCTTGCTTTGCACCTTCTCTGCCCTGCTTTGGTGCTCAGAGCACTCCCTGCCGTGCCTCGCAGGCTTGGAAAGTGCCTGTGTCTGCTGCTTCACTCCCTAACACTGCCTAACGCTGCCTCCTGTGCCGGCTGCCTCTTCCCCAACACAAATAGGCACGACCAACCCCTTCCTCCTGCAGCCCTTGACCCCTTCCAGCACCTGCTCTAAGACTGGGTCTTTGGCTTGCCTCAGCCTCAGAACGACTGTGGATCCTCTTCCTCTTCCGCCTGGCACTCCTCCAAAGACGCACAGAGCAATACCAAGTGACAGCAAGATTTTCACAGTGTTTTCACACTCAGGAAAGCAGAGGGAGGTCAGCATCTGCCAGCTCCAGGTCTCTTCTAAGCTGCCTCAGCTGAGCTGATGCAAAGGGGCCAAGGCAAGCAGGCTTTCTGCTTTTATTGCTGTACTCGTGTGGCGCTGCTGGGCACAGCTGGCCTGTGCATGCCTCCTGTGGGAAATGGAAGTGACCCCTGCCACCACTGTCAGCAGCCATTCTTCTGGGAGCGCAGACTGTGCCCAGGCATTTGCTCACGGGCAGGCAGCGCGCTGAAGCTCACAGCTGATTCAGCCCTTGTGCACCATCCGATCGTGGAAGGTCTTCTGTTGGAAGAGCTCGCTGGAGGCCCTCCGATCCAATCCGTGCTCCGAGCAGGCTCGGATTCAAAGCCGGATGTAACTTTGGTCTTTCAGAGACCGGAGCAAGCCCTTGGGAGTGGGAGAAGACCCCTCACACGCACCTCAAGCTCCGCAAGGGCTCCAGGCCTTTTCGGCTGGAGATCAGTGGAGAAAGTTAACTCGATGGCCCGCAAAGAGCAAGGGCATCCATTCTCAGAGCTGGAGACCCTTCCAAAGATCCCCATGCCTATCTGCTTTGGCGCCACATGCAGCACCCAGGAAATGCAGGCCATGCGATGCGAAGATGCTCCAAGTGCTCATCATCAGTGTCATAGGTCTCAGGCAACACTCTGGAGCACCCAGCCATCTGGTCTCCTGCAGGGCCCAGGAAAGAGTTTTTTCCCCCAGGCTCTATCAGGTCTGGTTTTTTCTTTTTTCTTTCTTTCTTTCTTTTTTCATTTTTTTTTTAATTTGGCCATGCTCTGGAGCCCCTAAAGTGGCTTCAGTTTGAGAGAGAGAGGAAAGGAGCTGGGCAGCGCTGGTGTGCCCCGGTGGGCGTGAGAAACGTCCCAGGGCTGGCCGGGACGCAGGCCTTGCTCACATGCGCAGGGAACAGCCGATCGCCAGCTTTGGGGTCGGGAAGGAATTTTCCCCCAGCACAGATTGGCAGCAGTGCCTGGGGGTTTTTCGCCTTCCTCTGCAGCACTGAGCACGGCCCACTCCCAGGGCTCCTCGGAGCCCTTTCAGGCCACTGATTGCCTGCTCTTGCAGCACCAAGACACCAGCTGTGCCCTGCAGCTCTCTCGCTCTCTGCCCTGGGGCAAGCTCAGGCACTTCCATGCATTCCATATGCTTGGGCTGTTCTGCCTTGTGCAAAACAATGTGCGTTTGCAAAGGCTCCGAGCTTGATGCTGCATCAGGAAGCAGCTGCCGCTTGTCAGCTCTCTCTGCATGTAATAAAAGTGCAATGCTTGTAACCTCTGCTGGCTCTGCTGTGTGTTGTCGTGTGAGTCGTGGCTGTGGCCTGAGAGCTTTGTCGTGCAGCTGTGCTGTCAGGAAGCGCAGGTACCCTGCTGCCTGCAGGGTCTGTTGTGGGGCTTGCAGGGTTGCTCTGCACTGCAGGGAGTTTAGCCCAACTCCGCCCCAGTTGCATAACCGGGCTACGACACTGCGCACGTGTGCGGATTTATTTCGGGGCCCACATTGACTTTGGGGTTCGCTATTTCATTACTCTCCAACTTCAGACCTTCTTGTTGACTGTTTCTCACGGTTATTCTGTGGCTGGAAGCCACCGGATCTGTTCGCCGTTCTTTCTCACAGATTTCCAGGACCTTGTTAGTTACTTATTCGTATTCCGCTTAACACAGCGGTAGTGTTCTAGACACCCAAAAGTTACAGCAGGGACCGTTCCCATCAAGTGTCATGTAGTATGGATACAAAAGTTGCGACACAGACCGTTCCCACCAAGTATCATGTAGTACGGATGCAGCACTCTGGGTCCCAGAGGCGAGGAGATCACTGATAGCGCCTTTTCCTGTCATCCTTCAGAAGGGCTACCAGGAATGGGAGACAAGCCCGCAGAGCTCTGTCCTCACCAAAGTCAAGGGCGTGACACAGTCACCAAGCAAGGTGTGCGATGTTGCGGTGTACGTAGCCCACAACCACCCCCCGCCTCCGCTCTACACCCCCGCACTCCGCACAGCCGAGGTGAGGCTCCAACCCTCCTTTCTCCCTTCTCTTCTCTTGTCTTGCTTGCTTTGGGTGGCCTCTTGGAGCAGTAGATGAGCAGCAGACTTTCTGCAAGGGCTTCCCAACTCCTCCTTCATCCAGATGGACCCAGCAAAGGAAGCTGTCGTGTGTGGTGGTCCCCGCTGCCTGCATGGGGACTCCTGTGTTCCCTCCTCCAGGCCCAGCACTGTCCTTGGCTCCCGATGAGGCAACCATAGCTGCATCCCAGACACATTGGGACTGCATGTTAGGTCACCTTTGCAGTGCTGTGCGGCAGGCTCAGCGGAGCTTGGGGAGCTTGGCACGTAGCACCGGGCAGGGCCCTGTGGCCTTAGCTAGGCAGGTGCGCCATGCTCTGCCTGCCCTGACAAGCGGCGTCAGGCCTCCGTGGTTTTGGATGTTCAGGGCAGAAGAGGGCACTCTCAGATCAGGTCAGGGGAAGCTCTGACATTGACCTCCTTGTTTGCCAGGGCTATTATTGCCAGTTGCAGCTTTTTGTAGCAGAGGGCAGGTCAGCTTTGTATTGCCCCAAAGCTTGCGGGAAACAGATTAAACCTTGCCAGACTCTGCAAGAGAGAAGCGGGAAGAAGAACGTGCCTTTGATGCTGGGCTGCATCGCGGAGGAGAGGCACTCTCTCAGCTTTTCGTCTTTCGAGGCAACTGCATGACTTTGGTGGGTCACTTTCAGATGTGGCAGCTGCCCCAGGCCTGTTGCGTGGCCAGAGTGGAGATGGCCTGGTGCACTGGGGCAGGATCTTAGCTTTTTCAAGGGGTGCCATGGGAGAGAGGATGAGTTTGCAGTGGTTTTGGCCAAGTGCTTTTGAAATTACCACGCTGGTCTGTGGAAGAGCTTGGGCTGGCCTCGAGCATTGCCAGTGTGGACATGGCTTGCAGCCGCCACCCAGCATCACCTGGCCAGTGTGTCAGACCTGCTTGATGGCCTCTCTCGCACAGAGAGTCTCGGAGCCTTCCACTGTCCCCAGAAGTCTTCTCACAGAGATGTTGAGCCAGATGAATCCCCTCTCGGTGGCAACAGTGAGGCCACATCTGGAATGCAGTGCCCTGTGCAGGGACCATGAGAGCTGCCAGTAAGCTGGAGCAAGTGCAGCAGAGCCCACGAAGGTGGTCAGGGCTGGGGAACACAACCTAGGAGGAAAGGCTGAAGGAGCTGCGTTTGCTCTGTCTCGGGAAAGGATAATGAAGGGGGATCTAAGACAGTGATCCAGCACCCGGAGGAGGCTATGGAGGCAGACTCTTCTTAGAGGTGCTCAATGAAGGCACGAGAGGCAGCTGGCCTGAGGTGCCCCTGGGGCAATTAGGACTGGTAGAAAGGAAACTATTCTTGTGCCTGAGAGTGGTGCAGCCCTGGGAGAGGCAGCAGAGAGGCGGGAGCCCTGTGTCCTTGGAGAGGTTCAAAACATAGCTGGACAAGGTCCTGAGCAGCCTGCTTTACGTGGAGTTAGCCCTGCCTAGAGCAGAGGGGTGGACTAGAGGCCTGCAAACCTCCTGCCCACCTCAGGCTTTCAGCAATCTGTGATCAAAAGCAGCAAGAACCCATGGAGAAATGACTTTGAAGGCACAATGCTTCTTGCTCTTGCACTGAAGCAGATCGGAGCTTTCAGGAGGCAGGTGACTTGGGGATAGTGGTGACCCTGGTGTGAGGACACAGCGCTGGAGTTTTTCCCTGCCACTGCCATTCTCAACAGGATTTGGTCGATTCCAAAGAGCAAAGGTTGGCTCAAGCCTGTTGGGTACATGGCACAGCAGCTCTGCCCTGTGTGCTGCCTGCAGAACCAGCTCCAGATTCAGCAAAGTGCTGCCAGGGGGTGCTTTCCACAGCAGTGCAAAGTCACAGCTTGCATGTCCCTGTGTGAATAGGCATGTGTACGTGCTGGTATGAGCACAGGTGTGAACCTGTGTGCACTGTCCCAGTGTGTGTGTGTGTGCCCCCTGTGTGCGCGCGTGTGCAAATGCATGTGTGCACAGCTGCACGTGACTCTCCATGAGAATGCATGTGGTCTCATCTCCATGTGCATATGCTTGCGTGTCCCTGTGTCAAAGCATAGCTCTGCCTTCCTACAAATAGCATCATCTCTGCTGGTTGCTTCGTAGGGCGGGAGCACCTTCCGCATCCTTGCGTGGGTGGAGGTCAGCCCTGCGCAGACGATAGAGAGCTGCGCTGAGGTGAGGTGGGCCTGGGAAGAGGAATGGAGAGGATGGCGGGTTACAGAGATGTGTGGAGCTGCCAGCAGAGACCCCCAGGACAGTCAGTGTGGAGCTGCACGTGGACGTGATGTTGGTGCCTGTAGCTCTCCTCTGCCGCTACCAGTTTGTGGCAGGGATCCGCCTGCCTGCCTTGACTTGGGCACTGTTTGCGGGCTGCTGAGTGAGGGATCACGGGAGGGGAGATGTGTGGAGACTGAGCGGAGCTTGCTGGCGGATGCAGAGACGTGGGGAATCCTAGTGAGCACAGCTGCCCCTGGCTCAGTTCCCGTGCAAGGAAATGGAGAAGAAGGTTGACTGCCTACTCCGGAGGACACACCAAGGAAAGGCATGCTAGAGTAGGGCCACCGCAGGCACGCTTAACAGCGGCTTACCCCAGGCAGCTTGCAAGGGCTGGCACTTATGCAGAGATGGGGAAGCACATGGGGTGCCCCGTCCCCTCTGCAGCCGCGGCGCAGGACTACCAGGTGCATGTCCTGTTCTCATCATGTCCCCCATGACCCTGCAGGGGCTAACAGTTTGCAGTGCTGTATGCAGCTGCGACCATGACTGCACCCCTGGCGACATGGACATGTTGGGCCACAGAGAGCTGGGCATGCGCAGGGACAAGTGATCTGTGCAGCACTGCACACTGGGCAGGATCCCATTTGCCAGGAAGTTCAGCGTTGTGTGTTCGTCCTCACAGGGCAGAAGACAGGGCGCTGCGTGCCCAATGCTGGCGGCACCGAGAAGAGCTCTGAAATGCTGGCTTGGTGTCCAGCAGAGGAAGCGAGTGTCGGGCACGGGCGCCAAAGATGGGTCGTGGCCCTCGGGAGGAGAGTCCTCTGCTAGGATGGAACAGGCACCAAAAGGCTGGCCCATCTTCGAGGTCCCGTTGGACACCAGGGGATGCTCTGGGTGGGACACCTCTGAGGGTGCTCTTGAGAGGTTTGGCCCCTTCAGCAATAGGCCATGGCCTAGGGAGGCGGTGCCATGGCACAGGGATGCCACTTCCCAATGGCAGCATGGGAGCGGACTCTTGCCCTTTCTGCAGTGACCTGGGACAAGGCTGGGGCAGCGTGGGGCGCGTTGACACAGAGCAAGGGGCCGGCAGGTGTCCTGGGCCATGGCTCGGGCACGGCCCCGCAGCGGGAGGCGCAGCTGCCCTGGGGTGCTGGGCACAGGGGCTGCAGCAGGGCTGGCAGCCCCGGGACCTTGTGCCACGCCGACGCCGGGCCGGCAGACGGCTGGCAGGGAGGCTGCAGCGTGGCCCCGGGGCCCCCATGTCGCAGCACTGTGACCCGGCAACGCAGTCACAATGCTCGCGGCACGAGCAGGGCTATAAGGCGCCCGCGCCCCTGCCGCTCTGCCAGGCTCCGCAGCCGGCTCGCAGCTGGCTGCCGCCCAGGGCCGAGGCTCTCTGCACACTGTCCTTGGGCGCAGGCGCACCCACCGCCACGAGGGCAGCAGGGCTCTCGACGGCCACCCAGCGCGATGTTGTCGCAGGACGTGCGGGGGCACGGCTGCCTGCACTTCGGGCCGCCAAACGATGGACGTGCTCAGCAGCTGCACCTCCCTTTCGTATGGAGACCTCTTTGTGGCCTTCGTCTGACCTTACTCCCAGCTCTTGCTTTGCACCTTCTCTGCCCTGCTTTGGTGCTCAGAGCACTCCCTGCCGTGCCTCGCAGGCTTGGAAAGTGCCTGTGTCTGCTGCTTCACTCCCTAACACTGCCTAACGCTGCCTCCTGTGCCGGCTGCCTCTTCCCCAACACAAATAGGCACGACCAACCCCTTCCTCCTGCAGCCCTTGACCCCTTCCAGCACCTGCTCTAAGACTGGGTCTTTGGCTTGCCTCAGCCTCAGAAAGACTGTGGATCCTCTTCCTCTTCCGCCTGGCACTCCTCCAAAGACGCACAGAGCAATACCAAGTGACAGCAAGGTTTTCACAGTGTTTTCACACTCAGGAAAGCAGAGGGAGGTCAGCATCTGCCAGCTCCAGGTCTCTTCTAAGCTGCCTCAGCTGAGCTGATGCAAAGGGGCCAAGGCAAGCAGGCTTTCTGCTTTTATTGCTGTACTCGTGTGGCGCTGCTGGGCACAGCTGGCCTGTGCATGCCTCCTGTGGGAAATGGAAGTGACCCCTGCCACCACTGTCAGCAGCCATTCTTCTGGGAGCGCAGACTGTGCCCAGGCATTTGCTCACGGGCAGGCAGCGCGCTGAAGCTCACAGCTGATTCAGCCCTTGTGCACCATCCGATCGTGGAAGGTCTTCTGTTGGAAGAGCTCGCTGGAGGCCCTCCGATCCAATCCGTGCTCCGAGCAGGCTCGGATTCAAAGCCGGATGTAACTTTGGTCTTTCAGAGACCGGAGCAAGCCCTTGGGAGTGGGAGAAGACCCCTCACACGCACCTCAAGCTCCGCAAGGGCTCCAGGCCTTTTCGGCTGGAGATCAGTGGAGAAAGTTAACTCGATGGCCCGCAAAGAGCAAGGGCATCCATTCTCAGAGCTGGAGACCCTTCCAAAGATCCCCATGCCTATCTGCTTTGGCGCCACATGCAGCACCCAGGAAATGCAGGCCATGCGATGCGAAGATGCTCCAAGTGCTCATCATCAGTGTCATAGGTCTCAGGCAACACTCTGGAGCACCCAGCCATCTGGTCTCCTGCAGGGCCCAGGAAAGAGTTTTTTCCCCCAGGCTCTATCAGGTCTGGTTTTTTCTTTTTTCTTTCTTTCTTTCTTTTTTCATTTTTTTTTTAATTTGGCCATGCTCTGGAGCCCCTAAAGTGGCTTCAGTTTGAGAGAGAGAGGAAAGGAGCTGGGCAGCGCTGGTGTGCCCCGGTGGGCGTGAGAAACGTCCCAGGGCTGGCCGGGACGCAGGCCTTGCTCACATGCGCAGGGAACAGCCGATCGCCAGCTTTGGGGTCGGGAAGGAATTTTCCCCCAGCACAGATTGGCAGCAGTGCCTGGGGGTTTTTCGCCTTCCTCTGCAGCACTGAGCACGGCCCACTCCCAGGGCTCCTCGGAGCCCTTTCAGGCCACTGATTGCCTGCTCTTGCAGCACCAAGACACCAGCTGTGCCCTGCAGCTCTCTCGCTCTCTGCCCTGGGGCAAGCTCAGGCACTTCCATGCATTCCATATGCTTGGGCTGTTCTGCCTTGTGCAAAACAATGTGCGTTTGCAAAGGCTCCGAGCTTGATGCTGCATCAGGAAGCAGCTGCCGCTTGTCAGCTCTCTCTGCATGTAATAAAAGTGCAATGCTTGTAACCTCTGCTGGCTCTGCTGTGTGTTGTCGTGTGAGTCGTGGCTGTGGCCTGAGAGCTTTGTCGTGCAGCTGTGCTGTCAGGAAGCGCAGGTACCCTGCTGCCTGCAGGGTCTGTTGTGGGGCTTGCAGGGTTGCTCTGCACTGCAGGGAGTTTAGCCCAACTCCGCCCCAGTTGCATAACCGGGCTACGACACTGCGCACGTGTGCGGATTTATTTCGGGGCCCACATTGACTTTGGGGTTCGCTATTTCATTACTCTCCAACTTCAGACCTTCTTGTTGACTGTTTCTCACGGTTATTCTGTGGCTGGAAGCCACCGGATCTGTTCGCCGTTCTTTCTCACAGATTTCCAGGACCTTGTTAGTTACTTATTCGTATTCCGCTTAACACAGCGGTAGTGTTCTAGACACCCAAAAGTTACAGCAGGGACCGTTCCCATCAAGTGTCATGTAGTATGGATACAAAAGTTGCGACACAGACCGTTCCCACCAAGTATCATGTAGTACGGATGCAGCACTCTGGGTCCCAGAGGCGAGGAGATCACTGATAGCGCCTTTTCCTGTCATCCTTCAGAAGGGCTACCAGGAATGGGAGACAAGCCCGCAGAGCTCTGTCCTCACCAAAGTCAAGGGCGTGACACAGTCACCAAGCAAGGTGTGCGATGTTGCGGTGTACGTAGCCCACAACCACCCCCCGCCTCCGCTCTACACCCCCGCACTCCGCACAGCCGAGGTGAGGCTCCAACCCTCCTTTCTCCCTTCTCTTCTCTTGTCTTGCTTGCTTTGGGTGGCCTCTTGGAGCAGTAGATGAGCAGCAGACTTTCTGCAAGGGCTTCCCAACTCCTCCTTCATCCAGATGGACCCAGCAAAGGAAGCTGTCGTGTGTGGTGGTCCCCGCTGCCTGCATGGGGACTCCTGTGTTCCCTCCTCCAGGCCCAGCACTGTCCTTGGCTCCCGATGAGGCAACCATAGCTGCATCCCAGACACATTGGGACTGCATGTTAGGTCACCTTTGCAGTGCTGTGCGGCAGGCTCAGCGGAGCTTGGGGAGCTTGGCACGTAGCACCGGGCAGGGCCCTGTGGCCTTAGCTA
Organism: Rhea pennata; assembly: GCF_028389875.1. Lineage (NCBI taxonomy): Eukaryota > Metazoa > Chordata > Aves > Rheiformes > Rheidae > Rhea > Rhea pennata. Next base: position 20,041 of record NW_026907699.1, on the reverse strand, counting down.
GGCAGGTGCGCCATGCTCTGCCTGCCCTGACAAGCGGCGTCAGGCCTCCGTGGTTTTGGATGTTCAGGGCAGAAGAGGGCACTCTCAGATCAGGTCAGGGGAAGCTCTGACATTGACCTCCTTGTTTGCCAGGGCTATTATTGCCAGTTGCAGCTTTTTGTAGCAGAGGGCAGGTCAGCTTTGTATTGCCCCAAAGCTTGCGGGAAACAGATTAAACCTTGCCAGACTCTGCAAGAGAGAAGCGGGAAGAAGAACGTGCCTTTGATGCTGGGCTGCATCGCGGAGGAGAGGCACTCTCTCAGCTTTTCGTCTTTCGAGGCAACTGCATGACTTTGGTGGGTCACTTTCAGATGTGGCAGCTGCCCCAGGCCTGTTGCGTGGCCAGAGTGGAGATGGCCTGGTGCACTGGGGCAGGATCTTAGCTTTTTCAAGGGGTGCCATGGGAGAGAGGATGAGTTTGCAGTGGTTTTGGCCAAGTGCTTTTGAAATTACCACGCTGGTCTGTGGAAGAGCTTGGGCTGGCCTCGAGCATTGCCAGTGTGGACATGGCTTGCAGCCGCCACCCAGCATCACCTGGCCAGTGTGTCAGACCTGCTTGATGGCCTCTCTCGCACAGAGAGTCTCGGAGCCTTCCACTGTCCCCAGAAGTCTTCTCACAGAGATGTTGAGCCAGATGAATCCCCTCTCGGTGGCAACAGTGAGGCCACATCTGGAATGCAGTGCCCTGTGCAGGGACCATGAGAGCTGCCAGTAAGCTGGAGCAAGTGCAGCAGAGCCCACGAAGGTGGTCAGGGCTGGGGAACACAACCTAGGAGGAAAGGCTGAAGGAGCTGCGTTTGCTCTGTCTCGGGAAAGGATAATGAAGGGGGATCTAAGACAGTGATCCAGCACCCGGAGGAGGCTATGGAGGCAGACTCTTCTTAGAGGTGCTCAATGAAGGCACGAGAGGCAGCTGGCCTGAGGTGCCCCTGGGGCAATTAGGACTGGTAGAAAGGAAACTATTCTTGTGCCTGAGAGTGGTGCAGCCCTGGGAGAGGCAGCAGAGAGGCGGGAGCCCTGTGTCCTTGGAGAGGTTCAAAACATAGCTGGACAAGGTCCTGAGCAGCCTGCTTTACGTGGAGTTAGCCCTGCCTAGAGCAGAGGGGTGGACTAGAGGCCTGCAAACCTCCTGCCCACCTCAGGCTTTCAGCAATCTGTGATCAAAAGCAGCAAGAACCCATGGAGAAATGACTTTGAAGGCACAATGCTTCTTGCTCTTGCACTGAAGCAGATCGGAGCTTTCAGGAGGCAGGTGACTTGGGGATAGTGGTGACCCTGGTGTGAGGACACAGCGCTGGAGTTTTTCCCTGCCACTGCCATTCTCAACAGGATTTGGTCGATTCCAAAGAGCAAAGGTTGGCTCAAGCCTGTTGGGTACATGGCACAGCAGCTCTGCCCTGTGTGCTGCCTGCAGAACCAGCTCCAGATTCAGCAAAGTGCTGCCAGGGGGTGCTTTCCACAGCAGTGCAAAGTCACAGCTTGCATGTCCCTGTGTGAATAGGCATGTGTACGTGCTGGTATGAGCACAGGTGTGAACCTGTGTGCACTGTCCCAGTGTGTGTGTGTGTGCCCCCTGTGTGCGCGCGTGTGCAAATGCATGTGTGCACAGCTGCACGTGACTCTCCATGAGAATGCATGTGGTCTCATCTCCATGTGCATATGCTTGCGTGTCCCTGTGTCAAAGCATAGCTCTGCCTTCCTACAAATAGCATCATCTCTGCTGGTTGCTTCGTAGGGCGGGAGCACCTTCCGCATCCTTGCGTGGGTGGAGGTCAGCCCTGCGCAGACGATAGAGAGCTGCGCTGAGGTGAGGTGGGCCTGGGAAGAGGAATGGAGAGGATGGCGGGTTACAGAGATGTGTGGAGCTGCCAGCAGAGACCCCCAGGACAGTCAGTGTGGAGCTGCACGTGGACGTGATGTTGGTGCCTGTAGCTCTCCTCTGCCGCTACCAGTTTGTGGCAGGGATCCGCCTGCCTGCCTTGACTTGGGCACTGTTTGCGGGCTGCTGAGTGAGGGATCACGGGAGGGGAGATGTGTGGAGACTGAGCGGAGCTTGCTGGCGGATGCAGAGACGTGGGGAATCCTAGTGAGCACAGCTGCCCCTGGCTCAGTTCCCGTGCAAGGAAATGGAGAAGAAGGTTGACTGCCTACTCCGGAGGACACACCAAGGAAAGGCATGCTAGAGTAGGGCCACCGCAGGCACGCTTAACAGCGGCTTACCCCAGGCAGCTTGCAAGGGCTGGCACTTATGCAGAGATGGGGAAGCACATGGGGTGCCCCGTCCCCTCTGCAGCCGCGGCGCAGGACTACCAGGTGCATGTCCTGTTCTCATCATGTCCCCCATGACCCTGCAGGGGCTAACAGTTTGCAGTGCTGTATGCAGCTGCGACCATGACTGCACCCCTGGCGACATGGACATGTTGGGCCACAGAGAGCTGGGCATGCGCAGGGACAAGTGATCTGTGCAGCACTGCACACTGGGCAGGATCCCATTTGCCAGGAAGTTCAGCGTTGTGTGTTCGTCCTCACAGGGCAGAAGACAGGGCGCTGCGTGCCCAATGCTGGCGGCACCGAGAAGAGCTCTGAAATGCTGGCTTGGTGTCCAGCAGAGGAAGCGAGTGTCGGGCACGGGCGCCAAAGATGGGTCGTGGCCCTCGGGAGGAGAGTCCTCTGCTAGGATGGAACAGGCACCAAAAGGCTGGCCCATCTTCGAGGTCCCGTTGGACACCAGGGGATGCTCTGGGTGGGACACCTCTGAGGGTGCTCTTGAGAGGTTTGGCCCCTTCAGCAATAGGCCATGGCCTAGGGAGGCGGTGCCATGGCACAGGGATGCCACTTCCCAATGGCAGCATGGGAGCGGACTCTTGCCCTTTCTGCAGTGACCTGGGACAAGGCTGGGGCAGCGTGGGGCGCGTTGACACAGAGCAAGGGGCCGGCAGGTGTCCTGGGCCATGGCTCGGGCACGGCCCCGCAGCGGGAGGCGCAGCTGCCCTGGGGTGCTGGGCACAGGGGCTGCAGCAGGGCTGGCAGCCCCGGGACCTTGTGCCACGCCGACGCCGGGCCGGCAGACGGCTGGCAGGGAGGCTGCAGCGTGGCCCCGGGGCCCCCATGTCGCAGCACTGTGACCCGGCAACGCAGTCACAATGCTCGCGGCACGAGCAGGGCTATAAGGCGCCCGCGCCCCTGCCGCTCTGCCAGGCTCCGCAGCCGGCTCGCAGCTGGCTGCCGCCCAGGGCCGAGGCTCTCTGCACACTGTCCTTGGGCGCAGGCGCACCCACCGCCACGAGGGCAGCAGGGCTCTCGACGGCCACCCAGCGCGATGTTGTCGCAGGACGTGCGGGGGCACGGCTGCCTGCACTTCGGGCCGCCAAACGATGGACGTGCTCAGCAGCTGCACCTCCCTTTCGTATGGAGACCTCTTTGTGGCCTTCGTCTGACCTTACTCCCAGCTCTTGCTTTGCACCTTCTCTGCCCTGCTTTGGTGCTCAGAGCACTCCCTGCCGTGCCTCGCAGGCTTGGAAAGTGCCTGTGTCTGCTGCTTCACTCCCTAACACTGCCTAACGCTGCCTCCTGTGCCGGCTGCCTCTTCCCCAACACAAATAGGCACGACCAACCCCTTCCTCCTGCAGCCCTTGACCCCTTCCAGCACCTGCTCTAAGACTGGGTCTTTGGCTTGCCTCAGCCTCAGAAAGACTGTGGATCCTCTTCCTCTTCCGCCTGGCACTCCTCCAAAGACGCACAGAGCAATACCAAGTGACAGCAAGGTTTTCACAGTGTTTTCACACTCAGGAAAGCAGAGGGAGGTCAGCATCTGCCAGCTCCAGGTCTCTTCTAAGCTGCCTCAGCTGAGCTGATGCAAAGGGGCCAAGGCAAGCAGGCTTTCTGCTTTTATTGCTGTACTCGTGTGGCGCTGCTGGGCACAGCTGGCCTGTGCATGCCTCCTGTGGGAAATGGAAGTGACCCCTGCCACCACTGTCAGCAGCCATTCTTCTGGGAGCGCAGACTGTGCCCAGGCATTTGCTCACGGGCAGGCAGCGCGCTGAAGCTCACAGCTGATTCAGCCCTTGTGCACCATCCGATCGTGGAAGGTCTTCTGTTGGAAGAGCTCGCTGGAGGCCCTCCGATCCAATCCGTGCTCCGAGCAGGCTCGGATTCAAAGCCGGATGTAACTTTGGTCTTTCAGAGACCGGAGCAAGCCCTTGGGAGTGGGAGAAGACCCCTCACACGCACCTCAAGCTCCGCAAGGGCTCCAGGCCTTTTCGGCTGGAGATCAGTGGAGAAAGTTAACTCGATGGCCCGCAAAGAGCAAGGGCATCCATTCTCAGAGCTGGAGACCCTTCCAAAGATCCCCATGCCTATCTGCTTTGGCGCCACATGCAGCACCCAGGAAATGCAGGCCATGCGATGCGAAGATGCTCCAAGTGCTCATCATCAGTGTCATAGGTCTCAGGCAACACTCTGGAGCACCCAGCCATCTGGTCTCCTGCAGGGCCCAGGAAAGAGTTTTTTCCCCCAGGCTCTATCAGGTCTGGTTTTTTCTTTTTTCTTTCTTTCTTTCTTTTTTCATTTTTTTTTTAATTTGGCCATGCTCTGGAGCCCCTAAAGTGGCTTCAGTTTGAGAGAGAGAGGAAAGGAGCTGGGCAGCGCTGGTGTGCCCCGGTGGGCGTGAGAAACGTCCCAGGGCTGGCCGGGACGCAGGCCTTGCTCACATGCGCAGGGAACAGCCGATCGCCAGCTTTGGGGTCGGGAAGGAATTTTCCCCCAGCACAGATTGGCAGCAGTGCCTGGGGGTTTTTCGCCTTCCTCTGCAGCACTGAGCACGGCCCACTCCCAGGGCTCCTCGGAGCCCTTTCAGGCCACTGATTGCCTGCTCTTGCAGCACCAAGACACCAGCTGTGCCCTGCAGCTCTCTCGCTCTCTGCCCTGGGGCAAGCTCAGGCACTTCCATGCATTCCATATGCTTGGGCTGTTCTGCCTTGTGCAAAACAATGTGCGTTTGCAAAGGCTCCGAGCTTGATGCTGCATCAGGAAGCAGCTGCCGCTTGTCAGCTCTCTCTGCATGTAATAAAAGTGCAATGCTTGTAACCTCTGCTGGCTCTGCTGTGTGTTGTCGTGTGAGTCGTGGCTGTGGCCTGAGAGCTTTGTCGTGCAGCTGTGCTGTCAGGAAGCGCAGGTACCCTGCTGCCTGCAGGGTCTGTTGTGGGGCTTGCAGGGTTGCTCTGCACTGCAGGGAGTTTAGCCCAACTCCGCCCCAGTTGCATAACCGGGCTACGACACTGCGCACGTGTGCGGATTTATTTCGGGGCCCACATTGACTTTGGGGTTCGCTATTTCATTACTCTCCAACTTCAGACCTTCTTGTTGACTGTTTCTCACGGTTATTCTGTGGCTGGAAGCCACCGGATCTGTTCGCCGTTCTTTCTCACAGATTTCCAGGACCTTGTTAGTTACTTATTCGTATTCCGCTTAACACAGCGGTAGTGTTCTAGACACCCAAAAGTTACAGCAGGGACCGTTCCCATCAAGTGTCATGTAGTATGGATACAAAAGTTGCGACACAGACCGTTCCCACCAAGTATCATGTAGTACGGATGCAGCACTCTGGGTCCCAGAGGCGAGGAGATCACTGATAGCGCCTTTTCCTGTCATCCTTCAGAAGGGCTACCAGGAATGGGAGACAAGCCCGCAGAGCTCTGTCCTCACCAAAGTCAAGGGCGTGACACAGTCACCAAGCAAGGTGTGCGATGTTGCGGTGTACGTAGCCCACAACCACCCCCCGCCTCCGCTCTACACCCCCGCACTCCGCACAGCCGAGGTGAGGCTCCAACCCTCCTTTCTCCCTTCTCTTCTCTTGTCTTGCTTGCTTTGGGTGGCCTCTTGGAGCAGTAGATGAGCAGCAGACTTTCTGCAAGGGCTTCCCAACTCCTCCTTCATCCAGATGGACCCAGCAAAGGAAGCTGTCGTGTGTGGTGGTCCCCGCTGCCTGCATGGGGACTCCTGTGTTCCCTCCTCCAGGCCCAGCACTGTCCTTGGCTCCCGATGAGGCAACCATAGCTGCATCCCAGACACATTGGGACTGCATGTTAGGTCACCTTTGCAGTGCTGTGCGGCAGGCTCAGCGGAGCTTGGGGAGCTTGGCACGTAGCACCGGGCAGGGCCCTGTGGCCTTAGCTAGGCAGGTGCGCCATGCTCTGCCTGCCCTGACAAGCGGCGTCAGGCCTCCGTGGTTTTGGATGTTCAGGGCAGAAGAGGGCACTCTCAGATCAGGTCAGGGGAAGCTCTGACATTGACCTCCTTGTTTGCCAGGGCTATTATTGCCAGTTGCAGCTTTTTGTAGCAGAGGGCAGGTCAGCTTTGTATTGCCCCAAAGCTTGCGGGAAACAGATTAAACCTTGCCAGACTCTGCAAGAGAGAAGCGGGAAGAAGAACGTGCCTTTGATGCTGGGCTGCATCGCGGAGGAGAGGCACTCTCTCAGCTTTTCGTCTTTCGAGGCAACTGCATGACTTTGGTGGGTCACTTTCAGATGTGGCAGCTGCCCCAGGCCTGTTGCGTGGCCAGAGTGGAGATGGCCTGGTGCACTGGGGCAGGATCTTAGCTTTTTCAAGGGGTGCCATGGGAGAGAGGATGAGTTTGCAGTGGTTTTGGCCAAGTGCTTTTGAAATTACCACGCTGGTCTGTGGAAGAGCTTGGGCTGGCCTCGAGCATTGCCAGTGTGGACATGGCTTGCAGCCGCCACCCAGCATCACCTGGCCAGTGTGTCAGACCTGCTTGATGGCCTCTCTCGCACAGAGAGTCTCGGAGCCTTCCACTGTCCCCAGAAGTCTTCTCACAGAGATGTTGAGCCAGATGAATCCCCTCTCGGTGGCAACAGTGAGGCCACATCTGGAATGCAGTGCCCTGTGCAGGGACCATGAGAGCTGCCAGTAAGCTGGAGCAAGTGCAGCAGAGCCCACGAAGGTGGTCAGGGCTGGGGAACACAACCTAGGAGGAAAGGCTGAAGGAGCTGCGTTTGCTCTGTCTCGGGAAAGGATAATGAAGGGGGATCTAAGACAGTGATCCAGCACCCGGAGGAGGCTATGGAGGCAGACTCTTCTTAGAGGTGCTCAATGAAGGCACGAGAGGCAGCTGGCCTGAGGTGCCCCTGGGGCAATTAGGACTGGTAGAAAGGAAACTATTCTTGTGCCTGAGAGTGGTGCAGCCCTGGGAGAGGCAGCAGAGAGGCGGGAGCCCTGTGTCCTTGGAGAGGTTCAAAACATAGCTGGACAAGGTCCTGAGCAGCCTGCTTTACGTGGAGTTAGCCCTGCCTAGAGCAGAGGGGTGGACTAGAGGCCTGCAAACCTCCTGCCCACCTCAGGCTTTCAGCAATCTGTGATCAAAAGCAGCAAGAACCCATGGAGAAATGACTTTGAAGGCACAATGCTTCTTGCTCTTGCACTGAAGCAGATCGGAGCTTTCAGGAGGCAGGTGACTTGGGGATAGTGGTGACCCTGGTGTGAGGACACAGCGCTGGAGTTTTTCCCTGCCACTGCCATTCTCAACAGGATTTGGTCGATTCCAAAGAGCAAAGGTTGGCTCAAGCCTGTTGGGTACATGGCACAGCAGCTCTGCCCTGTGTGCTGCCTGCAGAACCAGCTCCAGATTCAGCAAAGTGCTGCCAGGGGGTGCTTTCCACAGCAGTGCAAAGTCACAGCTTGCATGTCCCTGTGTGAATAGGCATGTGTACGTGCTGGTATGAGCACAGGTGTGAACCTGTGTGCACTGTCCCAGTGTGTGTGTGTGTGCCCCCTGTGTGCGCGCGTGTGCAAATGCATGTGTGCACAGCTGCACGTGACTCTCCATGAGAATGCATGTGGTCTCATCTCCATGTGCATATGCTTGCGTGTCCCTGTGTCAAAGCATAGCTCTGCCTTCCTACAAATAGCATCATCTCTGCTGGTTGCTTCGTAGGGCGGGAGCACCTTCCGCATCCTTGCGTGGGTGGAGGTCAGCCCTGCGCAGACGATAGAGAGCTGCGCTGAGGTGAGGTGGGCCTGGGAAGAGGAATGGAGAGGATGGCGGGTTACAGAGATGTGTGGAGCTGCCAGCAGAGACCCCCAGGACAGTCAGTGTGGAGCTGCACGTGGACGTGATGTTGGTGCCTGTAGCTCTCCTCTGCCGCTACCAGTTTGTGGCAGGGATCCGCCTGCCTGCCTTGACTTGGGCACTGTTTGCGGGCTGCTGAGTGAGGGATCACGGGAGGGGAGATGTGTGGAGACTGAGCGGAGCTTGCTGGCGGATGCAGAGACGTGGGGAATCCTAGTGAGCACAGCTGCCCCTGGCTCAGTTCCCGTGCAAGGAAATGGAGAAGAAGGTTGACTGCCTACTCCGGAGGACACACCAAGGAAAGGCATGCTAGAGTAGGGCCACCGCAGGCACGCTTAACAGCGGCTTACCCCAGGCAGCTTGCAAGGGCTGGCACTTATGCAGAGATGGGGAAGCACATGGGGTGCCCCGTCCCCTCTGCAGCCGCGGCGCAGGACTACCAGGTGCATGTCCTGTTCTCATCATGTCCCCCATGACCCTGCAGGGGCTAACAGTTTGCAGTGCTGTATGCAGCTGCGACCATGACTGCACCCCTGGCGACATGGACATGTTGGGCCACAGAGAGCTGGGCATGCGCAGGGACAAGTGATCTGTGCAGCACTGCACACTGGGCAGGATCCCATTTGCCAGGAAGTTCAGCGTTGTGTGTTCGTCCTCACAGGGCAGAAGACAGGGCGCTGCGTGCCCAATGCTGGCGGCACCGAGAAGAGCTCTGAAATGCTGGCTTGGTGTCCAGCAGAGGAAGCGAGTGTCGGGCACGGGCGCCAAAGATGGGTCGTGGCCCTCGGGAGGAGAGTCCTCTGCTAGGATGGAACAGGCACCAAAAGGCTGGCCCATCTTCGAGGTCCCGTTGGACACCAGGGGATGCTCTGGGTGGGACACCTCTGAGGGTGCTCTTGAGAGGTTTGGCCCCTTCAGCAATAGGCCATGGCCTAGGGAGGCGGTGCCATGGCACAGGGATGCCACTTCCCAATGGCAGCATGGGAGCGGACTCTTGCCCTTTCTGCAGTGACCTGGGACAAGGCTGGGGCAGCGTGGGGCGCGTTGACACAGAGCAAGGGGCCGGCAGGTGTCCTGGGCCATGGCTCGGGCACGGCCCCCGCAGCGGGAGGCGCAGCTGCCCTGGGGTGCTGGGCACAGGGGCTGCAGCAGGGCTGGCAGCCCCGGGACCTTGTGCCACGCCGACGCCGGGCCGGCAGACGGCTGGCAGGGAGGCTGCAGCGTGGCCCCGGGGCCCCCATGTCGCAGCACTGTGACCCGGCAACGCAGTCACAATGCTCGCGGCACGAGCAGGGCTATAAGGCGCCCGCGCCCCTGCCGCTCTGCCAGGCTCCGCAGCCGGCTCGCAGCTGGCTGCCGCCCAGGGCTGAGGCTCTCTGCACGCTGTCCTTGGGCGCAGGCGCACCCACCGCCACGAGGGCAGCAGGGCTCTCGACGGCCACCCAGCGCGATGTTGTCGCAGGACGTGCGGGGGCACGGCTGCCTGCACTTCGGGCCGCCAAACGATGGACGTGCTCAGCAGCTGCACCTCCCTTTCGTATGGAGACCTCTTTGTGGCCTTCGTCTGACCTTACTCCCAGCTCTTGCTTTGCACCTTCTCTGCCCTGCTTTGGTGCTCAGAGCACTCCCTGCCGTGCCTCGCAGGCTTGGAAAGTGCCTGTGTCTGCTGCTTCACTCCCTAACACTGCCTAACGCTGCCTCCTGTGCCGGCTGCCTCTTCCCCAACACAAATAGGCACGACCAACCCCTTCCTCCTGCAGCTCTTGACCCCTTCCAGCACCTGCTCTAAGACTGGGTCTTTGGCTTGCCTCAGCCTCAGAAAGACTGTGGATCCTCTTCCTCTTCCGCCTGGCACTCCTCCAAAGACGCACAGAGCAATACCAAGTGACAGCAAGGTTTTCACAGTGTTTTCACACTCAGGAAAGCAGAGGGAGGTCAGCATCTGCCAGCTCCAGGTCTCTTCTAAGCTGCCTCAGCTGAGCTGATGCAAAGGGGCCAAGGCAAGCAGGCTTTCTGCTTTTATTGCTGTACTCGTGTGGCGCTGCTGGGCACAGCTGGCCTGTGCATGCCTCCTGTGGGAAATGGAAGTGACCCCTGCCACCACTGTCAGCAGCCATTCTTCTGGGAGCGCAGACTGTGCCCAGGCATTTGCTCACGGGCAGGCAGCGCGCTGAAGCTCACAGCTGATTCAGCCCTTGTGCACCATCCGATCGTGGAAGGTCTTCTGTTGGAAGAGCTCGCTGGAGGCCCTCCGATCCAATCCGTGCTCCGAGCAGGCTCGGATTCAAAGCCGGATGTAACTTTGGTCTTTCAGAGACCGGAGCAAGCCCTTGGGAGTGGGAGAAGACCCCTCACACGCACCTCAAGCTCCGCAAGGGCTCCAGGCCTTTTCGGCTGGAGATCAGTGGAGAAAGTTAACTCGATGGCCCGCAAAGAGCAAGGGCATCCATTCTCAGAGCTGGAGACCCTTCCAAAGATCCCCATGCCTATCTGCTTTGGCGCCACATGCAGCACCCAGGAAATGCAGGCCATGCGATGCGAAGATGCTCCAAGTGCTCATCATCAGTGTCATAGGTCTCAGGCAACACTCTGGAGCACCCAGCCATCTGGTCTCCTGCAGGGCCCAGGAAAGAGTTTTTTCCCCCAGGCTCTATCAGGTCTGGTTTTTTCTTTTTTCTTTCTTTCTTTCTTTTTTCATTTTTTTTTAATTTTGCCATGCTCTGGAGCCCCTAAAGTGGCTTCAGTTTGAGAGAGAGAGGAAAGGAGCTGGGCAGCGCTGGTGTGCCCCGGTGGGCGTGAGAAACGTCCCAGGGCTGGCCGGGACGCAGGCCTTGCTCACATGCGCAGGGAACAGCCGATCGCCAGCTTTGGGGTCGGGAAGGAATTTTCCCCCAGCACAGATTGGCAGCAGTGCCTGGGGGTTTTTCGCCTTCCTCTGCAGCACTGAGCACGGCCCACTCCCAGGGCTCCTCGGAGCCCTTTCAGGCCACTGATTGCCTGCTCTTGCAGCACCAAGACACCAGCTGTGCCCTGCAGCTCTCTCGCTCTCTGCCCTGGGGCAAGCTCAGGCACTTCCATGCATTCCATATGCTTGGGCTGTTCTGCCTTGTGCAAAACAATGTGCGTTTGCAAAGGCTCCGAGCTTGATGCTGCATCAGGAAGCAGCTGCCGCTTGTCAGCTCTCTCTGCATGTAATAAAAGTGCAATGCTTGTAACCTCTGCTGGCTCTGCTGTGTGTTGTCGTGTGAGTCGTGGCTGTGGCCTGAGAGCTTTGTCGTGCAGCTGTGCTGTCAGGAAGCGCAGGTACCCTGCTGCCTGCAGGGTCTGTTGTGGGGCTTGCAGGGTTGCTCTGCACTGCAGGGAGTTTAGCCCAACTCCGCCCCAGTTGCATAACCGGGCTACGACACTGCGCACGTGTGCGGATTTATTTCGGGGCCCACATTGACTTTGGGGTTCGCTATTTCATTACTCTCCAACTTCAGACCTTCTTGTTGACTGTTTCTCACGGTTATTCTGTGGCTGGAAGCCACCGGATCTGTTCGCCGTTCTTTCTCACAGATTTCCAGGACCTTGTTAGTTACTTATTCGTATTCCGCTTAACACAGCGGTAGTGTTCTAGACACCCAAAAGTTACAGCAGGGACCGTTCCCATCAAGTGTCATGTAGTATGGATACAAAAGTTGCGACACAGACCGTTCCCACCAAGTATCATGTAGTACGGATGCAGCACTCTGGGTCCCAGAGGCGAGGAGATCACTGATAGCGCCTTTTCCTGTCATCCTTCAGAAGGGCTACCAGGAATGGGAGACAAGCCCGCAGAGCTCTGTCCTCACCAAAGTCAAGGGCGTGACACAGTCACCAAGCAAGGTGTGCGATGTTGCGGTGTACGTAGCCCACAACCACCCCCCGCCTCCGCTCTACACCCCCGCACTCCGCACAGCCGAGGTGAGGCTCCAACCCTCCTTTCTCCCTTCTCTTCTCTTGTCTTGCTTGCTTTGGGTGGCCTCTTGGAGCAGTAGATGAGCAGCAGACTTTCTGCAAGGGCTTCCCAACTCCTCCTTCATCCAGATGGACCCAGCAAAGGAAGCTGTCGTGTGTGGTGGTCCCCGCTGCCTGCATGGGGACTCCTGTGTTCCCTCCTCCAGGCCCAGCACTGTCCTTGGCTCCCGATGAGGCAACCATAGCTGCATCCCAGACACATTGGGACTGCATGTTAGGTCACCTTTGCAGTGCTGTGCGGCAGGCTCAGCGGAGCTTGGGGAGCTTGGCACGTAGCACCGGGCAGGGCCCTGTGGCCTTAGCTAGGCAGGTGCGCCATGCTCTGCCTGCCCTGACAAGCGGCGTCAGGCCTCCGTGGTTTTGGATGTTCAGGGCAGAAGAGGGCACTCTCAGATCAGGTCAGGGGAAGCTCTGACATTGACCTCCTTGTTTGCCAGGGCTATTATTGCCAGTTGCAGCTTTTTGTAGCAGAGGGCAGGTCAGCTTTGTATTGCCCCAAAGCTTGCGGGAAACAGATTAAACCTTGCCAGACTCTGCAAGAGAGAAGCGGGAAGAAGAACGTGCCTTTGATGCTGGGCTGCATCGCGGAGGAGAGGCACTCTCTCAGCTTTTCGTCTTTCGAGGCAACTGCATGACTTTGGTGGGTCACTTTCAGATGTGGCAGCTGCCCCAGGCCTGTTGCGTGGCCAGAGTGGAGATGGCCTGGTGCACTGGGGCAGGATCTTAGCTTTTTCAAGGGGTGCCATGGGAGAGAGGATGAGTTTGCAGTGGTTTTGGCCAAGTGCTTTTGAAATTACCACGCTGGTCTGTGGAAGAGCTTGGGCTGGCCTCGAGCATTGCCAGTGTGGACATGGCTTGCAGCCGCCACCCAGCATCACCTGGCCAGTGTGTCAGACCTGCTTGATGGCCTCTCTCGCACAGAGAGTCTCGGAGCCTTCCACTGTCCCCAGAAGTCTTCTCACAGAGATGTTGAGCCAGATGAATCCCCTCTCGGTGGCAACAGTGAGGCCACATCTGGAATGCAGTGCCCTGTGCAGGGACCATGAGAGCTGCCAGTAAGCTGGAGCAAGTGCAGCAGAGCCCACGAAGGTGGTCAGGGCTGGGGAACACAACCTAGGAGGAAAGGCTGAAGGAGCTGCGTTTGCTCTGTCTCGGGAAAGGATAATGAAGGGGGATCTAAGACAGTGATCCAGCACCCGGAGGAGGCTATGGAGGCAGACTCTTCTTAGAGGTGCTCAATGAAGGCACGAGAGGCAGCTGGCCTGAGGTGCCCCTGGGGCAATTAGGACTGGTAGAAAGGAAACTATTCTTGTGCCTGAGAGTGGTGCAGCCCTGGGAGAGGCAGCAGAGAGGCGGGAGCCCTGTGTCCTTGGAGAGGTTCAAAACATAGCTGGACAAGGTCCTGAGCAGCCTGCTTTACGTGGAGTTAGCCCTGCCTAGAGCAGAGGGGTGGACTAGAGGCCTGCAAACCTCCTGCCCACCTCAGGCTTTCAGCAATCTGTGATCAAAAGCAGCAAGAACCCATGGAGAAATGACTTTGAAGGCACAATGCTTCTTGCTCTTGCACTGAAGCAGATCGGAGCTTTCAGGAGGCAGGTGACTTGGGGATAGTGGTGACCCTGGTGTGAGGACACAGCGCTGGAGTTTTTCCCTGCCACTGCCATTCTCAACAGGATTTGGTCGATTCCAAAGAGCAAAGGTTGGCTCAAGCCTGTTGGGTACATGGCACAGCAGCTCTGCCCTGTGTGCTGCCTGCAGAACCAGCTCCAGATTCAGCAAAGTGCTGCCAGGGGGTGCTTTCCACAGCAGTGCAAAGTCACAGCTTGCATGTCCCTGTGTGAATAGGCATGTGTACGTGCTGGTATGAGCACAGGTGTGAACCTGTGTGCACTGTCCCAGTGTGTGTGTGTGTGCCCCCTGTGTGCGCGCGTGTGCAAATGCATGTGTGCACAGCTGCACGTGACTCTCCATGAGAATGCATGTGGTCTCATCTCCATGTGCATATGCTTGCGTGTCCCTGTGTCAAAGCATAGCTCTGCCTTCCTACAAATAGCATCATCTCTGCTGGTTGCTTCGTAGGGCGGGAGCACCTTCCGCATCCTTGCGTGGGTGGAGGTCAGCCCTGCGCAGACGATAGAGAGCTGCGCTGAGGTGAGGTGGGCCTGGGAAGAGGAATGGAGAGGATGGCGGGTTACAGAGATGTGTGGAGCTGCCAGCAGAGACCCCCAGGACAGTCAGTGTGGAGCTGCACGTGGACGTGATGTTGGTGCCTGTAGCTCTCCTCTGCCGCTACCAGTTTGTGGCAGGGATCCGCCTGCCTGCCTTGACTTGGGCACTGTTTGCGGGCTGCTGAGTGAGGGATCACGGGAGGGGAGATGTGTGGAGACTGAGCGGAGCTTGCTGGCGGATGCAGAGACGTGGGGAATCCTAGTGAGCACAGCTGCCCCTGGCTCAGTTCCCGTGCAAGGAAATGGAGAAGAAGGTTGACTGCCTACTCCGGAGGACACACCAAGGAAAGGCATGCTAGAGTAGGGCCACCGCAGGCACGCTTAACAGCGGCTTACCCCAGGCAGCTTGCAAGGGCTGGCACTTATGCAGAGATGGGGAAGCACATGGGGTGCCCCGTCCCCTCTGCAGCCGCGGCGCAGGACTACCAGGTGCATGTCCTGTTCTCATCATGTCCCCCATGACCCTGCAGGGGCTAACAGTTTGCAGTGCTGTATGCAGCTGCGACCATGACTGCACCCCTGGCGACATGGACATGTTGGGCCACAGAGAGCTGGGCATGCGCAGGGACAAGTGATCTGTGCAGCACTGCACACTGGGCAGGATCCCATTTGCCAGGAAGTTCAGCGTTGTGTGTTCGTCCTCACAGGGCAGAAGACAGGGCGCTGCGTGCCCAATGCTGGCGGCACCGAGAAGAGCTCTGAAATGCTGGCTTGGTGTCCAGCAGAGGAAGCGAGTGTCGGGCACGGGCGCCAAAGATGGGTCGTGGCCCTCGGGAGGAGAGTCCTCTGCTAGGATGGAACAGGCACCAAAAGGCTGGCCCATCTTCGAGGTCCCGTTGGACACCAGGGGATGCTCTGGGTGGGACACCTCTGAGGGTGCTCTTGAGAGGTTTGGCCCCTTCAGCAATAGGCCATGGCCTAGGGAGGCGGTGCCATGGCACAGGGATGCCACTTCCCAATGGCAGCATGGGAGCGGACTCTTGCCCTTTCTGCAGTGACCTGGGACAAGGCTGGGGCAGCGTGGGGCGCGTTGACACAGAGCAAGGGGCCGGCAGGTGTCCTGGGCCATGGCTCGGGCACGGCCCCGCAGCGGGAGGCGCAGCTGCCCTGGGGTGCTGGGCACAGGGGCTGCAGCAGGGCTGGCAGCCCCGGGACCTTGTGCCACGCCGACGCCGGGCCGGCAGACGGCTGGCAGGGAGGCTGCAGCGTGGCCCCGGGGCCCCCATGTCGCAGCACTGTGACCCAGCAACGCAGTCACAATGCTCGCGGCACGAGCAGGGCTATAAGGCGCCCGCGCCCCTGCCGCTCTGCCAGGCTCCGCAGCCGGCTCGCAGCTGGCTGCCGCCCAGGGCCGAGGCTCTCTGCACGCTGTCCTTGGGCGCAGGCGCACCCACCGCCACGAGGGCAGCAGGGCTCTCGACGGCCACCCAGCGCGATGTTGTCGCAGGACGTGCGGGGGCACGGCTGCCTGCACTTCGGGCCGCCAAACGATGGACGTGCTCAGCAGCTGCACCTCCCTTTCGTATGGAGACCTCTTTGTGGCCTTCGTCTGACCTTACTCCCAGCTCTTGCTTTGCACCTTCTCTGCCCTGCTTTGGTGCTCAGAGCACTCCCTGCCGTGCCTCGCAGGCTTGGAAAGTGCCTGTGTCTGCTGCTTCACTCCCTAACACTGCCTAACGCTGCCTCCTGTGCCGGCTGCCTCTTCCCCAACACAAATAGGCACGACCAACCCCTTCCTCCTGCAGCCCTTGACCCCTTCCAGCACCTGCTCTAAGACTGGGTCTTTGGCTTGCCTCAGCCTCAGAAAGACTGTGGATCCTCTTCCTCTTCCGCCTGGCACTCCTCCAAAGACGCACAGAGCAATACCAAGTGACAGCAAGGTTTTCACAGTGTTTTCACACTCAGGAAAGCAGAGGGAGGTCAGCATCTGCCAGCTCCAGGTCTCTTCTAAGCTGCCTCAGCTGAGCTGATGCAAAGGGGCCAAGGCAAGCAGGCTTTCTGCTTTTATTGCTGTACTCGTGTGGCGCTGCTGGGCACAGCTGGCCTGTGCATGCCTCCTGTGGGAAATGGAAGTGACCCCTGCCACCACTGTCAGCAGCCATTCTTCTGGGAGCGCAGACTGTGCCCAGGCATTTGCTCACGGGCAGGCAGCGCGCTGAAGCTCACAGCTGATTCAGCCCTTGTGCACCATCCGATCGTGGAAGGTCTTCTGTTGGAAGAGCTCGCTGGAGGCCCTCCGATCCAATCCGTGCTCCGAGCAGGCTCGGATTCAAAGCCGGATGTAACTTTGGTCTTTCAGAGACCGGAGCAAGCCCTTGGGAGTGGGAGAAGACCCCTCACACGCACCTCAAGCTCCGCAAGGGCTCCAGGCCTTTTCGGCTGGAGATCAGTGGAGAAAGTTAACTCGATGGCCCGCAAAGAGCAAGGGCATCCATTCTCAGAGCTGGAGACCCTTCCAAAGATCCCCATGCCTATCTGCTTTGGCGCCACATGCAGCACCCAGGAAATGCAGGCCATGCGATGCGAAGATGCTCCAAGTGCTCATCATCAGTGTCATAGGTCTCAGGCAACACTCTGGAGCACCCAGCCATCTGGTCTCCTGCAGGGCCCAGGAAAGAGTTTTTTCCCCCAGGCTCTATCAGGTCTGGTTTTTTCTTTTTTCTTTCTTTCTTTCTTTTTTCATTTTTTTTTTTAATTTGGCCATGCTCTGGAGCCCCTAAAGTGGCTTCAGTTTGAGAGAGAGAGGAAAGGAGCTGGGCAGCGCTGGTGTGCCCCGGTGGGCGTGAGAAACGTCCCAGGGCTGGCCGGGACGCAGGCCTTGCTCACATGCGCAGGGAACAGCCGATCGCCAGCTTTGGGGTCGGGAAGGAATTTTCCCCAGCACAGATTGGCAGCAGTGCCTGGGGGTTTTTCGCCTTCCTCTGCAGCACTGAGCACGGCCCACTCCCAGGGCTCCTCGGAGCCCTTTCAGGCCACTGATTGCCTGCTCTTGCAGCACCAAGACACCAGCTGTGCCCTGCAGCTCTCTCGCTCTCTGCCCTGGGGCAAGCTCAGGCACTTCCATGCATTCCATATGCTTGGGCTGTTCTGCCTTGTGCAAAACAATGTGCGTTTGCAAAGGCTCCGAGCTTGATGCTGCATCAGGAAGCAGCTGCCGCTTGTCAGCTCTCTCTGCATGTAATAAAAGTGCAATGCTTGTAACCTCTGCTGGCTCTGCTGTGTGTTGTCGTGTGAGTCGTGGCTGTGGCCTGAGAGCTTTGTCGTGCAGCTGTGCTGTCAGGAAGCGCAGGTACCCTGCTGCCTGCAGGGTCTGTTGTGGGGCTTGCAGGGTTGCTCTGCACTGCAGGGAGTTTAGCCCAACTCCGCCCCAGTTGCATAACCGGGCTACGACACTGCGCACGTGTGCGGATTTATTTCGGGGCCCACATTGACTTTGGGGTTCGCTATTTCATTACTCTCCAACTTCAGACCTTCTTGTTGACTGTTTCTCACGGTTATTCTGTGGCTGGAAGCCACCGGATCTGTTCGCCGTTCTTTCTCACAGATTTCCAGGACCTTGTTAGTTACTTATTCGTATTCCGCTTAACACAGCGGTAGTGTTCTAGACACCCAAAAAGTTACAGCAGGGACCGTTCCCATCAAGTGTCATGTAGTATGGATACAAAAGTTGCGACACAGACCGTTCCCACCAAGTATCATGTAGTACGGATGCAGCACTCTGGGTCCCAGAGGCGAGGAGATCACTGATAGCGCCTTTTCCTGTCATCCTTCAGAAGGGCTACCAGGAATGGGAGACAAGCCCGCAGAGCTCTGTCCTCACCAAAGTCAAGGGCGTGACACAGTCACCAAGCAAGGTGTGCGATGTTGCGGTGTACGTAGCCCACAACCACCCCCCGCCTCCGCTCTACACCCCCGCACTCCGCACAGCCGAGGTGAGGCTCCAACCCTCCTTTCTCCCTTCTCTTCTCTTGTCTTGCTTGCTTTGGGTGGCCTCTTGGAGCAGTAGATGAGCAGCAGACTTTCTGCAAGGGCTTCCCAACTCCTCCTTCATCCAGATGGACCCAGCAAAGGAAGCTGTCGTGTGTGGTGGTCCCCGCTGCCTGCATGGGGACTCCTGTGTTCCCTCCTCCAGGCCCAGCACTGTCCTTGGCTCCCGATGAGGCAACCATAGCTGCATCCCAGACACATTGGGACTGCATGTTAGGTCACCTTTGCAGTGCTGTGCGGCAGGCTCAGCGGAGCTTGGGGAGCTTGGCACGTAGCACCGGGCAGGGCCCTGTGGCCTTAGCTAGGCAGGTGCGCCATGCTCTGCCTGCCCTGACAAGCGGCGTCAGGCCTCCGTGGTTTTGGATGTTCAGGGCAGAAGAGGGCACTCTCAGATCAGGTCAGGGGAAGCTCTGACATTGACCTCCTTGTTTGCCAGGGCTATTATTGCCAGTTGCAGCTTTTTGTAGCAGAGGGCAGGTCAGCTTTGTATTGCCCCAAAGCTTGCGGGAAACAGATTAAACCTTGCCAGACTCTGCAAGAGAGAAGCGGGAAGAAGAACGTGCCTTTGATGCTGGGCTGCATCGCGGAGGAGAGGCACTCTCTCAGCTTTTCGTCTTTCGAGGCAACTGCATGACTTTGGTGGGTCACTTTCAGATGTGGCAGCTGCCCCAGGCCTGTTGCGTGGCCAGAGTGGAGATGGCCCTGGTGCACTGGGGCAGGATCTTAGCTTTTTCAAGGGGTGCCATGGAGAGAGGATGAGTTTGCAGTGGTTTTGGCCAAGTGCTTTTGAAATTACCACGCTGGTCTGTGGAAGAGCTTGGGCTGGCCTCGAGCATTGCCAGTGTGGACATGGCTTGCAGCCGCCACCCAGCATCACCTGGCCAGTGTGTCAGACCTGCTTGATGGCCTCTCTCGCACAGAGAGTCTCGGAGCCTTCCACTGTCCCCAGAAGTCTTCTCACAGAGATGTTGAGCCAGATGAATCCCCTCTCGGTGGCAACAGTGAGGCCACATCTGGAATGCAGTGCCCTGTGCAGGGACCATGAGAGCTGCCAGTAAGCTGGAGCAAGTGCAGCAGAGCCCACGAAGGTGGTCAGGGCTGGGGAACACAACCTAGGAGGAAAGGCTGAAGGAGCTGCGTTTGCTCTGTCTCGGGAAAGGATAATGAAGGGGGATCTAAGACAGTGATCCAGCACCCGGAGGAGGCTATGGAGGCAGACTCTTCTTAGAGGTGCTCAATGAAGGCACGAGAGGCAGCTGGCCTGAGGTGCCCCTGGGGCAATTAGGACTGGTAGAAAGGAAACTATTCTTGTGCCTGAGAGTGGTGCAGCCCTGGGAGAGGCAGCAGAGAGGCGGGAGCCCTGTGTCCTTGGAGAGGTTCAAAACATAGCTGGACAAGGTCCTGAGCAGCCTGCTTTACGTGGAGTTAGCCCTGCCTAGAGCAGAGGGGTGGACTAGAGGCCTGCAAACCTCCTGCCCACCTCAGGCTTTCAGCAATCTGTGATCAAAAGCAGCAAGAACCCATGGAGAAATGACTTTGAAGGCACAATGCTTCTTGCTCTTGCACTGAAGCAGATCGGAGCTTTCAGGAGGCAGGTGACTTGGGGATAGTGGTGACCCTGGTGTGAGGACACAGCGCTGGAGTTTTTCCCTGCCACTGCCATTCTCAACAGGATTTGGTCGATTCCAAAGAGCAAAGGTTGGCT